>NC_090921.1:127230723-127533104 GCF_040938575.1 Ambystoma mexicanum | reverse complement strand
CATTGTTACACATTATATTTCACTAATGCTACACAATATCATCCATGCCCTATACTTGGCCTACCTAAGCTTCTAGAACTACTTTAAAAATACATGTGTTGCTCCCCACATCCCTACAGCCTTGCACTTTCACTTTTCTTGTGCGCTAATAGATTTTTCTTAGCCTGTATAGGTTGGCCTTATATGGGAGCTGTGCGTGCATCCTAGGATTCCCCCCTTTAGTTAATCCTTGATTAAGTAAATCCAGCAGCTTTCCATGTTCTGTAACCATCCTTGGCACTCATACCCTGCACACGTGATGTAAACATCCCCCATCTTGGGCATATTATTCACTGGTAAAGGTAAGGTAAAGCGAACCGCTATCCCTAGGTAAGACGACCCAATGTCCCTGGGGAACTATAGAATTTGCAATTCTCACCATACATGGTCTATCTGGACTGTCTGTCTGTGTAATACTGTTGTTTGGTACTAGGTGGAGTTCCTCATGCCCTTATCGATACATCATCATGGCACTGTTTGGGAGAGTCTTGGTGCAACATCAGAGGACCATTTGGCATGTGCAGAAAACCAGCAGCAGAAATACTACGATCTTTACACTATTCCGAGCCAAGTTGGGGCCCAGGAGAACATGATGTTGAACCAATCAGCTTCCACTCCTGCCTCCATTTCCTTTCTTCAATTTGTGTAGGGCCCCTATTATGTGGGACAAGGACCTGTTGTCTTCATCATTTGGGGGGATGTACATGCAGCATGACAACGACCCATTGTCTGCATCATTTGGGATGGCTTCTTGCACACGCCCCCTTCCATGGCCGTCAACAAGTCCAAGATGTACCTCTTCTCCAGGGTCGTCAGCCATATTGTTCTCAACACGCTTCTTTATCGAGTTTAGACCCTGCTCTGTGTCATTCGCCAACTGGATCCGTTTCCTTTCTGATATCAGTGATGAATAATGTCTTATTGGTTTTAGGTACTTCGCACACTCCCCACCGGGGGAACATTTCTCAAACTAGAAATGTGGCCGCTGACTTAGCATCTGGATGTGCACATGGCCCTGCCTTAACCCACCGGGGGAATGGGCACACAATAACAATGAGGTTTCTGAAGGTGTTACATTTTTCCCCCATATCAGCAAAATCTATATGGAGCTCATGAAATGGTCCACTGCGGCGGGGTAATGTGCCACGCAATGTCCTCAATGTTTTTTCCTTGTTGTTCATGTGACATGTCATACATTTAGCAAAAAAAAAATTCAATAATTCCTGCAAGTTCAAAACAAACCAATCCCCCTGGATGTCTTCAGAAATATGCTGCTTAGACCTGTGCGATCTGTGATGCAGTTGCTCAGAAGCAACCATCACCAACTCTCAGGGTATTACTACTTTACCTGTGATGACCTGTTGCCAGATAAGATCAGTAGGTGATTGCATACATCCCCTTTTTTGCCAAAACTCTCTCTTCCTGGGGTGCCTGTCCATGTAGTTCAATCATTTGAGTGACTGGTACAGCAGTATATGGAACCTCTAATTGCACTTGTAAGCTTGCTACTTCTGGAAAGGCCACACTGTCTTGCACTGTGGCACTGGGATATATGCGTCTGCTGTGGCGGCCTGATCTGCTGCCTCGTTGCAGAGAGAAATTGGGTCTGTGTTGTTAGTATGGGTGGCCTAGTTACCCATTGCAACAATTGTGACCCGCGTGGGGGCATAAATCAATCCGTCTAATAGTGTTGCATGCTGCACCGGGGATCCGTCAGCCCTGCAAAATCCTCTCCTCTTCCATCGAGATAATCCTGAATGTACAGTGGTGGTGACATATGCTGAATCGGAGCATATTGTAATTCTGTATCCTTGGGATGCTTCCAGCGCTTCAATTACTCTCCATCTACTAGGCAGTCCACTGCCACCCTTTGTGCCTTTTACCCATCTCCTGGTCTGTGGTTGCTGACCCATCCATGAAGAATACTTCCCCCTCCGCAAGAGCACAGTCCCTTGCCTTATGTATGTCATTCCCGGGACCCTTATAGGTAACACAGTCTTTGTACCCCTCGTTAATTGGTTCAGTGAGAAAAGTAGCTGAATTGACAGTTCTGCACGTAACAATGTGAATGGATGGGCTTGGTAAAATCACTTTGTATACTGATACTCTCTCTGTAGTCAATGTGGATTTAGATCTCTAAAGAATTGTGAATACTGTGAGTTTCACATATAAAGTTATTGAGCACCCCATCGTAATCATGGCAGATTTTTCAATGGCGAAAGCCGCTGCCGCCAAGGCCTGCTCACATGGGAACTGACCTTGCTTCACTGAGTCCAACATCCCACTATAATAGGCCATGGGTTTGTGACTCATGGTGCCTTTCTGTGTCAACACTGCTGTCATCATCTGTCCATTTGAATGCGAAAACAAATAACACTCCTGTGTGTAGTCAGGGGTTGCTAAAACAGGGGCATTACTGATAAAGCCTTTGAGTTCTTGGAAGTGCGTGACCATCTCTTCTGTCCATGTGATGGGGCTTTTTGCCTTTGAAAACCTCCTTTTAGTCCTTGTAATAACGGCCTTGTATATTTGCTGTAGTCAAGGAGCCACATCCTGCAGTAATTGCACAACTTTAGGAACCTCTGCATGTCATTAACTGTGTCTGGTTGTGGGGTGTTGATCACTGCAGCTGCATGCTCAGGTGTGACTCTTACCGTCAACGTAAATTAGTTGTCGTAAATATAACACTTCCAATTGACTGTATTGCATTTTGGCCTTGTCCACCTTGTACCCTTTTTCTGCTAACATTTTCAACAATGTGATGAAGTCATCTCTGCTCTTCGCTTGCATTGCATACCAACAAAACATCAACATATTGGATTATGATACTGGGCACGTGTATGTACCCTACGTCAGCTTGGAGTGCCCTGTTAAAAGATCTGGGGGACTCCCCTCCAAACACACCCATCTTACTCAAAATTGGGGGAGGGGGAAAAACCATGATTATGGCTCTTCAAAGTGAGGGCATGACAACCCCCGGTGCTGCTGCCTCCAGGACTCGGGCTTCCTGCAACATTAAGTAAAAAAGAAAAGGTCAGGCCCACAATCTAGTTCCCAGTCTTTTTAATCCTTAAACTAGTAATAAGAGGGTTTGATCCTAGCAATGTTCATGATGGAGTCATGAAAACATGCGTTTGGAGGAGAAGTCAATGCAGGAAAACTTGACTGGCAACAGAGTGTGTGCCTTGTCACTAATTCTTAACCATTATGTTCCAGGAGTCCCGGGCTTAAAAGGCTGCAGCACCAGGGCCATCATGCCTTACAATGGAGAGCCACAAACATGGCTTTCCCCCTGCCCCTATCAAGGGTAAGATCTGTGCTATGGAGGGAGTTGTTTCCAGTCACCTGTGTTCTGACTTGAGAGTCGTGTAGATTGAAGATACTTCCGTCCTCAAGTGACGCACAGGGAAACCAAAAGTACTCCCTGTGCGACCTTTGGGGCCACAGGTGGGAGATGTCTCTGCCTGGATCCACATAGCTTTGAGAACTACAAAGCCGCTGTAGGAAAAACAATATTAAGTACCAGGCAATAACAGTAATGCAATGCAGAGTGTAACAAGTTGAAAGGGTCTTACCTATCCAATGGGTCATAATGCGGTAAACCTAGTGGTGGTTCGAGACTCAAGTGCGAGGCAGCCCAAGTCCTGCAGGGACCAGTGCTGCGTGTGGTCGCAGGCTAACCCACCTGAGCGAAGGGTTTGGTTGCGTAGCGTAACTGCCAGAGAACAAGAACGTAGCCAAAGTATTTTCAAGAGTCCAAGGGAATCCAAGTGCAGTGTGAAGGACGGTCCAAGAGTCAGCAACGAGGTAACAGTTCCAAGGTGACAAGCAAAAGGAAAATCCAAAGAAGTCCAGGTGAGTAATCCGAGGTCGAGGTATTTCCAGGAAGCTAAACAAGACGTAACGCCAAACAGGGTTCAGAAGACAGCTGAGAAGCGAGGACTGTTTTGGGAACCAAGCGTTTTGTATTGGGCGCCTGCCGTCACTTGACGGACGCCACGCACCACGTGATCTGGTGGAATCAGCTGGGTGATGCGGAAGCCTTCTGCCAATCCTCCTAGTGTGCGATCTCCATGGCAACTGCCAGTGCAAAAAGGGATGCAGGCGGGCCTGCATATTGCACCTGACATGCCGTAATCGGTCTTGTGGGGCAACCAAAGCACGCGAGTCTCGTAACCTGGAAATGTTATGCGAGTGAGAGGAAGGTGTAGCAGAAATGCTAGCAGTGTTCTGGGATGTGTGTGGATGAGTGACGGAGTGCCTAACAACCTGCAAGAGAAACTATGTGCGAAAAATACAAGTACCAGAATCCTTGGAGACACTACAGTCAATTAACCTGCTACACCTGAAAAGGAAATGAAGACGCACCTAAAAAGGTAAAGAAACACAGCCTCCCTGAAGATTGATGGAGTCATGAAAACGTGCATTTGGAGGAGAAAGAAATGCAGGAAAACTTGACTGGCAACAGAGTGTGTGCCTTGTCACTAATTCTTAACTTTAATATAGGCACTATATCAGTATATGGTAACAGGGAGAGGGAATTGGATAAAACATGACAGGTGGGGCAACTAAGCCCTTCTTTCAAAATGGCTACTGTAAACGTCACTAAAAGTACGACGTCTCATTGGTTCTACTGACTATAGGACCCTAGATTACAAGGTCCACTATGATTGGGTTGTCATCAACCCCACTCATACTTTTCCACTTGCTTAGCAGCGTGCAGAATAGCTGGCCAGGTATAGGGCGTTCGTCTGCACCCCCATCTTCCCTCCCAATTATTGCTACAATAAATCATCACTTCAGTGGTCATGTGTTAATTATTTCTTTGTGGTTGGCCTCGAGTTTGCTTCTTGGTCTGGGAAGTTTAAGGAGTCTGTGCATGGCCGAGGTCCATGCATAGGTGTGAAAGTTTCATCCCTTCTGCTTGCTTAGTCACGTGATTCTGACACCGTGAAATCGTCTTATTCTTCATGCAATTTTGTGTATTTGATTTAATTCTGCCCGTCGTCTGTCATCTGTGGCTTATCTTGACCTTTCTGCACAGGATACTATGTTCTTCTTCTCATTAATTGTATCCACTGTTGGGCTATTTCAGCCGATACAACCATGGCTTCTTGGCATGATTAACCTCGTCTGAGTTTCTCTCCGTCTTTAATTCTCGATTTGTTTGCTGCAAAACTCTCCTCTTGAGACCTTTAGTAACCTTTGGTTGATTCTACTCTTGTGCATAATGGAAGTATACTTATATAAAGTGCTCCTTGAGGTAGATATATGTATAGGTGGTGCTTGCCGCAATCTATCTTACTACTAAGCATAAGCAAGCCTCACGATTTCTGTGCTTCTTGAGGTTACTTTGCATATGTACACGTTTAAACTAACCGAATATCTTCATCATGCATATGTCATGATTTCTGACATCTTGACATCAATTATTTCACTTCAGGCTCAGGATGTCACTTATCCATGGTGTTTCGTCTCTTTTCATCATTCATAGGTCATCATATCCTCTATATGTGAGTCAGTCCGGGCTCTTATGACGTCATCATTCGTCTTCCTTCAGCATCTCTTTAGCTTCATCAGGTATTACATTCTGCCCTGACAATGGTCATTCTGTCTCACTTGTCGATATGGTTTTCTCAATGGGTACCTTACTGTCCAGGTTTTCTTAGGTGTAGGTACTTCAATAGGTGCTGTTATTCTGATAGGTACTGGACAGAGCCCACCTGCGGCTCTCTGCTGGTTTATTTGTTCATCATATGTCACATATTGCAGCGTGAATGTTCCTGGTACTTCAAAATGGGCGGTTGGAGTGCATACCGAGTTTGGCACCTCCTCTACACTCTTGAACCACACACTTTAAGGGGCGTAAATCCTGAATCATCCTCCAACTAGACCCCTCTGATTTCATGATGTGGTATATAGCCGTTTTACAGGGGGACTCTGAGGGTACTATAATGCCCTGGTGCAGTAATGGCGTCATATATCCCCTCATTTGCATCCTTGGACAATGGGTACTGTGTTACTCTGGGTAATATTGCTTCCGGTTTAAGGGTGACGTGGACTTCCGCCACATTCTTTAACAGTCCTAACTCATTGGGATTACTTGTCCATAAACCGTCTGGTATTTGTGCTAAGTCTTACTGGGCAAATGATGGCATACTTCCAGCTACCATGATTGGACAATTGACATTGTGATATTGAATCATTATTTCACATGGGACACACACTTCCCGTATTTCCCTGTCCTAGTCAGCGTCTTCAGTTGCCCATCGGGCACCCCCCACAATGGTTTGGCTGGGTCGATGCTCAGGGCCATGCGCCACTCTCCTCGATCTGCATTGATCCCTATCAACACAATTTTGTTTCCCCAGACCATCGCCCCTTCCAGAAGTAGTGTAATGATTGTCCCTGCTTCATGTTCGTGGGGTATAGCCGGTCGAAATAACATTTCTGGCATCAGGGCCTTCACTGCCACTTCCTGTGCAGCGCCTCGGGACCTCCAGATCTCCCTGGCTGGGAATTGGCCCCCTCACAGCCAGCTGTTCTGTAGGCAGCTTTTCTGCCCGTCGTACTTCAGCCTCCGTGCGGCTGCTCTGTCTGCTGTACCCTTGCCGGCTGCTCTTGCTGCCGATCTCTTGGCAGCCTCTTTGCCCGCCGTTCCCCTGAAAGCCTCTCTGCTTGCTGCTCTCTGGTAACCAGCCACTTCCCTTTACTTCCAACTTGCTCTGCACCTTTGCATTTCCCACAGTCCTCCCATAATAAAGACTAGAACTGTGAAAAAGAAGTTCCAGTTCCGAGGAGTGACTCTCATACTCTGTCATCTTCTTTGTCCCAGTTCTAGTCCATGGTTGCAATTGGGCATGTACACGTGTTTGTGTTTTGTTTAATTACTATGGAGTGTTCTATTGCAACATTACAATATGCCATGGGGTTCTGTGGAATTACGGGGATGTAATCATTTCCTAACGGAAAAGGGGAATACTATGTCTCATCCGGCAAGTCCCTCGTCCCTCCTTGAGTGTCGTTTCCCAGGGAAGGAGTGATGATATCGCCAGATTCCTCACACTGCCCTACCGCTACTTGTAATCTTGTGGTAAACCTACGGACCCAAGTGGCGGTAACAGTAAACGATTTTGGCAGAATTACCACCAAACTCGTAATGAGGCTCAATGTTACTTCCAAACCTCTGTTCTGTTCCCCAAAATCACAGCTATCTTTGAGCTGTCTCTAAGGAGTGCTGGACACCTCGATTTAATTCCACATATGTCTCAACTGTAAAAAATGTAAACGAGGTGCAAAATCTGCACTCTCCACTAGCCATTTGCTAGCGATAATTGACTCTTGGTGAGTAAGAAGTGGTGTGCATGTGTAGAATTGAGGTAGCAAGTTACTTATTATGGCTGGCTAGCAAGTTGCAACTTGAACATTTTCTCCCTGATGTTAATGTCGCCCCCCCCCCCCCCCCTTATTTAGGCCCCTTGAATTTGCAACTTCTGTGAACAGGCTAGCTCACTCATCTGCCTTAGAATGTCATTAAGAGAAGAAATACCCTGCAATTCAACTCTTCCCAATTCTCAGTGATCTGATCTTCCCATCCCCCCAAATTGGTGCTACGATATGCATTCTGCTGTCTATCCTCAGTCTATGCACTCTCTCCCAAACCAACAGCTTTGTTGCAGTTATGGGATGTCGCACACCCTGGCGTCAACAAAGGACCTGCACACAGTGAATGAAGTATACAGAGGGTTTATTATACACACCACTATGGTGGGTGTAATGCCTTAACACAGGGTGGGGTCTTAAATGACAGAGTGATTGGTCCAATGGAAACATAAGGGCTGAAGTATTTTCAGAAACGTCCTGTGGTCCTATGTTCAAATGTTGTACTCTACAACAGTTGGTGATCAGGATTTTTGTCTCCTGACAGGGTGTACAAAGTCATTCACAGTTCCCTGGGTTCATAGGTTAAGGAGCCCTTCAATATCAGCTGCTGATCATTGGCCCTCCTGGTCTTTGATCACTTTACTTTCAGATGACACTTGATTTCATCCCCATGTATCCCTGTTATGGCTTTACCATTTTGGTTTTCTGCAGCGCTCTTGCTAGTCACCGTGACACGTAAAGGTCCCCAATTGAAATTGTGATTTATAGATAGGGCCACCACGTTTTTCTATTCGTCCCGAAGCTGCCCACCATGTTTAAATGGCCATTTAGGCCCCTGAACCACGTTTAAAACAATGTCAGGAAATAATAATAATGACTGTTTCACTCAATGAATGACACATAAAGTAACCAAAAACTGTCATTTGAACAGGTGATCCTATAGATAAACATTAATCATGAGGGAAACTACCAGCATTGTTATGTGATACATTATGCTAATTAGCAGTAACTGAAATATTACATAAACCACAGTAATTTCTTTGAGAAACAGAGTAATCTTTTAACGTAAAAAACATCAGTTACCCTTTAAACGACACACCACACCTCGATGCATTCAGCAAGCCAGAGCCATTTGTACTCACATGGGAGAAGAGCATAGATAACGGCATCCAGCCTTGTGGCAAAGGGCTACTCCTTGACACTCTTACCAGCTCCCGCTCGCTTTAGCCTCTTGACTTCAGGACCATTGCCTTCCGAATGAAATGGCGCCCACTGTCTAAGCCTGACATATATATTCCTTCTAACAAAAAGGCATCTAGAACATTGAAAATTCACATCTTGTTTCTTAAGGTAATTAGGGCTTGTTGTTTGACTTACAAGTGAAAAGCAATGTTACTGAATTAAATCGTTGACCCATGCACATGTGGTAACTGCAATACCTGTTTTTAGGAAGCTCAAAAATACCCTACTGCTTTAGCAGGACAGGAAGCTGGCCTTGCCAAACATCTACAATTTCAAACAATAGGTAGCAAGTCTTTCTTGTTTGCTTTGCTAACTGTAATTGCGCCACGCGTCTTCCTGCTTTCAAACATGTGTGTAGTAGACAGCTGATTTTGCTCTTCAGAAAATATACTGCAGAAATCATCTTTGGCTTTTGGAAGGTTTGCACATTGTAATGTGTTTGCTAACATGGGTCTTTAAAACATAGATTGAGGTGTCCTGATGTCTCCACTGCAGCTGTGGTAAGGCCTGGTAGGGCTATTGCTCTGAGGCAGTTTGCAACTATTCTCAGTTCTAGTTTACTGTTTTGTTGTTTTTATGCTTTTACCCTACCAACGCTGCACTGGAAACACCAGGACTCTATTTAGATTGAGGTGAGCCATGACATCATGTGTGTGCTAGCACATGTCATTCTGCGTTGATTATCAGGCTGCACTCTCATGAGACCCTTAGCTAAGAGCAATGAGGTGCCTGGGATTTAGTGAGCCCTCTTGCTTTGGTTCCTCTCTAAACACCAGACACTGACAAATCCGACTTAGTTCCTTTGATGGCCTTTCTAGCCCCACCAGAATCGGAGTTGTAGCTCTGAGGAAGTATATAACTATTCTCACTTCTATTTTTCTGTTTTGCTGGGTTATTACCCTACCAGAGCTACAGTGAAGACACTTATTGGCCTTGACGTGGAATTGCATGCGGGCCATGTACCATCCCCACCCCCTCATTTGTAGTCACTGTGTTACGCTCACCTGGCTCCCACAGGGGCGTCGATCGGACCCGGACAGCTGCAACCTCCTCCAACGTGAAGCGTAGTGCAGAGATGACAGACTGGACTGCCTAACCTCGTCTGCTTGACCCCTTAGAAGTATTCTCCTTATGTTTGTAAATGATGAGCTCTCCATCCTGCGCGGAATGCAGGGGCGCGTAGATACCAGTTACTTAACTGGTTTGAAGGCGTTGGAAGAGTTCCGGATGAATATTGACTGAGGTTCCAGCCGAGAACCCGTAAGTATAAAGTTCAAAGAGTTCAATATGTCCGATGTTGACTCTTGTACATTCCTTTCTTGTGTTGCAGCTGAGTCCAAGGGAAGATTGTCTTGTGGCAGCGGATGGTGTTCAGGTAAGAGTCTGTATTACCCAACACTGTCCGGCAAAAGATGCGTGTGTTTAAATTGCTGGTTTCTCTCTCCTTACAGGTGCGGCGTAAGAAGTTGCGGTTTGTTACAGAATAATGCCTCCGGTTGTTAATCAGGTAAGTCTATGGTGGAGAGGTTGTATTTGTTGGCTTTTTCAGCTCACCTTATGTTTCTTTTGTCCCCTAGAGGTGGAATTCGGCGGAGAAAATGATGGAGGCTACGCCGGATGGAAAAATGCTATGAGGACTAGTGAGTATGGCGCAGCGCTGCAGCTGGCGATGCGACGCGTGTAGAATAATGTCCTTTTCAAGTTCGAAGACGTGATGGATCCGGAATTCAGGTAAAGATTGAAATATCATCTGTTTTCTAACCTTTCCTTCTTTCTTCTATTGCTAGGAGTTCTGGATTTGAGACGGGCGTGGCTGAAGACTGGATGCTGACTGCAGGCACGGTGAGCGTTACGCTGCTGAATAACGCGAAGGATGTGCTGCTGTTCGGGCGTGGTTTAAATAGCCTCCAAAGTAGTTCCAGGTAAGAAGTCCCTAGAACCACACCCAAGTAGAAAATAGTCCCTGTAGTAAAATAGTCCCATCCAGGCCTCACGTTGGCTTGGATTCATTTGCAGCATGGTCTGCATGAGGTAAGTAAAGACTATGAGCCTGGCGCCTATGGCGCCAGGACTGATTTCTATTATGAGCCTGGCGCCTAAGGCGCCAGGACTGAACCCAGACAGCCCCCAGCCGGGGCTGCTGGGGTTTTATTAAATATCTGGATGCCTGCTCCCGGGGCTGATGGGCTTGATCCGGATGCCCGGGGGTAGGCATCATGACAGCACTCACCCTTCATCCCCTCCTCCCCCCCAGGCCCCTCCTAAAGTTGTTCTCCCCTTGGTCCTGGTTTGTCTGGGAAGCCCCCGATGGAATTTCTTCACCAACCGAGGTGCATGAACGTGGTCACTAGGCTCCCATGACCTTTCTTGTGGTCCGTAACCCTTCCAGTCGATTAAATAAAGTCTTGATTTAACCAGAGTCGAGGATATTCTTTACCTCTAATTCAGGTTCTCCATCTATTAGGATGGGGTCAGGTGGTTTGGTTAATCTTGTCCCAGGTTGAACTGGTTTTAGAAGTGAAACATGAAAGACAGGATGAATCCGCATATTAGAAGGCAATTCCAATTTGATGGCCACCGGGTTGATAATGGCCTTAATGGTGTAAGGTCCCAAATATCTAGGATTGAAAGTTCGAGTTCCCTTTAGAGGTATGTGTTTTGTAGCCAGCCAAACTTGATTTCCAATCTGATATTGTGGAGTTTCACTTCTATGTCGATCAGCATTTTTCCTGTATTTCTCCTTTGCTTGTTTTAAGTGTTCTATTGCTTCCTTAAAGGCTTGTGTAATAGTAGAGTGCAGATGAGTCACTGCAGGCATTTCTAAGTGTTGAGGCGAATCGAGTTCTGAGGTTCGAGGATGATGTCCATATATGGTATAAAAGGGGCTTTGTCCGGTTCCTGAATGTACGGAGTTATTGTATGCGTATTCGGAAATCCATAAAATATCTTTCCAATTGCTTTCGGTTTGGTGTAGCATACAACGTAGGTATTGTTCAAGAGTCTGGTTGGTCCTCTCCGTCTGACCATCAGTTTGGGGGTGGTGACTGGTTGATAGCCTTACGTCGATTTGCGCCAATTGACAGCATTTCTTCCAAAATTGCGAAATGAATTGACTACCTCGGTCAGAGACCAATACGGAAGGAAATCCATGGATTCGAACAATGTTTTCGAGAAATTCCTTGGCCAAAATCGAAGCGGAAGGTAATCCTTTTAAAGGAATAAAGTGGGCCATTTTGGAAAAAAGATCCACAATAACTAGGATGGTGTTAAATCCATTACACGGAGGTAGAACTGTAATGAAGTCTGAAGACAAGGTGTGCCATGGTGTAGGTGGAATATCCAAAGGTTGTAAAAGGCCAGCTGGTTTTTTCTTCTGACTTTTGTTTTGGGCGCAGATACCACAAGACATCACAAATGACTTTACGTCCTTTCGCCAGGTGGGCCACCAGAATTGTCTTTTAATTTTAGCTTCAGTTTTTGCGATACCTGGTTGTCCTTCCATAAAGGTGTCATGATAATTGGAGATGACTAGTTCTTGTAGTTCCTTGTGTGGTAGAAATAGACGTCCTTGACAGTAAGGCAGGTCATTGATGGCTGAATAATCTTGGCCTTTCTTTACCCAGTCCTGCAGGGCTGCAGGATTGAAAAGTTGTTGGATTTTTAAGTGAATGTCTTCTAGAGTCTGTAGAGTAGTTATGCCAAGAATTCTTTGTTCTGAAATTATGGGCACCGGTTCCGGGTTCGAATATACTTCTCCCATCCCTATTCGGGATAGGGCATCTGCCTTGCCATTTTTACAACCTGGTCAATAAGTGATCACGAAATCGAATTCGGCAAAGAATAATGCCCACCGAAGTTGACGCAATGATTGGGCCTTGGCTGTTTTCAAATACTGCAGATTCCTGTGATTGGTGATTACAGTGATGGTATGCCTGGCACCGAGAAGATAATGCCGCCAAGCCTTGAAGGCAGACTTGATGGCTAATAACTCCTTATCAGTAACCGCATAGTTTAATTCGGGTGCTGAGAACTTTCTTGACCAGAATGCTACTGGATGAAGTTGCCCGGTTTCGGGCTCCTTCTGGGACAGGACCGCTCCCATGGCTAAACTGGATGCATCGGTTTCAACTATGTATGGAAGCTCAGGGCGTGGATGCTTTAAGACAGGTGCAGACGTGAATTTCGATTTTTAACTCTTGGAAGGCTCTTTCAGCCTCTTCAGTCCACAAAAAACTTTTGTTTTTTCGCAAAAGTGCTGTGATGGGGTGTACCATATGTGAGAAATCAGGAATAAATCTGCGATAGAAATTAGCAAATCCAAGCATGCTTTGTACCCCTTTAACTGAACTGGGTGATGGCCACTTGAGGATTGCGTCCACCTTTCGAGAGTCCATTCGAACTCCTTTTGGAGTCAGGATAAATCCCAGGAATTCAACTTCTGTAGAATGAAAAACACATTTCTCCAATTTTGCGTATAATTTGTGCTGGCGTAGTTTCTCAAGGACTGCACGAATGTGCTTCACATGGTCTGATTCTGAGCAGGAGTACACTAGAATATCGTCTATGTATACGACAACACAGACGTCAATGAGTTCACGAAGGACATCGTTCATAAAATACTGGAAGGTTGCTGGTGCATTGCACAACCCAAAGGGCATCACCTGTTATTCGAATAACCCGTACCTGGTGTGAAAGGCAGTCTTCCATTCATCGCCTTTCTTTACACGTACCAGATGATATGCCCCTCGGAGGTCTAACTTAGTGTAGATACAAGCATCCTTTACTTGCTCTAGTAATTCGGGGATCAGAGGCAATGGGTATCGTTTTTTTACCCTAATCTGATTTAATGCGCGGTAATCTATGCACGTTCTAAGGTCACCTTCCTTTTTAGGCACGAAGAATAGAGCTGAGGATTCAGGAGATTTGGATGGACGAGTTAAGCCATTAGCAAGGTATTGGTCCAGATATTGTCATAAGTGAAGATTTTCGGGTTCTGTAAGGGCGTAGATTCTACTGCATGGAGGTTGTGCACCGGGTAATAGGTCGATTTGACAATCGTATGTTCTGTGAGGTGGTAAGGTATTTGCCTGTTCTTTTTGAAAAACATCCTGAAATTCTTGATATTCCTGAGGTAGCTGCACAACTGGATTAGTAACGGTGGCCAGGCTTTTGTTCAAGGTTTTTTCCGGGTAACAGGTGTGTGCACAATCTGGGAAGGTCACTCTCTTCTCTCGCCAATCAATACAAGGATTATGTGTTTCCAACCATGGCATTCCCAGAATTATATGGAATTGCGGGACCTTGATTAAATCAAACACAATAGTTTCTCGATGCCCATCTTGACCCAACAGTGTCAGCTCAGTAGTGGAATGAGTTACAGGCCCAGAGGCAATTTCAGTTCCATCGACTGTGGTGATGACATCCAAAGCGGTCTTTTTGCAAAGGGGTAGATTCATCCTTGAGGCCAATTCGTGGTCCATGTAGTTTCCTACGGCCCCGCTATCAATGTATGCCCTTATTGTGTGCATACGTGATGGCTGCCTTGGATCAATTAGGACCATTGGTATAATTAGGTGGGAGGTCTGAGTGTCTTTCTTTAATCTCGGCAAGCGGACCTCTACGCTTGTCAGGCGTGGTCGTTTCCCGAATCATGCTCTATTTGACTTTTGTCAGCTACTCCTACTACTTTCTTGGGTGGTTTTATATGGCAATCCCATAGAAAGTGTCCTGCGGTTCCACAGTACAGACACAATTGCATCTGCCGTCTCTTTTCTCTTTCCTTTTGAGTTAAGGGTCCTTTCACCCCCCCGATCTGCATGGGTTCTGACGCATCTGTTCCTTTGGGGGTATTGGGTTTAACCCATACCCGACTCTCGAACTTAGCTCGATCAGCCTTTCTATTCTGAATTCGGTGGTCTAACTGGACCACTAAGTCTATATATTCTGTGCAATCCTGAGGTGGGTTCACAACTTGAGCCAAAACATCTTTGAGTTCTCCCCGAAGCCCACGATGAAATAATGTAATCCGTTTCTCCTCAGGCCATCTGGTTTCCACCACCAACCTATTGAAGGTTGCGATATAGGTTAGCAGATCCTGATTACCCGGCCATAGGGATAAAAGTTCATTATTCAGGGTCTGTCCCTGTGAATGTCTGGCAAACAGTCTTTCCATGCTTCTTTGAAAACCCTGAAAATCCCGAAGAAGAGGGTCATTCTGATTGGCTAGTGGAATTGACCAGTCAGCTGCGCTGCCACTAAGATATGATAGTAAAAAGGCTACTTTGGCTTGGTCATTTGGAAAAGCTCCAGGTCTGCATAAAAAGTGCAAGCGGCATTGATTCATAAACACTGCAAACCTTTTTGGGTCCCCAGCAAAGCGTTCGGGTGGAGCAAAAGGAATAGCCCCTGGTAGGATTACTTGCACAGGATTGCTCGATGAAACAGGAGCTGGGTTTCCCCCGAGTCCTGGTAGGGGTGTTTGCCCAACTTGATTTTGCAGCAGTTTTCTAGCAAGATCATCTGTGCGTTCCTTTGACACAATCAGTTCTCTCCTGAGGGCATTAGTCTCTTGGCGCGCAGAGTGCACTTCCGCCCTAAGTTCCCCTAATAATTGGGCTAGTTGGTCTGTTTCTGAGGTTTCCATAACGCCCGGGTGGGGATTTGTAGATAGGCTTCGCGTTCTGTTACGCTCACCTGGCTCCCACAGGGGCGTCGATCGGATCCGGACGGCTGCGACCTCCTCCAACGTGAAGCGTAGTGCAGAGATGACAGACTGGACTGGACCGCCTAACCTCGTCTGCTTGGCCCGTAGAAGTATTCTCCTTATGTTTGTAAACGGTGAGCTCTCCATCCTACGCGGAATGCAGGGGCGCGTAGATACCAGTTACTTCACTGGTTTGAAGGCGTTGGAAGAGTTCCGGATGAATATTGACTCCGAGGTCCCAGCCGAGAACCCATAAGTATAAAGTTCAAAGAGTTCAATATGTACGACGTTCACTCTTGTACATTCCTTTCTTGTGTTGCAGCTGAGTCCAAGGGAAGATTGTCTTGTGGCAGCTCATGGTGTTCAGGTAAGAGTCTGTATTACCCAACACTGTCCCGCAAAAGATGCGTGTGTTTAAATTGCTGGTTTCTCTCTCCTTACAGGTGCGGCATAAGAAGTTGCATTTTGTTACAGAATAATGCCTCCTGTTGTTAAGCAGGTAAATCTATGGTGGAGAGGTTGTATTTGTTGGCTTTTTCGGCTCACCTTATGTTTCTTTTGTCCCCTAGATGGTGGAATTAGGCGGAGAAAATGATGGAGGCTGCGCCGGATCAAAAAATGCTGTGAGGACTGGCGAGTATGGCGCGGCGCTGCAGCTGGCGATGCGACACGTGTAGAATAATGTCCTTTTCAAGTTTCAAGACGTGATGGATCCGGAATTCAGGTAAGGATTGAAATAATATCTGTTTTCTAACCTTTTCTTCTTCTTTCTTCTATTGCTAGGAGCTCCGGATTCGAGACGGGCGTGCCTGAAGACTGGATGCTGACTGCAGGCACGGTGAGCGTTACGCTGCTGGATGCAGAATAACGCGAAGCATGTGCTGCTGTTCGGGCGTGGTTTAAATAGCCTCCAAAGTAGTTCCAGGTAAGAAGTCCCTAAAACCACACCCAAGTAAAAAATAGTCCCATCCAGGCCTCACGTTGGCTTGGATTCATTTGCAGCATGGTCTACATGAGGTAAGTAAAGACTATGAGCCTGGCACCTATGGCGCCAGGACTGATTTCTATTATGAGCCTGGCGCCTAAGGCGCCAGGACTGAACCCAGACAGCCCCCAGCCGGGGCTGCTGGGGTTTTATTAAATATCTGGATGCCTGCTCCCGGGGCTGATGGGCTTGATCCAGATGCCCGGGGGTAGGCATCATGACACACTGCTGATTCTATTACTCATCGCTGCTCCGTGTTTCGAGGATTGATGTGCCATCTTGGAATGAGGCGGCACTGTCTTAGCGGCTGCCTATTCCTGCCTTGGCACACCTAAACTGATGGGTGTGCTCCTCATTTACCCAAACTGCTTCCTAGTCAATTTATGGTTTCCTCTTGAGTTTTCTACCTGTTGCGTAGACCAACTGAGCTTGCAATTCCATCCATGGAACAAATCGCAAACTATGCTGATGTCCCTTCTCTCTCTACATGCCTTTGTGCTGAAATGATAATCTTTACTAATGCAACTCTGGCATATGGGTCAATCTTTTTAGATTAGTCTTGTACATAGTATTTGTCAGTTTATGAGTGGGCTGCATAAACGGGTTGTGCATGGGTTAGAGCCACAGGGGGATCTATGTACACCACCTAAAGGGTTGGTATTCTGTATCTGTAGTAGGTGGCCCCACTTTCCAGCCTTACCAATGGGACATGTTCTAGCATAGCCTGCATGTATTTAATAAGGTGTGTTTCTGCATGCTGGTGTCGGACCGGAGAAAAGCTGAAGCTCGGCCAATTTTTTTTTTTTAAATCATCTCAGGCCGCGAAGCGAAGTGATGTTGAGTGGTCTTGCAGACAGCTGGGACTATGTGTTTCTGCATGCTACTGTCGGACCGGAGGAAAGCTGATGCTCCACCCGTTATTTTACATAAGGTATTTATTGAACATGGACCAAGCTTCAAGAAGCAATGGAGCGCTTTGCAATCCTAGAGGGAAGAACACAGTGAGGACAAAAGAGAAAAAGTAAGCAAGATGTTAACAACAGGGGTGGCCGGGCAGTTGGAGCAGATCACTGCCTTTCGGGAATGATTGGTAGTGGAGGGTGTGTGGACCGTGTTAGGGAGGAGCCGTTTCTTGAAGAGGAAGGTTTTGGGCTCTCTGTGTCCCCATTATCTTAGTCACCTGGTTCTTTGCAACATAGCTTGGTTTTAAATAATTCAACTTTTGTAGACCAAGCTGTATATTGGCCCAAATATTCGCTACATTGGGCCGCATTACGGGTCCGGCGGTAGACAAGCCGGTAAAATCGGCAGATAGCCACTCGACCCGTATTTAATTACCAGCGCCTGACTTCCCGGTAACACCAGGGCATTACAACCCTGGCGGCCGGAAGGCAGGCAGCAGTAATTTTGTATCTCCCCATTCCCATTGAGTCCCATAGGACTGTGGGAATACTATGGAAGCTCTGACACCATTAAAAACGGTGCCAGTGCTTCCATGAAACTCTGTGGGCAGGTGCTGTTCCACCCGGCAGGTCTAACACTGGAGGGGCGGGATGGCACCCACCCGCAGATTTGTACTGTGCCGATCAGATATCATTGGTGCCGATAGTCTTACCGGCACCGTTGTTACCGGACCGGCACATTTATAACGAAGCCCATTGTCTTTCAACATGTCCTTAAGAGGTACCCTTCAAATACTTAAGACATTGCGGCATCCACCTCAGTCATGACTATGATGGCCTTAGGTATGTGAGGTTTCATGGCCAAGGCCTCACATTTTCCTTCAGTAATTTTGTCACCAGAACATTCAAAGGCCTCCTAATTCTTTGATCAAATTCGAGGATTAGTGTACTTGACTCAGAGTACCCCTGTGTCAAGAGGGGCACATTATAAGTACGTTACGAGTCTAGACCAGGTAGAAGACGCAAGGCCATCAAGACAAGGACCACACATGAGGCAGCGAAGAGGATGAAAAAGTGTGCTGTGGCATTATAAGGCAATCTGAGCAGTGAATGACTCAACATACATTGTCCTGTGCAGGGTTAATATTTTCCACTAGCCATTGGCTAGGGATATTTGACTCTTGGCGAGTAAGAAATGCTGGGCTGTGTGTATGTATAGAATTGAGTAGGCAAGTGACTTTTTTATTGCTGGCTAGTAGCTTGCAATTTAAATGTTTGTCCCTTGGTCCTTTGTGTGGACGAGCCAAGAACCTTTTATATAGATTGGGAAATTGAACCATGTGACCATGGGTCTTTGATCCCTTAGAATAGGTTTCCCCTTGATTTTATTTACCTTCCATACTGACACACTTTTGCTGTTGAATCTCCCTCTTAAATCAATTCCTCCAAAATCATTCCTCACAAAGGGAAATAAAGGTGCCGAAACGTTGGTTTCTGTACATGTTTTGTGGTATCTAGCCATGACAGCACTGATCTTTTACCATTTTCAGTATTCCTCATATGGTCTCAGATGTTCTTATTGAACTAGTGGAAAGGACCAGTGAAAGTTCCACTTTATGTTCCATAGTGTCTTTCTCCTGCCAGAACACGTATCCCTTGATTACCTCCTTGCCATTGAAATCAACATACGTACCAGAAACGAATGATGATTAAGGATTTTAGTCTTGTGGATAGAAATTTCCCAGAATCATCATTTCAAGTGTATCAGAGAAATAGGATGGCAACTGCTGCATAGGTGGGTGCTTAGATTAATCATTATCTAGGCACTGTTAAATATTGGAAGGCTGCCCTTCTCATCGGCTTCATTGAACAGATTAGTCAATGTTGTAATGAGTGCCTTCTCACCTTTTACAAATCTGTATTTTGCCTGTCCTCATCCTCCTGGCCATGTCTTTCCAGCCAATATATCCTTTACATCATCCTTTTAGATGGCTGTCTTCAGCTGTACTTCTTGTTTTAGATGTGCTACTAGTAAGCAAGCCATTTTATCCCCTTGTCCTTAGCGGGCATACTCTACCTTCCCTGTAAATAAGACACCTTTAAGCCAATATGTGGACTTCTTGTCTGTATTAGATCAGTATCCGATTGGTCTGCACAATATTTCTTTGAAAGCAATTTAATCTCTTACTGCAACATATTTTGTTGTTTCTTTCAATCTTTTTTCACTAATGGACGTTTTCTGTTTTACGGTACCTCACTGACTGCCCAAAGCATGCCCTTCGCATCCACAGATTCCTTCTTCAAGTTTAGGAAGTCTTCAATATTATCAATGCGATTTTGTTTTCCCAAAAGGGGGCTTGTGAGACCTCTCATTATGTATTCAACGACGAACCGTCGGTCGCTGCTGCTGTAAATCTACTCCCAATCCTACTGAGTTGTGATCAGGTAGCCCCCAGGCATTATGTCACAACACATTGTTTCATGTATTATTTCAGAAGTCAATAAATAAGTAATCTGCTTCAATTTAAACCTATCCCCATCATTGCCATTGATTGCTTTCACTGATTTTTCTGAAAACGGGTCTAATGTTGGAGTCCAGTTTCCACAACAGCCTTAGAGCAATGTCTAATTTACAACACGATCCGATTCCATTGGGATACAAGACTGCTTTTGTCAGCCGTGGATCCGTAAATTGAGCACAAGAGCACAGATTTCTGCTCTTTGTATCTTGAAGCTGCAAATCTCACTTTACTATCCAGCTATACTTTGAACACTTGTTTGAGGAATTTGTGCAATAGGCTTGCCTCTCCACCACCCCCTTTCATACCACTTCCATATTTCGAGGGTTTGCTGTTTTCAGTGCTAATCCAGTTCTTTTTCAAATCTGTGTTTATCAGAACACGCCTACTGTGTCCCTTTGACAAATCAAGGACAACTGTTTTTCAATGTGGACAAAATGAATCTTTAATTTCTGTAGGCATATTATGCATAGTTATCTTGAAGCAAAATAAAATTACAAATTATGCTGATGCAGCATTTGTTATCTCTTTGCATTCCTGGGCCTATTCCTATATTTGTAATGGAAAACGAAATCTACACATAAATAAGCAGTCGATGTGCTGATGAGCTTGTAATAACTTTGTTAAAATAATGCTTCTAAAAAGCAGATAATCCTTTGGCAAATGTGAATGACACCTACCTTCTCTTCAGTCAGCCTTCTCGGGATAGAAGGTAGAGGGAATCACCTGGAAACTCCTCTCAACCCCGGCCAAGAGGGTAGGGTGAAGTGGAGCCCCCAGGGGAAACCCCGAAGGGAAAAAACCCCGCGATGAGCTGCTGGAGAGCGTGGATTCCTGCTACGGCTGTTGAAGGTTCACGCCTGTAGAAAGGTATTCTTTTAAGTCTTGTCTGGTAGAATTCTGGATGAAAAGAATAGAGATAGATAAGTATGGTTCCTGAGCTCCAATATCGAAAGAGAAAAGTAAGAGAAAGGCTTACCCTAACAGACCTGATCTTAATTAGATTTCGGTATTAAACTCCGAAGGAAAATGCAGACCTGGAGCCTATAGTCAAGCACGACAGTTAGACAAAGTTTCAAATTCAGCTCGGAAATGAACTCGTAAGAAAGGGAAAGAATCTTACCCACAGATACAAGCCCCAAGGTGATATGGGTGAAAACTGAATAATGAGGCTATGACAAGCAGATACTGGAAGCAAAATGTAAGGTCTGAGGTCGCGTCCTGTGGGACGTAAATACAAAGAAACAGATTAAAAGAGAGAAATCTCTGCGGGAAAATCGGGCCAAAGGAAATGGCGAATAACTACCGGTGGACGTGGCTGTGACAACAGGAAGGTATCGTCTACCGGATGAGAATAGCAACGGAGATTTCTGGAGCCAGAACAAGAAAAGGTAAGTGAAAATAAGACTAATATTCAGGCTAACATGATAGCTGATTCTAGAAGGTGGAAAAAAGACGAACTCACGATGCGCAGCGCGACTCTAAGGAGAGAAGCAACGCGTAGGACTGAAGCTCCAGCTGCCGGATATCCCATCCCGGAAGTCGGGGGCGGGGCTACCCGTAAAGTCCGGTGAACGCAAACAACTGGTGCGTTGCTCGCAGTCTCGGGTACCTCCATGTTGGGAGTTCCGATCCTGAGCCGGAAATCGGGAAATGCAACCCGGCGAAGAAAGGTAGCAGAGTTCAAGTGGACAGTTGTAACAGTATGCCCCCTCTTAAAGTTACTACCCCCCGGTTTGTCCGGATGCTTCTTGTGAAATGCTCTGATTAATCGTGGAGCATGAATGCAGGATTCAATTTCCCAAGTACGATCAGCAGGGGTGTAGCCCTTCCAATCCACTAGGTACTGTAATTTCCCTCGGTGAATACGTGAATCACACAACTCTAAGACTTCGTACTCTGCATTAGTATCAAGCATAACTGGAGGGGGACGAGAAGAAACCACCGGATGGAAAGTGCTTCTAATGTCAGGTTTTAGCTGAGAGACATGGAAGACTGGGTGTATCCGTGACCAAGTCTTGGGTAGTTTCAGTTTAAAGGCTGCAGCTCCTATTGCCGAAATTACCCGAAAAGGGCCCATAAATTTCGGTGAAAATTTTGAAGGTCTAAGATGTCTAGGCAAAAATCGGGAAGATAACCACACCAGGTCCCCAGGTTGTATTACCGGAGCTTTAGATCGAAGACGATCCGCCATCGTTTTTGTTCTTTCTTGAGCAGTCCTAAGTGCCTGAGAGGCTGCGTGTTGACCCTGGTGTATCTTTTCCAGAAGAACCTTCACATCCGGGCATTTGTCATCCGAAAACCTTTTATCAGGAAATGAGGCAGGGTGAAATCCATAGGAACAAAAAAAAGGAGAGGTCTTAATCGCTGAATGATGAGCATTATTATAAGCATATTCAGCCATTGGTAACAAACCCAACCAGTTGTCTTGTGCTGCTGAAATATAGCTCCGCAGGTATCCTTCTAATGTCTGATTCAGTCTCTCGGTCTGGCCGTTGGTTTGAGGATGAAAACCGGAACTCAACGCCCGAGTGATACCCAAAATTTGGCAGACCTTCTTCCAGTATCTGGACGTGTATTGAGAACCTCTATCCGAAATTATAGTCTCTGGAAGACCATGGAGGCAAAAGATACGGGAAATGAAGGTTCGAGCCATTTGAGCTGCTGAGGGAAGACCGGTGAAAGGGAGAAAATGAGCCATTTTTGTGAATGAATCGACAACCACCATAATGGTTGAACATCCTTCGGAGATAGGTAATTCCACAATGAAATCTGTTGAAATGATTTGCCAAGGCCGTGTAGGTAGGGGCATCTTTACCAGAGTTCCAAAAGGTGAATGCCTAGGGCTCTTATTCTGCAAACAAACCGGACAGGACCTGATGTATGTAAAAATGTCCTTACGCATTAATGGCCACCAAAAATATCGGGAGATTAATTCGCGGGTATTCATATTACCTCTATGTCCTGCGGATTTTGAGTCGTGGCACATATTTAGAACCTCCTTTTGTAAGGTTTTAGTGGGTACATAAACCTGTTTCCCATGAAAATAGCAACCGTCCTTTTTTGACAGGAGCTCCAAGTCCTTCTTGGTCAGCCTTCTTAGGACAGATGGTACAGAACTTAATTCCAAGCGTTTGAGAAAATCTGTAGATTTATATTTCTTTTCAACGCTAAGAATACCCCTGGGAAAAATGGGTTCTGGTTTGACTGGACATTGAAAAGAGGTCTCCTTTCGTGACAAGGCATCTGCTTGCAAATTGTTTCTTCCGGGAATGAAAGAGAATAATATCCTGAAAGGAGAGAAGAAATGAGCCCATCTAGCCTGACGACTGTTGCAGGTTTGGGCGTATTGAAGAATCCTTAAATTTTGATGGTCGGTACGAACCTCTACAGGAAACTGAGCTCCTAGCAACAAGTGTCTCCACTCCTCGAAAGCTTTCTTGATTGCCAATAACTCCTTCTCCAGAACGGTATAATTCAATTCTGCTGGAGCGAGGGTTTTGGACAAATACGCAATAGGCCGTTCTACCCCTTGATCATCCTTTTGAAGAAGAACAGCCCCTAAGGCAAACTGAGAAGCATCTGTTTCAAGAATAAAACAACGTGTTTGATCAGGCGTCATCAGTATGGGTGCAGATGTAAACCTCTTCTTTAAGGTATCGAAGGCCTTTTGAGTTGCCTCATTCCAGACATATGGAACTCCTTTCTTCAAAAGATTGGTTAAAGGCTGAGTAAGGGCCGAGAAATTTGGGATAAACCGACGATAAAAATTTGAAAATCCCACAAAACGTTGAATCTCCTTAATTGATCGAGGATTAGCCCAATTCTGGACTGCCTTTACTTTGTCTGGATCCATTGCAATGCCTTGTGCTGAAAGGATATAACCCAGATAGGTCACCTGGGGCTGGTGGAAAAAACATTTCTCCAAATTGCAAAACAAATGATTATTCTGGAGTCTGTATAGCACTTCTCGGACATGAGTTTGATGTTCAGAGGCTTCCTTAGAGAAGATCAGAATATCATCTAGATAGACGATGACCGTGTGTAATAATAGATCCGAAAATAGATGATCCATAAATCTCTGGAATACTGCCGGAGCGTTGGACAATCCAAAGGGCATAACCTGGTATTGAAAATGGCCAAAAGGTGTCCGGAAAGCCGTTTTCCATTCGTCTCCCTTTCTAATCCGGATCAGATGATAAGCGCCCTTTAAATCTAACTTGGTATAAATGCGGGATCCTTTTACAGCCTCTAAGATATCAGGAATTAAGGGCATCGGATATCTGTCTGGAATAGTGATTTTGTTCAATCCCCTGAAATCTATACAGGGTCTGAGTTCTGAAGTGTTCTTCTTGGGCACAAAGAAAAGCGATGCGGCCGCTGGAGATGTAGATTCGGTAATAAGTCCGTTCCGTAAATTCAGGTCAAGGTACTCCCTAAGAGCAAGCTTCTCTGAAGAGGAAAGTATGTACATCCTTCCGAAGGGTAAAGGCTGGTCTGGGATAAGATCAATCACACAATCGTCTCTGCGATGAGGAGGAAGTAGGGAGAAATCGGAGGAGGAAAAGACCTCAGAAAACTCTTGATACTCGATGGGAAGACCGATTACAGACCCGATAATAGTAACCTGTCTGTTCTCCTGTGATTGAGGATGACACATCGTGCTAGTTCTTCCCAAACAGTTAAGGAGACAAAACTCAGAACCCAAAAAGAGTGAACCTGCTGCCCAATTAATATAGGGATTGTGTCTTCGCAACCAAGGCAGTCCTAAGATAACAGGGTAATGGGCAGTTCGTATCACATCCATGGTAATGACTTCCTTGTGTGTAGCGATAGACATAGCCAACGGACCGGTTTGGTTGACAATTGGCCCAGAAGTTAGCGGACTACCATCTACACTCTCCACCGGGATAGCTTCGCTTTTAGAAACTAATGGTAACTGATGTTGTCTAGCCCAAATTTCATCAACAAAGTTCCCGGCTGCGCCGCTGTCTATAAGTGCCGGAATCTCGGTCAAATTCTGGGAACCAAAAGAAAAAGTAATATGTAAAACTAACATTAGAGAGTGGGAATACTGACTCCCTTGTGAAGCTGGTATATTTAAAGAGGAACCTAAATATACATTAGAATCCCGGATCGTGGTTCCTCCTACGACCGGGAGTTGGCGTTTCCCGACCGCCTCGGTGGAGTGATAGGACACTCCTGGACCGTGTGGGTATTTGAGCCACAATACATACATAATCCCTGAGTTCTTCTACGGGATCTCTCTTCAGGAGATAAAGGCCCTCGGGTAGCTGATCCCAACTGCATTGGTTCTTCATTAGAGCTTCCTCTTGATGTAAGAGGAGCAGAGGAAAATGGACGAGTTGCGGGCTTTCCTTTGCGCCGTTCACTGTTCCGTTCCTTTATCCTATAGTCAATCTGCATGACTAAGGCGATAAATTCAGTCAATGACGTGGGGCGAGCCACCCTAGACACTTCATCCTTTAGATCTTCCGATAAACCTCTCCTAAAAAGAGTAACCTGGGCATCATCTGACCACGTAGATTCACTGGCAATCTGTTTGAATCTAGTAATGTAGGTCAAGATGTCCTGATTCCCTTGTCTGAGATCAAGTAGTTGTTCTTGAGCTGCTATTCGAATCTCCTGTCTACCAAACATAGATCTGATGCTGTTACAGAAAGCAGTATATGAGTCTAATATGACGTTATTAGTAGTGACCAAAGGCGTGGCCCAGGCTAAAGCAGGTCCTGTCATCTGCGAAATCATATACCCTACTCTATCCCGATCAGTATGAAAGAAAGCTGCTTTAAAAACGAATTGAACTGCGCTGGCATCAAGAAATTCTTTTATTTTATGGGGATTGCCATCAAATTGACCCCCTGGAAGGGGACCCGGGGGAACTTCAGAGCAATGAGGAACCCTGCAGGCTGTTGCCTGTTGGGAAGCCAATTGCGCAGTCTGTTGCTGAGATTGCTGTTGAGCCTGCCGAAGGTTAGCATTCTCTTGTTTCAGATTTTGTACCTCTGAGGTCAGAGATTGCACAGCCGCTATAAGTTGCTGGATCTGTTGATCCATAACGGAGGTAGTCTTTCACAAATGCCAGGAATAAGGATAATTATCAAGGTCAGCGAGGCGTTGCTTACTGTAATAACTTTGTTAAAATAATGCTTCTAAAAAGCAGATAATCCTTTGGCAAATGTGAATGACACCTACCTTCTCTTCAGTCAGCCTTCTCGGGATAGAAGGTAGAGGGAATCACCTGGAAACTCCTCTCAACCCCGGCCAAGAGGGTAGGGTGAAGTGGAGCCCCCAGGGGAAACCCCGAAGGGAAAAAACCCCGCGATGAGCTGCTGGAGAGCGTGGATTCCTGCTACGGCTGTTGAAGGTTCACGCCTGTAGAAAGGTATTCTTTTAAGTCTTGTCTGGTAGAATTCTGGATGAAAAGAATAGAGATAGATAAGTATGGTTCCTGAGCTCCAATATCGAAAGAGAAAAGTAAGAGAAAGGCTTACCCTAACAGACCTGATCTTAATTAGATTTCGGTATTAAACTCCGAAGGAAAATGCAGACCTGGAGCCTATAGTCAAGCACGACAGTTAGACAAAGTTTCAAATTCAGCTCGGAAATGAACTCGTAAGAAAGGGAAAGAATCTTACCCACAGATACAAGCCCCAAGGTGATATGGGTGAAAACTGAATAATGAGGCTATGACAAGCAGATACTGGAAGCAAAATGTAAGGTCTGAGGTCGCGTCCTGTGGGACGTAAATACAAAGAAACAGATTAAAAGAGAGAAATCTCTGCGGGAAAATCGGGCCAAAGGAAATGGCGAATAACTACCGGTGGACGTGGCTGTGACAACAGGAAGGTATCGTCTACCGGATGAGAATAGCAACGGAGATTTCTGGAGCCAGAACAAGAAAAGGTAAGTGAAAATAAGACTAATATTCAGGCTAACATGATAGCTGATTCTAGAAGGTGGAAAAAAGACGAACTCACGATGCGCAGCGCGACTCTAAGGAGAGAAGCAACGCGTAGGACTGAAGCTCCAGCTGCCGGATATCCCATCCCGGAAGTCGGGGGCGGGGCTACCCGTAAAGTCCGGTGAACGCAAACAACTGGTGCGTTGCTCGCAGTCTCGGGTACCTCCATGTTGGGAGTTCCGATCCTGAGCCGGAAATCGGGAAATGCAACCCGGCGAAGAAAGGTAGCAGAGTTCAAGTGGACAGTTGTAACAGAGCTCCAGTGGCCTGACAATGGGGCAAGATAAGAGCTTGAATTAAGTTTGCAGTTAGCAAAACACTCCTCATTCGAGATGTTCGAATAAATCATGGCATACAGGAGAGGCAGAAGACAGCATATGGGGGAGAGTTTTATCAGTAGATTTATTTTCAAAGCTGCATGCAGGACAAATAACTAAGCAACCTATTTAATCAAAAAAACAATGAAGCCCTTCGTAACATTTTTTAAAGTTTACATATCTACTAAGTGGACGGTTAACTAGTTTCTAGAATGACAAAAAAGAGCTGGATGTTTACTTTGATGGGAATTTGGGATTCCAAATCACAGCCATACAACTTTAATTGACCTGTACAGCCAAATTCTGCTAAAATATGGCAATAGAAAGTACCTTTCCCTTGTCCATTTCCCCAGTAGAACTTGAACGGACTAGTGTTAGATGGAGGATCAGCTTAATACAAGGTGTCATTTGATCAAATAGTCCATTCGGATCGCCTCTAAAAAGGGGCTGACTGAAGTTTTTCTGCCTAGTAGCTTCGGTAATCTAGTAATGAATCTTTTTTAAATACATGGTCCATACAGTAAATAATTATTATGGGGTATATTATATCGCTGATTTCCGTTAGATCTTATGTAAGTGTGAAAATGTCCCCAAATGGCAGAGCTGACCTTTTAATTTTCAGTTTATTACAGGAATCCATCTGTAGAAAGGTCAGCACTGCCATCTAGTGGACATATTCAGACCTTTATAATAAACCCCTAGAAAGGAACATTATTTCTGTGTAGCAGAAATCTGATTAAATAAGCCTAGATGTACTTTACCCTTCCAGTTGCTTCGTGGTTTATCTGCTTCTCAAACTTGGACATGGTTCATGCAAAACGTCTAATTTCATGTTCTTGGTTGGTAATTATCTTAGCACCTTTTTGCCCTTGTTGTGTTGATTAAACCCATCAACGTTATTGAACACTATTTCTAATCTCCCCATTTTGCACAATTGTGCGGTTATGCTAAATTCCTTAGTTTGTGTACATAGGCCAAAATGAAAATGAAATTCAAGGGAGTGCAACTCGGCGAGTGCTTTTTCTGGTGCTGCCTCTTTACCTGGAGCAACTTTTGCTGGTGTCTACACTTCGCTTCTACTGTGATTGAAGTTGCAGCTTTTATTCATTTTGGACTATACTTAATGGTATAGACTAAAAGCTAACATGCAAGACTTTATAGAATTCATTTCCGTGTATTTGGACCGTAAATTATCCTATTTTCTTCCTTTTTAGTGTATAAGCCCCGTCCTTTTTCGCTGATATGTTTATTATCCAGAGGGCGCGTTCATCCGCGTGCGTGCAATCGAGTGAGTGCATCTCAGCGAGTGCTGTTTCACTGTTTCTGCGGTGCTGCTGTGCCCGGGTGCCCTCACACTATAGGTTTACCCATTAGCTTCCAGTCCTGACAGCCCTTGCTTCCGTGGGCTTGATCTCTTTTAAACATCGTCGGACGACCAGGATGGGTGCTTATAACCTCACTACTGCCGCGGGAAAAAAATAATGCCACTTGGCATGGCGATTTAGAATCGTCTCCCCTCTTGGACACAACTGAGGGTGTGCATTCTAAGATTGCTAATATGAAGCAGCCACGCTCCCATATAGCCCGACCAAAATCTACTGGGCCAGACATCCGAAATTTCTGTTGTATTAACAAGATCAGCTCCATTACTTTGATGCCTGGTAGACCGCAAAGATCTCCTCAAAATGTCAAAGCTTCAACCCATATCACAATCGTAAGTACGCCTTTAACCATGACCATGTCTCAGGCGGTATCGGACACTACTATGCTCGCAATACCAGTTTCTGATACCCCTCCTTTGCCTGTCATTGATTTAGAGATGTACTCCACACCTGAGGCTGTGACGCCAGTACGCGCTCAAGATTTCTGTGTTCCTTTAATTCATGAGATTGATTCATCCTCCGTTCCATTATTGTATTCTCAAGCAATCCTAAAGGGACTTTCTGAGCAAATGCCATCTGCTGCCCCGATTGTAATGTCCTGTTTGTCTCCGCCTGCAGAATCAATACAAACACAACCTGATGTTGATTGTTTTCATCGATCTTCGCGCTCTAGTTGCACCTCAGTAATGGAAACCCAGATGAACAATGTTGACAATCGATCACTGGCTAATCTTTCAAACTCCCCTGCATTGTACCCGGAAACGTGTCCCCAGACAGTAATTAATTCATCTTTTTCTTCTGCATCATCACTTGCAGCTTCATTTGCTAAACCTATGCTGCGTCCATCTTCCGACTTTACAAATCCCTCTCATATGATGCATGAATCAGTCTTATCTGCCATAAATATAAGCATGATTAGCTTATCTAAACTACATGAAATTATGGAGAAAAAAAATGGATGCTCATACTATATTGTTGTCTTCATTATCTGCTAAAGTCCGTTGGGTGGCTGCTGAAATGGTCTCTTGCAGAAATCATCCTCTCATATGTGTCCGTTGCTACTAACACAGAAATGAGAAATGTGAATAATAACCCCTTGTTACCAAATATTGAAGTGCAGGAAGGTTCGAAGAAGACTGTACATAGCAGAGATTCTGATCAGGCTCATGTGATTTTGAATGATAATACTGCTTGTGGCACACTTGTAGCACCTAGTGAGGTGCAGCTCCTGCAGAGGACTTCATTATTAGATGTAGAAGAAGCAGACGCCTCTCAGGTTTTTGACTTATTTCACCCAATTCCACGAAAAAGAAAAATGAAAAAACGAAAGTGTCTTTCCATTCAAAACTACCAAAAAACAAAAGAAATCAACCAATTACTGAAAAGGGTTTAACAACGCCAGCAAAAATGTCACCACCCCCAAGGGTTGAGTCCAAACATGACGCTTTGTGTGACTTTACATCACCTGCTACTTTAACTCGATTATCCCAATACAAGTCTTCTCTATTCGACTGTCATGTTATGACTGCAAGTGGAACTGGAGTGGAACTGGAGTGAAGAGTCTTGATACTCGGGTAACATCACACCCCAAGATAGAAGAAGCAGAAGATGAAATTATGAATTTTTCTACGTGTTCCATTTCATCCCTGCCTCAATTAGATCCCATTATCGAGAGTCTCCATTATCCTCGTGGTCCAGTGAAAACTAGTAGAACAATTTTGGCACATCATTTTGATGAAGATTCCCCATGATTCGCCATGTTTTTTAAAGATTCTGCAACCCGTTATTTCACTTCCTTATCTATTGAATTAGTGGATTCTGGCAAGAGCAGTGCAAGTCACCAAAATACAAAGTCAAGTGCAGGTCTATCCACGAGTTCACATTTATTTACAATAACCATGTTGGATCGGAATAGACGTGACCCATTTCCAAATTGTACTACGCTACTCGCAGCTTCTCAATCAATGAATAACCTGCACTACATATGATCGAGTGATATTGAGGCAATCAGATTTACTGATAGCCCCCGATATGACTCGGTCGAACTGGTGATACGTTTGCACATTGTGGCCGATTTGTTATGGCACTCTGAAAATGACCCAAGTGAAGCTGGTTTTGCATTATATAGACAAACCATAACACATATTCCTAGAACAGAAGCCTCTATAAATCAAAAGCCATTGAGGAAATTACACCTTAATAATACTCATAAATATCCAACTCCATTTAACTATACTACTAGGACCCAGGAAAAGAAGTTGTTTTTCAACCCTTAAAGATTAAATACGTAGAATCGCTATGGACCTCAAATCGACAAGTTCATTTCAAATCTAGCTCAGCCTCACATATCTAATCTAAATGGTCCTGGCGTACCAAAGCCATTTCCAAAGACAAACTAAAAATTGATAACTAACGCCAAACATCTACAAGTGTAAAACTGTCTATGGCCATCTGGAACACAAAAGGCTTTTCTCATCTACTAATCTCTCTAACTATGATATAATATTACAAGAGAGGTGGATTACTTGTCAACCGATGGGGCCTGGATATCAAATTGCATGGATCCCGGACACCAAACAAAATAAAGCAAGTCCAGCTGCCGGTCTGTTAACTGCAATAAAAATGGATACTGGCATTCTGCTTGTACCCTGGGCCTCCCCTTACCCAGGGATCCAGCTTACTAAGTTAACGACAACCAATATCCATCATCCGTTATATCCCCAAGCAGCGGTTATTAACATATACTGGAATCCACTTGCAATAGTTGACTCTCAATTTTTGATTTGATCTTGTTAGATGGACATTCAGCCATAACTTTAATAATGGGTGATCTAAATATTAGATGTATTTCTGATGACATGATATTGTTATCGCAACATGCAAAGACCTGGTCTGCGTTAATGGAGACGTGCAATTTCACTATCTTGAATGGCACCATTTCTGGAGATGTCCCTACAGCTCCCACATAGTCACAAGGGAATTCTAAAGCTATCTTAGATTATCCTTATATTTCAACTAATGCGGTAAATAAAATTCAGGCATTTAGAATTATTCATTCAGATTTAAGTGATCACTATATCTTGGAAATAAAATGGTTTCCTCATCTAGTGAACGCGGGGACATGCCTGGAAGGGAATGAGAAATGAAACCCTGGTAGAAACAGAATAAGATGGTCTCCTACTAAACTGGACCAATTCAAATCTCTTTTGCTAGAGCATATGTATGCAGCCCCCCTTCGCTTATTGCAGAGACTTCTACTTGTTTAAATCGGCCAATATTTAACAATTCAAGCTTTGAAAACTGCAAGGTGTCAAGAATTAAAATCATGTTTTAGCTCTAATTATCCTAAAGCCTATTCTAATATTTGATCATGTTACAAAAACATAATTTGACAGATCCAAAATAATCAGACAATTGGATGGTGAAAAAATGTTAACTGCCATCATTTAGTAAATCAACTAATCAAATATGGAATCTTTTAAAAGATGGCCCAGTGTCTGCAACAAAAGCCCTCACACTCCATTCTGTCCGTGAACAAGCATGGGTTAATCACTTTACAGCTCTATTTGCAAGATCACCATTGACTCCCACAGCTATAGAAATCCCAATGATTGGTTCGACCTTTTTAGATTTCGACACTACCAACATAGTGCTATATATCAATAAGCTAAGCAGCTTGCAAGCTCCAGGCCCGGATGGTCTCTCTGTGACCCTGAAAAAGCATCCTTATGAGTGGGCATTCATACTAAAAACAATATTCATTAATATACGAGTCAAAGGCCCCATTCCACAATCATGGAAAAAGTCCATTATAATATCTATTTTTAAAAAGGGCAATCGAGCTGATCCAGAAAATTATCGCCCCATAGACCTTTTGGACATTCCAGGAAAAAGATGTACAAGGATTATTTTAAAATAATTTTTAACATGCTACCAACTGATCTGCTTGACCACCATCAGTCAGGCTTTGTTGAGGTTATAGGAACTCCTTTGAACCTACTTTTATTATCCACAATCAAAAATCAAGTTTTTAACTCAGTCCAACACATTATTTAGCCTTCATTGATTTTAAACAGGCCTTTGACTCCGTTTCCCGTGAGCTCCTATGGCTAAAATTGATACAAGCAGGCTGTCTGGCACATATTTTAAATTTAATATATCCGTTTTATTCGGACACATCTGTTAAAGCTAACAAATGTGGGCTTATTAACGACTTCAATACCTACCTTTTCAGGTTTAAAACAAGGATGTATTTTAGCTTCAATTCTTTTAAATTTCTATATTAACCTTGTTTTAAATCAGACTCGCTCATTTCCGCCCAAAATTGGAAATCAATTTATATCCTGGCTTTTATATGCAGATGATTTAGTTTCAATAGATCACACCCCAATTGGCCTACAACGAAAATGATCTGCCTTGGGGAACTATGCACAGGAAAAAGGTCTAACTATCAACATAAAAAAATAAAATCGAATATCTTAATATTCTGGCCTACTTCAACGAAGTAAAAATGTAAATACCGCTGGGTACTTACTAATAGCCAGTTTTCACTTGTAAACGAATATACATATTTGGGCCAGAACGTTAATAGCACTGTAGATCTCCCTTATCGCAATGAACTAAGCGAAAATGCAGGCGCTTACATCTCATGCTAGACTCGTTGAAAAGAGATAGGGAAGACTTTCACACATCCTAATAATTCGCTTTTTTTAAACAAAAGGCAGTCCTAGTTATTGCATATGAAGCCCAATGCAAGCAGACAAAACATCACCCTAATTGGGTATATATAGAGGGTACACACTGGAAAAAATACTGTCTCTACCGAAGAGCGTTCCAATGGTGATCATACGCTATGAGTTTGGGTTGGTATCACGAGCCACAACCGTAGCATGGCAAGCTGTAACTTTGTATTGAAAATGTTTTATCACTTCAATACCTTCAAAAACTCTAATTCCAGTATTAACAGCTAATTTGACTGCCCAAAAGTCTAGTCCCCTTTATGATTGGGAATCCTATTGTAAGCAGTGTTTATTAAATGCTGATATTTTGCTTCAAACCATGGTTGATAATCCAGATAAAGCAAAGGTTAAGCTTTATGCCTGGGATTGGCGAATGACTTGGGACAAATGTTTAACATATTCTAGTTTTAACGGTAGTGATTTTATTCTAAAGCCTGTGAATATGATCCCAACATATCTTAAGAAGTTTCCTGATAATAGATATGCAGCTACTATCTTTTTTTTAAATTATTTATTTTTATTAAACTTATATTTATTAAGAGAGCAGCTTCATAGCAAGACCATTTACATAAACATAGCGTTGTGGGTAAAACATAGTTCTGTTACCAATATACACATATCAGGCAGGTAAATATCGCGAATCAAGGTGATGGCGTGGGTGTTACATCAACGTCGGGCATTAAATCACATAAATATAGGCGCAAAAGTGTCCATGTATCCTTGGGGCGACAAGGCGTCGGGGCCGACAGTGCAAAGAGTTCCTCATCATCGTTTACCATACAGAAGTCTTTCAGAAAGTCAGCATGGGTTGGTTCATTTACAGATTTCCAACATTTCAGGATACATCATTTGGCAACAATACATGAAATCTTAAACAGTCTTCTTGTGGTTTCCTTCACCTTACCGATGTCCCCAAACAAATACTTCAAGGAGGCCAGGGTCGCCGGGATTGCCGTTCTTTCCTCGAAGACCTGCCACCCCCTGCTAATATTCCACAATTAAGGGGCAAGACCAATACATATGATATGTTCCAGCATTAGGGGCATTACATTTTGGACAAGACCCTGTACAGTTTTCTACAAATTTGACTAATTTAGCAGGGGCGTAGTGCAATTGATTGAGGATTTTAAATTGTATCAGCCGGATGCCAGAGTTCATTGACACAGATTTGGTAAGTTGACAGTAACAGGACCATCTGGTGTTGTCTATCAGGGTGCCCGTGTCGCGTTCCCAGGTCTCTTTGTGTTGCGTGAAAGGGAGTGTGTCTGCACTAGGGAGTATAGCATTGAGACCCCCTTACCATGACCATCCGTAGATACCATAGCTCTAATACATTCATGTGTCTGGGGTTCCAGTGGAAATGTTGGCCATCTAGTAGAAAAAGCAGCCCTCATTCTGTGGAACTGAAAGCGTTTAAACTGGCCCCCTCCCACCGCATCGACAAAGTCTGTAAGTTCACAAAAAGTGCCATCAGGGAACATGTCTTGCATCCTGAAGAGCCTGTCGGGGTCCCATGATTGCTGGAGGGCCCTGTCAAAGGTTGGGGAAATGCCAGGGAAATTCCACAGGGGAACCTCCGGATCGTAAGGAGTCTCCAGGCCGATCCTCTTGTAAATCCTGGACCAGGCGTGAGTGGTAGCACGTACCGGGTCAAATGTGAAAGTATCCTTGTAGGTGGAGTTGAAGATAACGAAACGTATATCGTTGGGGCGGCATCGTGTTTTCAAGGAGTGTATGTGGGGCTGTGTCCTCAGGGTCGAACCAATGTTTCGCAAATTATGCCTGCGCAGCTAAATAATACAGTTCAAAGTCTGGGCCCGCAATACCGCCCTGTGCATATGGTTCCACCATTTTAGCCCAACCCAGCCTAGCTGTCTTCCCGTTCCAAATAAAGGAGGATGTGAGTGACTTGAGTTTCGTAAAGAAGGGTCTACCGGGCCAAATCGGGATGTTGAAATAGTATAGAAGTTTAGGCAGGACCACCATTTTGAGTAGTGCCACTCGGCCTTATAGGGACAATGGGAGATTAGCCCACAACTGGAACTTGGTCGTCAGATTTAGCAATAGTTCACTGTGATTTTGAGTATATAGCGTTTGTTTTTCCCTGGTTAGCATGATTCCCAATTAGCGAACTTGAGTGGGAGCGGACTTAAACCCCCTTATCTCGGACAGATCTCCAGTGTTCGGGGTCAGAGGAAATATTTCGGAACATTGATTTTGTATCCCGAATAATCCGAGAACTCATGTATGTCTGACATTATATGCTGCACATTCTCCTGTCAGTTCCGGACATACAGCAGGGTATCGTCCACGTATAGTGATATGATCTGTTCGAGACCGGTCATCCTAAGGCCTCTATGTGAGTGGTTCTTGCGAATGTATTCAGCCATTGGTTCTATAGTAAGTGCGAAGAGGATAGGTGAGAAGGGACAGCCCTGGCTAGTTCCCCTATGTAGCAGGAATGTGGGTGATAAAGTATTATTGGTTAAGACTTTGGCAGGCAGCTGAGTATACAATAGTCACACACATTTAATGAAATAGTGACCAAGACCAAAGCGCTCAAGCACCAGAAAGAGATATATCCAAGAGACGGAATCAAAGGCCTTTTCGGCATCTAATGCCACAACCGCCGCCCTAGCAGTTGGATCAATCTGTGCCATCACGCCAAACAGACGTCTTAAGTTCAGGGCTGTGGATCTCGTTGGGATAAATCCAGCCTGGTCCGGGTGTTCCAGGGTTGGCATGTACGGCAGGAGTCTGGTGGCTAGTACTTTAGCAAAAATCTTCGCATCGGTATTAATTAAAGAAAGGAGGCCATATCTTGTGCCGGCCTACAGGGTTTCAGAAGGACCGTGATAATCACCCGGGGAACCGACCGCCAGACAGGGATTTAATAGCTGCAACAAGTTCCTCAACTGTGATGGATTGGTCCAGTATGCTTTGTGTCTCGGGGGTTAATGTTGGGAGGTCTAGGTCATCCAGGTATTTAAATGTATCTTACTTGGTTTTAACATCGTGATTTGAGTATAGGGAAGAATAGAAGTCGGCAAATGTGGAGTTGATGTCCTGTTCTTTATTAACCATTACCCCAACCGGTGTCTGTATACTGGCAATCGGATTGTGATGTCTATCGGCTCTAAGCATATTAGCCAGGAATTTGCCCGCCTTATTACTCTACCCATACCTGCGGGCTTTAGCTGGGGCGGACATGTATACGACTTCCCTATTGGCCAACTCGTTAAAATGCAGCTACTATCTTGAGATTGCGGCTAAACGTATGGCCGACTAAAGTACAGGTTGCCAGGTGTTGCAAAATTTTGAATGTTGATATTGCTTGTCATTTTTGTAATAACAAAGATTATGATGACACTTCATAACACTTAATTGTATCTTGCCCGATCTTAGCACAACAGAGGGAAAACATGTTTTTTAAGCATTTTAACCAATGTAAAATTTTAACTGTAGACATTTTATTTTCAACATTTTTTAATGCAGAATCTGTGTCTGTAAATATTGCTTTATTCAAGTTCCTTTCAGCTTTACAAATTAATGATGACTGAGGCTTTCGATAATTATACTATATTTGTTGCAATGACTTGAATCTTATGCATTTTATCTGGTTTATATTTCAACTAAGGATATTTTACAATAGATGTTTTTTTCTTAGCTCTTAAAAATGGATGTGCACTTTTAAATATTGTTAAAATTGATTTCTTACTGACCTTTAAAGACATGATCAACTATGCTGAGTTGAACATCTACATTATACTTAATATGATAAGTTTGCTAAACTCGAATCAGATTGATGAAAATCTCTAGTTTATACATTGTTATTTGTCCATTGTTATTGTATCATTCGGTTTAAAGGTCATTTGTATGTGTAAATGTGTGATTTTTTTTTGTTTATTTTCTTTCTTATATTTGAAAAGTTGTAATTTACAACCGAAACAAATAAACAAATAATGCAAAAAAATGAAACAAACATGGCTAGCTGTTCTCCTGTAAATGTGGTTATATCCTCTTGACCATTATGGTCATAATGAATCCAGGTTAGAGTCACCCATAGAACAAATAAACACATTTGATCAACAAGGTAAAAAGTAAACTGTACTGACCCAGCGCAGAGTGCCCTAATTTATTTTAATGCAAATCTGTTTTTTGCTTACCATTGCATGGATGATATAGCATCCCAAAGGAAACTATTTATGGTGACATAACTCGGGCCTGATGGCCTCCCAGGACGATCTCCCAAGCCACCTCTCCCCAGTGCATATACATATGGATATGTGTCTGCAGGTTAGGAAAGATTGTTCAAGCACTGCAAGTGGTATTCATTGCATTCCCAGAGACAACGAAATATAAGGGAATAGAGAAGCCCTGGCATTCCTCTTAGTCAAAGTAAAGGACTATCACAATTATAGAGCTTGCATGCAGCCCTGCAAAATCTTCCTTCAAAGAAGACATTTCTCAAAATTATTGATAACTGTAAAATATTTTCCATGTTTAGACCAAGTATAGGGTCATGAAACAGGCATAACTATTTTTAAAGTGGGTTAAGAGTGTTTCTACTCAAAGGATATTTTTACATTACAACCCAAACTTTGTATTTTAAGCACATCTCTAAGTGCGCTGGCCAACAATACCTACATTGCTGCCCCTTGCAGAGCAATAATGACTTCATATAGGTTTAGCAAGACTGGGTGTTAGGTAGAATTGGGAATAAGTGTCTTTGAGTGAATGCAATATTGACATCAGGAGGTAGTAGTAGTAATGTCCATGAGACAGGCTAGTAGTACTGATGACCAGGAAGTGGAGATGGTAAAATGATCTGTTGGCAGCCGATTAGTAATAATGAAAGAAGAAAGGTGATTAGCAATATTGATCTTATAGAGTTTTTAAATTGTTTTTATTAGCTTTTACAATAAATACGCCCCCCCCCCTATCAGCTCCAGACCACAGTCTCTATGAACTCAACTTTGTGTGGGTATTCGTTCAAACCAGCCTGATCCTTGTCCGTATTTCAAACTTTCAAAGTTCACATAATGTCCAGATTACGAATGTTTTGTGGGCACCATTGATGCATAAAAATACTCTTTAATTATTCCAATATCTCCCCCCAATGGCCCCAGAAATTCTCTGCCTCCACTTGAATCCCATATGTTATCCATTCCATTGACAAACTCCCACATTTTATGTAACCATTGCATCGTCAGGGGTGGGGGATCAGAGCTTTTTTCATTTTTTGGAAATCACCAACCATGCTGCTATCAATAACCTCATAAAAGCTTTTTTCACAGGCTTAGGGGTCTCACAAGATTCTGGTCCCAACCATCCACACAAATTCCCTCCCAATGATGTACGTATTCCTGGGTACATATGTTCCGTATGTACTTTAACCTCCTCCCAAAATCCCTTCATCTTTGAACAATCCCACCATATATGCCTCCAGTTTCCCTTCGCACTACATCCCCTCCAGCATTCCTGCGACACAGCTGAAAACATTCTGTCAATTTCGAAATATTTCTCCACAGTTCTACCCAATTCTCTTGTGAGTTGCTTTCCCCTCTTGTTCTCTCCCAGTCGAACTGATACGGCCAAGCGTTTGGACATCTACAGGATAGTAATATCTGATATAGTAACAACACCAATTGTTTGTCCACATATGGGTAGTTATGTATGTCTCGAATTGTGTTAAAGATCTCCTTGCTGCTTGCCTGATCTCACGTTGAACAGCCAATGTCTCATTTGGCCATATTTTTTCGAGTCTGTCTGTCTCTTTTAGATCCATTTGTTTTTTACACTCCTCAAATGCTGCTGTCTCCACCCCATGCCATGTCCCCTATTTTCATGCATTCTTTTTTTTTCTTCCATGAACAAAATGCACCTTTTAGCATACCTGCGGAAAAATGAGGATTCTCAAATAGGGGAGTAAAAGGAGAGGGGCATGACGATAAGGGCCCCTTCTTCACACGTTTATCCCATATGTCACACGTTGTTTTAAGGACAGTGCTATGTTGAACACTCAGAGGTCTATCCCTATCCCTTTCGGATAGCCATAACAGACCTTCCAATGAAGGGCCTGCTACGGCCCTAAGCATACGTGCCCATATTTTCCCCACATTATTTGTAAATCATTACAGCTGGTCCGATAGCACAGCGAGTAGAACACTTGCTTTGACATCTGTGCAATGCCTGCTGATGCAGGTTTGAATCCCGGCACGGCCAAACTCAGCCTTTCATCCTTCCGAGGTCGATAAATGAGCACCACACACCATGGGTAATAATAAGCACCGCTCAGATACCTGAGGGTTCGTAGCGCTATATAAATGCTAAATTATTATTTATATGCGAATCACTTGCAGTTGGGCCACCTCGTAATATCCACTCGGGGTTTATGATGGGTAGCCCCAAACCCCTCTTATTCCTAGGTGTAGTAAACAGATCAAACGAAATCCTAGGGCGGTTCCTTTGCCAAACAAATTTTGAAATCAGGTTATGAACCGTTCTAAAAATAACTGAGGAATCAGGATTGGGAGGGCCTGGAACAACCTAACCTAGGTAGAGTTACCATTTTCACAATGGAAATCCGACCCAGCCAAGATACCTTAAGAGGGGTCCATCTCCCAAAATCTTCTCGTATTTTCTTTATGGTGTCAGGGTAATTTGCTCCGTACAAGTGAGCGATATATTACTTGTCAGTTTTACCCCTAGGTAAGTCAAATTGTTATGCAATTTCTGAAAGGGGGAGAATGTATGGAAGTTAGCTGTTTCTTCTTTTGAGAGACCTAAGCCCAATAATTCAGATTTTGTCATATTTATTTTAAGGCCAGCCATTGTTTACTGTTCCCCCCAGTAGGGATACCAGTGCTGGGAATGATGTCTCGGGTTCGACCAATGTCATTACATATCATCAGCGTATGCAGCTGTCTTGTGCCTCCCCAAAAAAAGTTAGCCCTTTAATCTCACTGTTTTGACGTATTGTAAGTAATAACGGTTCCAGATATATTGCATAGATAAACTAGAAGTAATAGAAAGGCGCATTGATGGGTTTTATCATTTACCTGTACCATCTGTACACGATTCGGGGCAAAACCCGTATTTCCCATTGTCTCAAACAGAAACGGCCACTTGACCATATCGCATGACTTTTCAGCATCTAAGAGATCAATGTTTGTTTGTTTGTTTATTTATTTATTGGGCGCGCCGGACCCTGAGGTAGCAGGGCGCATTTGACAAGAAGGCTTATAGCTTGGTTACAGAAGTTACAAAAATACAGATCATGGAGAAACAAAATTTTCTTAGCTCCAAAGGGTGAAGGTAAGGCAGTGACCTACATAAACATAAATACTTACAGAAGTTGTATCTGTACAGAGTATAGGAGAGACAATTCTCTTAGCTCCACAGGTGGGGGTGATTAGGTCATCACGAAGTTGACGTTAACAAAGTGGCAAATCTATAGCAGGTGCAGTTACATAGCATTCTCAATAAGCCATTTTGTAGTGTTCTTTCTAAATTTGTCGAACGTTTGGTCAGCTCTGAGAGTGTGAGGTAAGGAGTTCCACAATTGAGCTGCCCTGACAGGGAAGCTAGATCCTCCAATAGTGGTCAGTTTATATCTGGGCACTAGGAGGTAGTTAGGACTGGCTGTTCTTGTAGGTCTAGTGGTGGTTTTTCTGGTAAAACCTTCTGTTAGGTAGCGAGGGGCTTTGTTATTTAAACATTTGTGGATAGGAATATGTTTAATTGCTACTTTTTCTATCGATATATGCCCCGTCTGATGTTCTCCCATGTTTGTCTCCCCGAAAAGAATTCTGATTGGTCCACTTCTATCAAAGAAGGAAGGATGTGTTTTAGTCTGGCTGCTAAGATAACTGTGTATATTTTAGCATCTATGTTTGGTAGTGAAATAGGTTGGTAAGAACCACATTGAGTTAATTCTTTATTTGGTTAGATAACCTTTGCTTCTGACATGGAACATGTTATTGCCACTCTATGCCTAAATGAGTTCAATACTTTTGTTAAAATAGAAATCAACTCCCTGTTGTAGGTCTTGTAAAAAGCTGATGAGAAGCCATCTGGTACCGGTGCCTTATTCCTATGGAGAGGCTTTATCATTATTTCTACTTCTTCTTTTATCTCTTCCTCTAATGCCGCTCTATTCCCTATTATCTTTGGCAACTGTAATCCCTTGAAGAATCCTTTTATTTCTACTGGATTTGGACATACCGTGGCGTATAGTTGTGTATAAAATGACAAGAAGGATTGTATGATGTTGTCAGTTTCCGTAACTGTCATAATCCCAGTCAGTGAGCATAGTCCTCATTCGGGCATTCAGGTTATGCAGGGAACATTATATCCATCAGCAGGTCAAAGGTGGGTGTTAGCCTGGCACATATGGCATTTACACCATCCACATAATCTACTTCCATAGACACCCGTGATGTTCAACAGTAATTTCATACACTTAACATGGCCGCCGTAAAACCCATTTACAAGTATCAGCAAGGTTCTATTCATATTTGCAGAGGGAGCTACTTAAGCCCCGCCTCCGCTGGAACGCGCGCTTCACGTCTGCTCTGCTGAGAGTGGGTAACGCTACCAGCGTTTCTCCTCACAGAACCTGTGATAAAAGGAGATAATAAAGGCATTCGTTTTATGAAAAGCTACAGAGTACCATAGTTCACAGAAGAGACTTACCCGACAGAAGTTATCTCCAACGCTGTTATCTTCAGTTAAGAACATTTATTTTCTGGCAGTTGCACCATCTTCAGTCAGATGTTTCACTCACAGCCGCAGCATCTTCAGTCAGAAGATCAATCCACAACCACCACTGAGCCTGGATCATCACATTACTCGAGTATAGGTAGGAGCAGGAGCTCCCTCTCCCAGCTGACTGCAGGAGCAGTTCCCCATCCCCTACAGGCACTGATGTGCTCAAGGTAAGCCTGTAGGCTATACCAAACCAAATGTACAGAGGCCGTACCCTCTGCCGTAAATCGGCATCTGAAACATCACAATTGATGCCTTAATTCCGTGTTCATGCTATGCCCATATCAAGTCCCTTGGCCCAAATATAATGTAAATATTGCTTTTTCACTGTATCCTAAAACACAAGGTTTTTGCTGTTCCAAGATGGCAGCCGCCACATTTTTTAGAAACTTGTACACCCTCTAAGCACCATCTGCAAACTGATTGGCCTCCCCTGCCTATTAGCCAATAGCGGGGCACCGGCAGGTCGAAAGCCTGCCCCCGACTAAGGCAAATGAAAAATGCTCTGCCCGACTGAGCCTGGATCATCACATCACTCGAGTAGAGGTAGGAGCAGGAGCTCCCTCTCCCAGCTGACTGCAGGCCCAGCTCCCCCTCCCCTACAAGCACTGATGTGCTCAAGGTAAGCCTGGAGGCTATACCGAACCAAACGAACAGCGGCGGTGCCCGCTGCCGTAAATCTTGTTTCTAGAACATCACAATTGCTGCCTTAATTCCGTGTTGATGCTATGCCCATATCAAGTCCCTTGGGCCAAATACAATGTGAATATTGCTTTTTCACTGTATCCTAAACCACAAGGTTTTTGCCGTTCCAAGATGACTGCTGCCACATTTTTGAGCAACTTCTACACCATCTAAGCACCATCTGCATCCTGATTGGCCTCCCCTGCCTAATAGCCAATAGCGGGGCACCGGCAGGTCGAAAGCCTGCCCCCGACAAAGGCAAATGAAAAAGGCTCTGCCTGACTGAGCCTGACCGAGCGTGTCAGCTGCAAGCTACTGCAGGCCCGCTGGATCGACACTCCCTGCTGCCTTTCCACCCAAGATCACCGGTGAGACCTGCCGTGCCTCTTAAATCTAACTTACCTCATGCGCACTACTCCATGTTCTACCACGCACTTCCCCCCCGACACGTTGATGTCTGAACTGCCTGTGCTGATCTGTTCCCATTCATAGCACGTAACACCTCCCACTCGGCGCCTCCCGGCACCGCATCACAACCAGCTACCGCATACTGCTCCCAGCTGGCCTTCAGGGCTTCCCACTACAGAGCCTCCCATCCTAGTTTACTTCTTTTGGCGTCGCATCTGTTCAATAACTCCACTACCTTGTGATACTCAGTAGCAGCCAAGCCCATACTGCACACGTCCGTCTCCTACGAGCTGGCCCCTCACAGCATTCCCGACAGCATAGATGACTGCCTGGATCCCATTTTACCTTTCAATCTGCTATTCCGACACTAAACGGCCCTACATCAGCTTTTCCTGATGCACAGGTGTGAATCACTAATTGTATCCTGCTACCATCATTGGTTTCAGCTATCACTGTACTGCTTATTGTGCTTTCTGCCGGCATTTGGTATTAGCGCCCCTCGCCTGCGGTATCATTTTCATCAACTGTATGTACTGCTCATGAATATCAGCTGCATCTTGAATCAGCCGTCTTCACTTTAGGTACCGTTATTACTATTCAGTGTTTGCATTGTTTACAAACATCAACGGTACCCCGTTCCCAATCCTGCCTTTAGCCACATTCACACCGCATCTCGGCCTGCATATGGTTGCAGCGTTCTTCACTTTAGGCACTGCACCGTCTATTAACTATTCACTATGAAATTAGCCCAACCGCTCTCTGTACCGCTTGCGATCCTCAACAGTACCTGGTTCATAACTGGTCCACATATCATCGTACTGCATATCACATGTACGCGGAATTAGTCTTCCTCACTCTCAGCAAACCGCCGATGACAAACGTTCCACCGCCGTTCTGCAACGCCAAAACAGCCCCCTTACTCTCTTTGTCAGAAATACAAATGAACAAGCACCGCACTTTGTATAAGTCAGTTTAACTTTTGCCTGCTCTGCACACTCTGCCCATGCATACCCCTAGCACCATAGCACATCTCACCTGCCCACTCTACTAAATGTTATGCTATGCTACGCCCACGCAACGTATCTAAAATATTACCCATAAACACAGATACGACACGAATGTGCAGTGCACCATGCACATCATTTTCCACATTGTGCCATTAGTACTTGCTCTCGCCACGATCGCCTCCAGAGATTATCCCCACAATTGACCTGATCGAACAGCAACAAGGTCACAACATGATCACTCCCACACCTTCAAACCTTATGATCAAAGCCACCCGCTTCCTACCAGCACTTAACTTTAACTCCTTTTGATGATATCATTAAGCCAACTATGTTCTTATTAAGAACCAACAAGGTGACAGCACCCAATCCTGTCATATCAAATAAGACAGCTAGGGACCCAGCGTCCACTTGCCCCAGTCCCAATGCCAAAAATGCCAGGCTCCGCACCTGGTTCTCGGCTCTCTACCAGCCGGCACTCTTCAGCCAATACTCTAAACATGGTCCTAAGAACATAAGGAACATCTCCCAAGTTCTCCCTGCCACCAAACTTAACCAGATCAGACATGACGAGAACCAAACACTCTCCAAAGCCTGCAATCCACCACATCCCATTAAAGGAGCCCTAATTAATGCAAGGTCCTTAGTAGCCCACGCTACTGACATAGCTGACATTATAACTTCCAACAACTTGGACTTCCTTGCAGTTACAGAATCTTGGCTGAACGCTACAGCTGGACCCTCTCTCCTCTTAGCCATGCCAGATAACTATGACATCATTAGAGCCGACAGACCAACCTCTAGAGGAGGAGGCATTGCGCTCATCCATAAAAACACATTAAATATGAGATAGGTGCCTTTCAACAACTATCCTTCTGCAAACTCCTCACAACTTCAAGCGTCGCACAAGAGCACCATGTTAATCCACCTAATCTACAGACCTCCTGGGCCCATAGGCTCATTTGAGGAGGACATAACAACCCTACTCTCAGACAACATCAAAACGACCTTGCTAACCTTAATCCTAGGAGATTTCAACTTAGGCTATAATGACTTCAATGACATCCAAGCCACTTCTTTAGCCAACACCTTGACTGAACATGGATTCCTACAAAGAATCACCAGCCCTATTCATGAGAAAGGAAGAATTCTTGACTGGGTAGCAGATCTAAACTGCAATATTACACTGAATGAAATACTACCCCAATTCGTGACCGACCACCAACTCATCAACTACGAACTCGCTTCAGTCATAGCTTAAAACAAAATTGCCCCCCTCTAGGATTCCCCGGTCTTACCAGAAACAAGGGCAACATTACAGCCGAGGCAATCCGGCCCCTCGTAATCCCCACCCTAAGCGTACTCCATAATACTAAAGACCTACACGTACTAGTGGATATGTACAACGCATCAATGGCCAAAGCTTTAGACCTAGTCGCACCTCTTAAAATGCGCAAAGGGAAACCAAGAGCCCATGTGAACTCATGATTCACCCCCGAGCTGGAAGAACTCTGAGCGGAAAAACAAAAACCCGAAACACTGTGGAAACGTACCCCTTCGCCAGAAAACAAAACCAATTTGATCAACATCTCTGCCAAATACAAAGAAGAAATTATCTGCACAAAGCGAGATATTTACCACAATAGAATCAACCAAGATGGGTCAGTACTAAAGAACTCTTCATTATCCTAAATGAAATGGAGACCCGAACCCACCCACTGACACATGCATTAAAGACAAACTCTGCTGTATGAATATTCAAAATGCTCTCACCAATAAAATTGACAGCCTTCAGACCCAAATAGCAGACAAACGACGACTCCTAACTAACACAGCCGCACCCAAATCAACTCCAACACCACTCGCCCAACAGAGACAAGACTTTAAATTCAACAAGGTATCGGTACCTGAGGTACAAAAAATCATAGCCACTCTAAAACCTTCTAAGTGCCAGGGCGACAGCTGCCAGGCACAGATCATCAAAGATGCTGCCAAAGACTTAGCCCCGTTCATTACCAAATTAATCAACGCCTCCTTTTCAAGTGGCACTGTGCCTAGTAACCTGAAGGAATCTTGGGTACTCCCATTATTGAAAAAATAAACATTAGACCCAAGTATCCCCACAAACTACAGACCTATCACCACGGTCCCAATTCTCTTAAACATTCTTGATAGTCTTGAATTTGCAGATATGGAACCCTATCGAGAGGATAACAAACTCTTGGGAACCCGACAATCTGTCTTCTGACCACAACACAGGACAGAAACTGCCCTTGTTGACCTAAAAAGCCAGATGGACGATCTTAGATAAAGGCAAACTCGCTGTCGTCCTACTAATGGATATGTTCGCAGCATTTGACCTGGTTGACCACAAGGTTCTCTGTGACCACCTTGCCTCAGCAACCCACTTCTCCAATTCAGCCATCGCGTGGATCCAATCATTCCTCAATAACAGTACTATGCGAATCTCTCGTCCTCGGCTGCAACTGACCCTCTACCTATTTCCTGTGGCGTACCCCAAGGCTCATGCATTTCGCCAACTTTGTATAACATCTTCACAAAGCCCCTGTTTGATGAACTGGAATGTCTGGGTGTCACCTACACAAACTATGCAGATGATACCCAGATACTCCTACCATTGTCAGGCACTTATGTCCTGGACGTACAACGTGTAAACTAAATTTACACCATCATTCAGGCATGGATGGCCGCTCGTGGCCTCTGCCTGAATGATGACAAAACGGACCTCCTTATAGTAGGCTCCCCAGCTAACTTAAACAAACTATGTTCCAGCTACTCGGTGTTCAACATAGATGGGAACAACATTCGAATTGCCAAAGAAGTAAAAGCACTAGGTTTCTACTTTGATGCCAAGTCTAACCTTAACCAGCAAGTGATTACTACCGCCTCTGCCAAGGCATATACAGCAGGCAAAGTGATAAGAGCATGCAGACCTCTGCTGTCCTCAGAAAGCTGGCTTATACTAGCCAGAGCTCTCATATTGTCCAAACTGGACTATTGTAGTGGTCTCTATCTAGGTGCTAACAAAACAGTACTAAACAAACTTCAGATAATGCAAATAACGCTCTCAGAGCTGCCATAAACATACCTAGAAGAGAGCACATTTCAGCCACCTGAAAAAAATGTAAATGGCTGTCCATAAAAAAAAAGATTGAACTCAAAACACTCTGCCTCACATTGAAATCACTGAACCATACAGCCCATCCGTAGCTTACGGAAAAATTTATCATGGGACCCTCCACACGTATCACAAGATCTTCTGATTCAACCAGCCTGCTGGTCCCCAGATATCATCTAAAAAGATCCAGAGGATCCAGCTTTCCTGTCCCGGCCTCACAACTATGGAACACACTACCTGCTGACATCAAAGCTATCCAAGTATTTTCCAACTTTAGAAGAAGTGTCATATCTTAGTTACTTAGCAAGACCTAACCAACAGCCACTCAGGTCTTTCGCCCCCTTCTACTCACTGCCGCATTGTCCCACTTAACCTGCATATCTCAGAGACCCACGAGAACCTATGAATCTAACCACCTGTTCCACCTCCCTCCTGTTTAGTCTAGCCCTGTATTACCCTCTCTCTAATATTGTAACATGTGCAACCGTTTGCCAATGCTTTTGTTATCTGTTTATTCACAAGTGTAAATACTACGTATATTTGTATCCTGCTACTCAACTATAACTGTTAACACAGTCCATCTATGTACAAACACCACTGTCATTTAAATGTCCTTCTATGCAACTTGTACTTAGAAGCGCACAGATACCCCTGGATCAGGTGTGCTACATAAATAAACAAACAAACCGCATCTTCCTAAGGTTTTTTCCTCAGCTTTCCGAAAACCTGCAGACAACACAAGACGTATTTAATTAAAAAACAAACATAAAACATCGACTCTGTTAAACTCTTAAAAGCATTTACGTACCTGAAGGTTCTTCAAGTTTTCACCTCAGTTTTTACCGCGCTCCCCCTTGAAGGCTGTAGTTACTCCATATTGGCGAACTTATGTTTTAAAACGTTTTCTCACCCTGAGTAACTCCGCAGCCATAATTCTTTATTCTTCCTAGAACCTGCGAAAAAGAAAAAAAGACAAAAGTAATTAGATCTCTCCACGCTCCAACATAGGAATCAATTCAAGCCCTTAAAGATTACAGTATCTTCCCTTACTTACCCAAAGACTCATTCTTTAAAGAATAGACATTTCAAGGCAAGAAGCTATAGAGTTCATCAGCAACCCAAGTTACCATTGGTTCTCCATCTCAAAGCGCCCCTGTACAAAAGCAGGCTGGAGAGCTCCACAATAATAGAACACAGGTGAGAAGGGAATTCAGCCCTAGAGTTAGAAGGGAGTGATTTAATGGAATACACATTGCATGTAGTATTATCTCAGTTAATAGATGTTATAGCATTTCTATTGTTGTCATTTGTTTGTTCAAACAGAAAAGAATCCTAAAGGCTCCAATGTATCCGGTCCACAGGCTTGGAAGTTATTACGCTTCTGAGGAGTCCAGGTAAGCATTACAGAATGAAAAGCCGTATTTAAAATACTCCACCTGAGCGTATTGGAAAACACAGAAATAGACTATTTATCCCAGATTTTGAGGGAGTTAAGGGCAGAAGTCCATGCAGCTAGGTCTGAAACCAATTGTCTCAGGAGAGAGTTGATGGTTAACAGACAACGCACTGATGAATTAGGTTGCCAATCATTAGTCTCAAGCAGGACAAGCACCACTTCCAGGTGTTGTCCACAGGGTCATGTTTCTGTTCCCAGTCCTCCTCTACAACCGGGGAACATTCCACTAGCAGTCCCAGAACGGTTTATGGGGGATCCGAAGCATTTTGCAGTCTTCATGAACCAATGTAATTTACACTTCCTGTGTAGACGCGGGGTCTTTCCTTCAGATCAGGCTAAGGTGGCATTTGTTTTATCATACTTGGGTGGACATGCTGCTGACTGGTCCATTTCCGAAGTCAATAGATATGACCCATTAGTAAGAAACTTCCCTGTTTTTCGGCAGGAGTTAGAGAAACTCTTTGCCCATCATGCTCAGGGACAGGCCTTAGATAATGACCTTCTCTCTTTACACCAAGGTAACCAAGAATGGTTAGCTTACATAGCTTCCTTTAATCAACTAGTAGCAGTGACTAATTGGCCTAAGGAGAAGAGAACACTCTTTTATCGAGGATTACGAGGAGAACTCAAGGACATATTGGTGCAAGTAGTGAACCCTCCGACAGGTTGTACTGAATTCATTGACCTAACTATACAACTGCATCACCGGTTGCAGGATCGGCCCAGTGATCGGGCCAGATCAGAGACTAGATCACACTCTGTTCGTTCAAAAGACAGTGGAACTCGTCAAGTAACTGAAAGTAACTCTCAGCCAATGCACTTCGGAGGTGTTCGTGGTCCAATTTCTAAAGAAGCAAGAGACAAAAGAAGACAGCAGAATGTATGCCTCTATTGTGGTTCAGCCGGTCATCACCTTCGTAATTGTCCAGTGAAACCGCTATGGAAACCAGTGTGAGCTTTAGAAAAGGCAGACAGGAATATAATAAAAAATGAACTGACGGAAAACTCCAAAGCCTTGACAAGTGTAGAGGTCGACTTGTTGAGCCAGAAGAAGGAAATTCAGATCTCTCATTTCGGTGTTCCCGCTATCTTACGTAGTGACCTTCAACCTTCCAAGATATATACTCTGGAAGCATATGGGACAGTGGTGCAATTGGAAATAACATGGATTACGAACTAGCAGGCAAGATGGGTATTGGTATACAGCCAAAGGCTGTATACAGCCAGTGGATGTTACTGATATCCGGAACCAGTGACGTAGTGTACTGAAGTTTGCTCCTTGCTTTGCCAGGAGGGACATCAATAAAAGATCTTGTTAGACCTAATCCATGCTCCACAGTTTAAAGTAATCGTAGTATTCCATGTTTAGAGAAACATAATCCACAGATTGATGGCGTGCCATAACCTTAGTATTTCCTGAGGAATGTAAACACTCCTGCTATGTTCAAGGCGGAACCTTTGGAAAAGAAGTTCAAGCGATTTCAAGAGAAGAACCCACCTTAGGATTAATAGGAATGCTTCCACCAGAGTATCAAGATTTTCAAAAGTTTTTGAAGAACAGGCCAACGTGTTGCCTCCACAACAGCCATATGATTGTCAAATTGATTAAATCCCTGGTTCCAAAACCCCATGTAGTAGAATTTATGCTTTAACCGAACAAGAAAATATTAATTTGAAGACCTATTTGGATAACGACCTAGCCAATGGTTTTATTCGGCATTCTAAGTACCCTATGGCGTCTCCTCTGTTCTTCATGCCCAAGAGGGAAGGGGACCTTCGTACGTGCATAGACTATCGTGCCTTAAACCAGATCACAGTTAATAACAGGTACCCCCTTCCACTCATTCCAGTGTTGATGGACCAAGTTAAGGATGCCAAAGTTTTTACCAAACTGGACCTTCGAGGAGCTTACCACTTAGAGAGAATCAAAGAAGGGGATGAATGTAAAACTGCCTTACGCACAAAAAACGGCTTATACGAGTATCAAGTTATGCCTTCCGGCTTATGCCCCGCTCCAGAAGCTTTTCAGAACTTTATGAATGATGTTTTACGCGAATTGCTAGATGTCTGTGCCGTAGTGTACCTCAATGACTTTCAAATTTATTCAAGCTCGGCCCAAGAGCACATACCTCATGTAAGGGCAGTACTTCTGAAACTACGGCAACACAAGTTATTTGTCAATGTCATACGCCGTAGTCTTTGGCGTTTATGGAACAGGTGGCGCTTGAGCGGCCATTGATTGTTCCGTCACACCTTCCGCATTTCCCCCATTGACGGTCTTGTCTCTCAGGACACTCTGCCGTAGCCAGCCTTTTCTGTGCGTCTCACCCGGAAGCCTGCGCGTTGCAACCCTTTCGCGTCAGGCTTCGGGTGAGACGCTGCTCGAGTTTTCTCTCCGCTTCGCTGTGCCTTCGCCTCGTACTCTCTGCCCTCTCCTCTCTGGTTACCGGCCGGCACCTTTTGCCGGCTCTTCCTCCCCCCCGCCAGTTGTTATCCTTTCTCCTCTTCTTCTTTCTTAGTTGTTTCCGTTCTTCCCCCCTTTTTTTCCTCCGTACCGGCTGGCCTCCTCTTTTTCTCTTTTCTTCGTGATTCTAGTGCTACCCACCTTCATCCAGTGCCTTCAGCCTGTGGTCCGTCATCTGGAACAGTTTGCTACCCTCTGGACACCTCGACCATGACCAACATTGCCCAGAGAGGGTTTTTTTTATGCCGACTGGCTTTTTTCCCCTTTCCGTTTGCTTTGGAAGAGGGGCCCCCCTCTTAGACCTCCAAATACTCGGTCAGGGTGGCTTCCTTCCGAGGTAGACCCTATCCACTCACAAAAAAAAGGCTCTGTGGCAGAAGAGACAGATCCAAACATCGGACACTGGGACATCAGGTGAGGAGGAGGAGGAGGAGGAGGGGGAGGGGAGAGTCTTCGAACCAGGAGGTTCGGTAGAGGATCCTGACAGTCAAGCTGGAGAAATGCTCATTTCATGCAACCTCATTGAGATTCATCCTGTCACCAATGGGAATTTAAATGGATAATCAAAAAGTTGGAAGTTTTGAATTGGCCTTCCCCAACGTCAGTGAAAGGAGTCCAAAGTTTTTTAGGATTCCCCAATTTTTATAGACTCTTTGTTGCAGGATTTTCCAAACTAGTCCATCCAAAAACTTTATTGCGAAAGCACAAGGCATTATCCTGGACCAAGGAAGCGGAAGAGGCTTTGCAGACCTAGAAAAAACATTTTACCACCGTTTCCATTTTGAGACACCCACAACCTGAGCTACCGTTTGTAGTAGAAACTGACGCGTCCAGTGCTGCAATGGGAGCTGCATTATCTCAAAAAGATATAGAAACCGGACAACTGCATCCAGTGGCCTTCTAGTCAAAAGTTTTCAACAGCAGAATTAAATTACAGTATCACAGATAAGGAATTACTAGCAATAAAACACGCTTTCAAGGTATGGAGACACCATTTATTGGGGGCCCAGCATACCGTGTCAGTTCTCACAGACCACCAAATCCTGCAATATGTACGCAATGCAAAGGCTCAATCATCCCGACAACTCCGCTGGGCATTGTTTTTTGTGGAATATGATTTTGTTATAATTTATGGCCCAGGAGTACGTAATGTTAAAGCGGATGCCTTGTCACGTATTGGAGAGAAAGAAGAGGTCCAAAATACTTCAGATCCAGTAAGCATAATTCCAGAAGAGAAGGTGCTGGGAGTCACTGGTCTTCAGAAGAAGACCTAAAGTCACAGATTCTACTCAGCATGATCACTTCAGAGTTAAAGACCTGGAATGCAAAAGGACCAAAGTGTTGCATTCAAGAAGGTTTACCTTATTTCCAGAGTCGTCTTTACCTACCAAATCAGGAGCTACAATGGAAGACCATGGCAGATTACCATGGAGCAACACTAGAAGGCCATCCTGGAATCGCTAAGACAACAGCCAAGATCAAAAGAAAGTTTTGGTGGCCAACATGGCGCAAGGATAGCATAGATTTCATCTAAACCTGTGGTATTTGTGCTCAAAACAAAAGCTCAAAGCAGAGACCAGCAGGACTTCTTCAACCGTTACCTGTTCCACCAGCACCATGGCATACCATTTCTTTGGACTTTATTACTGAGTTACGCCCTTGTTCAGGTTATAATACAATCCTTGTAGTGGTGGACTTGTTTTCCAAAATGGCTCATTTCATTGCCCTCAAGGGACTTCCCACGTCATCAGTTTTAGCAAAGGTGTTCCTAGAACACATTGTACGTCTTTATGGATTACCATCAGCAGTGATCTCTGATAGAGGCAGTCGATTTGTCTCCCAATTCTGGAGGAAATGTTGTGAGTTGGCTAAAGTTGAAGTACGTTCATCTACTAGCCACCACCCACAAACTGACGGTCAAACTGAGAGAACCATTCAAACCTTAGAACTATACAATGTCTTCTCCACCAAATAGATTGTTCTTGGGTGGATGTCCTCTGGGTAGCAGAGTATGCTTACGTTAACTCTGAACACGCCTCCACAGGTTATACCCTTTTTTAAAATCCTTAACGGTTCACGTCCTCTGACCTCTACCTTTGATCCAACAGAATCCTTAGAGATTCCAGCAGTACAGAATCATCATGAGAATATTACCCAGGTTCAGAAAGAGGTCCTGAGACATTTAACTATAGCAAAGGAAAGTCAAAAGAAATTTGCGGGTAAACTTCGAAGAAAATCTCCAGATTATAAGGTGGGAGACAAGGTATGGTTTTCTTCTAAGCACATTGCACTCAAGGGCCCACGTAAATTCCAGCCTAGGTTTCTGGGCCCATTCTCTGTCGAAGCTATTGTCAATCCTGTAGAAGTAAGGTTAAACCTACCATCTCGCATGCAAATTCATCCTGTATTCCATGTTTCCTTGTTAAAACCAACAAATCCGGGCACCAGACTACAACCATCACCCAAACCCATGATTATAGAAGGTGAACCAGAATTCTTAGTGAAAGAAATCTTAGATTCCAAGATTGTCAAAAGGAAATTGTACTACTTCGTGGATTGGAAAGGGTTTGGTCCACAGGACAGAACTTGGTAACCTAGTTCCAATATTCATGCTTCCAAATTGCTTCAGAAGTTGCATCAGAATCACGCCACTAAGCAAGGTCCATCCTTGGGAGTGGTTTTGGGGGGGGCAAAACTGTCCTGATCTCAGTCAAGTGAGCATAGTCCTCACTCAGGCATTCAGGCAAGGCAGGGAACATTATATCAATCAGCAGGTCAAAGGTGGGTGTTAGCCTGGCACATATGGCATTTACAACATGCACAGCATCTACTTCCATAGACTCCCGTGAAGTTCAAAAGTAATTTCATACACTTAACATGGCCGCCGCAAAACCCATTTACAAGTATCAACACGGTTCTATTTATATTTGCAGAGGGAGCTACTTAAGCCCCGCCTCCGCTAGAACGCGCGCTTTGCGTCTGCTCCACTGACAGCGGGTAACGCTAGTGGCGTTTCTCCTCACAGAACCTGTGATAAAAGGAGATAATAAAGGCATTAGTTTTACAAAAAGCTACATACCATAGTTCACAGAAGAGACTTACCCGACAGAAGTTATCTCCAACGCTGTTATCTTCAGTTAAGAACATTTATTTTCTGGCAGTGGCAGCATATTCAGTCAGATGTTTCACTCACAGCCGCAGCATCTGCAGTCAGCAGTGTTTCACTCGCAGCCACAGCATCTTCAGTAAGAAGTTTCATCCGCAACCACCACTGAGCCTGGATCATCACATCACTCGAGAATAGGTAGGAGCAGGAGACTCCCGTGATGTTCAACAGTAATTTCATACACTTAACATGGCCGCCGCAAAACCCATTTACATGTAGCAGCACGGTTCTATAAACATTTGCAGAGGGAGCTACTTAAGCCCCGCCTCCACTGGAACGCGTGCCTCTCTGCTGCTCCGCTGACAGCGGGTAATGCTACTTGAGTTTCTTCTCACAGAACCTGTGTAAAAAGGAGTTAATAAAGGCATTCATTTCACGAAAAGCTACAGAGTACCATAGTTAACAGAAGAGACGCACCCGACAGAAGTTATCTCCGATGCTTTATCTTCAGGTAAGAACATTTATTCGCTCACAGTCGCAGCATCTTCAGTCAGAGGTTTCACTTCTAGGTGCAGCATCTTCAGTCAGCAGTTTTTTGCTCGCAGCCGTAGCATCTTCAGTCAGATGTTTCTTCCACAGTCACAGCATTATCTGAAGGTTTTTTTTCATCAGCTTTCTGAAAACCTGCAGACAACACAAGAGGTATTTAATAAAAAAAAGAACTTAACAGTTTAACAGAGAAGACGTTTTATAAGCGTTTACGTACCTGAAGGTTCTTCCAAGTTTTCACCTCACAGTTGTTACCGCTCTCCACCTAGAAGGCTGCAGTTACTGCATATTGGCGAACTAACGTTTTAAAAATGTTTCTCATCCTGAGAAACTCTGCAGCCAACAGCAGCCATAATTCTTTTCCCGAATTCCTAGAACCTGCGAAAAAGAGAAAAAAGACAGAAGTAATTAGAAAGAGGGATCTCTTCAATGTAGGAATCAATTCAAGTTCTTAAAGATAACAATATCTTCACTTGCTTACTTACCCAAGGACTCATTCTTTAAAGAATAGACACTTCAAGGCAAGAAGCTATACAGTTCTTCAGCAACCCAAGTTACCATTGTTTCTCCATCTTAACGCGCCCCTTTAGAAAAACGGGATGGAGAGCTCCACAATAATAAAACGCAGGTGAGAAGGGAATTCAGCCCTAGAGTTAGAAGGGAGTGATCTCATGTAGTATTATCTCAGTTAATAGATATTATAGCATTTCTATTGTTGTCCTTTGTTTGTTCAAACAGAAAAAGAATCCTAAAGGCTCCAAGGTATCAGGTCTACAGGCTGGGAAGGTATTACGCTCCCAAGGAGTCCAGGTAAGTGTTACAGTAACTATAGAACCATTTATGTTGCGATTTGCATTTTGTCGATTCAGTTGTCTTGCCAGTGATCTGTTGACTTTATTAGCTTTAATATAGTAACATTGCTTTATGTTAAGTAGGGATTTCTACGCTCTTCTTGTACAAAGTAATTCTTACTGTCTCTGTACATCTTTTATTTTCTTGTAACCCTCCCTGCTATTATGATTTGCCAAATCCCTTTGTGCTTTACCCAATTCGTCCACCCACTCTTTTTAAGCCTCTCCCTTCGTTTTGAGCTTTGTGCTTGGAGTACAATCCACTCCCCCTAATGACTGCTTGAAAAGCGTCCCATACATTGTAATAATTCCAAGTTCTGCTTCACATCACTAGCGACCACCGACAGACCCTGCTCCATGATATCCACACTATTACCCAGGGTATTTATTTCTTCTATGATGTCCTTCAGAGAGTTCTTTAGCTCTTCCTTTAGACCCGCCATCTTGTAAAACCAGAAAAGTAATCCCATAGTCGAATGATACGTATAGTATGTTGGCCAGAAGCAAATCGCATCATGTAACAAACATTGCAATCCAAGAATCGTGAATGTAACCAAAGGGCGTCCATTTCGGCCTTTTTCTTTTTGCTTTTGCTGTTAAACGCTTTGCAAATATAGTCTATGCTTTAGATTCGGCCACAGTGTGAGGCCACGGCTTGAACGCTGAAATACTAACGCAGACAGGAATGTCAAACTGTGCAGAAATACATTGTTTTTCTCTCTCACTAAGTCTTCCCCAACAAAATAAAATATAGTTGACACTATCACATTTAGATACACTAACCTAAATATTACTGTAAAGCATGGAGATGATGCAGTGTTTTACAGTATTAATACTGTAAATATGCATTATGTAACAACTTACATTTTAGGAATGGAATTGCATGTCTATCTTTAAAAAAAATATAAAGTTGGCAGATGCATATTTTTGCCTGACAGGATATAAAAAGCTTAATAAAAGTATGATCCTGATTACTTCTGGATTGCAGTTATTTGAAAAAGAAATTCCTGCCTAGCACTCCCACACATGCCTTTGGCACTTAAGAGTGGAGGAGATTAAAACTGCTGCACTTTCTCTCCATTAGCACTTGAAGTGAACAGAGAAAAGAAGGTCAAGAGAGCACTGAGTGTAAGAGGAATGCAAGGTGAGCTGTGCTTTCATTGAAGAGGGCAACTTGAATCGCTAACTTTGCTACACAAGTGTCCATTCGATTAGCAAACCTACAGAATTGCATAGCAAGTTGCTATGCAACACCGCCTATTTTATGCCTTGTATGATGTGTATATATATTACTGCTTGAGCGCTGTTCTCTCTCTCGCATCTCAGTGTCTGGGAACACACGTCGTGCGGCGTTGAGACCCAGTCGGCCGACTGAGAAACTTTGAATAAAACCATACTTGTTTGGAAAACGAACCTTGCATCTGACGTGTCATTCTAGTATATGGTTTTTGTGCCTTAGATTCCATATGCAGTCTTTATGGCCTAGCAAATATGGCGCCCGAATAGGGACCCTCCCATTAAGTCGAGGACAAAGCTGTCAGACCGGAATCGGAAGGTGTTCGGGGCGCCCCTGTAGAAGTGATGAGAGACTCCTCTGCAGATCTGTACACTGCCGATCCCTGATCGACGAGCGGCGCCCAGAGAGCATCAAGGCGAGGGCCCTGGAAACGAGGCAAATTGAGCCCGACACGCGGTCGCGATGATTCTTGGTTACGTCTGTATACGGGCGAATTGCGTCCTGAGTGACAAATTGGTTGATCAGGTGAGTCGTGCCCCGATTCTTAAATGTCCAGATATTGGTCGAGTATTGCACTTGCAAGTTCAAAATCCCAGGGTAAGAATTAACCATGCCTGGGAAATTGTCTTGCTGTTTAGTGAGTTTTTTTCACTGCGGTATACAATCTTTGGAAACTGGCCAGGTCGCGCCACCCGAAGGGTCGCTGGCACATGAATTGTATATCAAGTGTGGAATAGGGGCAATAGTGTTTAAAGCGGTTTGGCATAGGCAGACCAGACGTGTATCAGACCTTCAGTGGCCTAATAATGGGAGCTTTGAATTAGCACGTATAGAACACCTAGAATCAGTATTGCTACGCAAAAAGGCCAGACCTGCAGCGTTCGATGACGTAAGAGACTGGAGGAAGGAAGCTAATCTCTGTTTGAGAAGTAGGGAGAAACACGCACATAGACATAAAACAAATGTAGAGAAAGCGCTAGAGCATGATCAGCATCAGCAGACAGAAGCCATTAGGAACATGGATAGGGCTTTCCAATTAGATGTACAGAAAATATATCCTTCACAAGATTTGCATACATCAGATGAACTAATAAATAAAATAGTAAATGAACGAAGAAATGAATATCAAAGTACTGACCCAGTTGCACCTCCTCCTTATGTACCTCCTATTCCCGTGATTCCATCCGCACCTGCAGTAAGCAGTTCCTCTTCCCCCGTGCCTGTGACATCATTTCCTCCACCGCCTTCAGAGCATGAGTTAGCTGCTTTAGCAGGCAGTTCTACAGAGATGTGGCTTGCGCAAGGAAGTATTAAACAGACTCGTAGTATGATTAGCAAAAGAAGGAAAGAAGAACTGAAAGAATGGGCCGAAACGTATATTGACGATGACAATGAAGTGGCTGTGCAAAGTTCCATATCTGATCATAGAGGCCTTGGTGAACAACAAGTATTGTCAGAATGTATGGCGGATTATCTTGTGAAAATATCGAGTGATTTGACTGATACAGTGGTACCGCAAGAGTTGTGTGATTTGGTGGTTCTTTTGAACTTGCAAGATAATGCGGCGAAAGTACGAGAACACATAGGCCGAATATTTGTGTTTAAGCGAGAACTTCATCGATTGCATAAAGAAATATTGAAAAAAGATAAACCGAATATGTGATACGTTCAGAAACGGTATTTACCGCCGTTGAAACCTGTTAGTGAAGAGATGCCAATTTGTACGCGAGATGCGCTTAGATGGATTAGGGAAGCCGCCATTTCTCCAATAGAAGTACATGATACGTTTAGTCAGTATACACCAGAAATGCATAGAAAGGTGTTACACGTTATGGTGGAGTATTTACAGGATGAATGTATGAAGAATAAGATATGTTGTCCCGCTTTTTTAATGACAATTTATAAAAGAGCATTTTCGCCTGTAACTGGAACAACTGCTTTTTCACTTGATCTAGCTTTGTTGCTTAATAGACGAACGAATGCAGAATCCCCTAGTTTGCAACTACCCATGAGGGAGGTGCCTCCCACGTTTGTTCCGAAAGTAGAGGTTGCTGCCAATGGAGCGACTCCAGCGCGAACGATAGCACAGTTTGTACATGTCTCTTTTTCTAGGCAATAAGTAAATATTATAAAGCAGACGGTCCCTGTTATTAGGAAAAACCCAGCAGGGTTCTATAAGGAAATTGAATCTGTTTTTAAAATCATCTGTTTTTACATTAAGCAATATTGATTTACTGTTTCCCGTGATTCTTCCTGTAGATATATGGAAACAGGTCAGAAATATAAATGACGCGCTGATGTTAGTCAATACATGGGAGAATTTGTTTAAAATTGATAGTGAGAGAAAGGCTGGAGAGAAACCACTGCAAGTAATGTTGGCCTTGCCATCGCGAATAGTAGAGAAATTGAAAACTTTAGTGCCCGAAAAAAGAATAGTTTGGGATAAATAGACTGCTTGTTTACAAGGCAAATCGGAGGGAGCGACAGATTATTTTAATCGGTTTGAAGAAGTATTTGTAGATTTTAGTGGTCAAGATCTAAGTACCGAACTCAGGAAGAGATTGATTGTTGATAAGTTTGTGCGAGGGTTGTTACCGAAAATTCAAATTTTAATAATGACATCTGAAAGTGCATGGCAAGCAAAATCACAAAGTGAAGTATTACTTATGGCCCAATATTACGAGAACAGAGTATATTCAGAAAAGGATAAGGAACTAAGGGATAAAGGAGATTTGAAAACAAGAGTGTTGTTGCAGCAACTAGCGAACAATAATAGAGGTGGTGGGAACGCACCATCTAGAGTCCAATTTGTATTAACGTCCAACATGCAAGGGGGTCCAATAGGGATTAATCAATGTGCCTATTGTAGACAAGAAGGCCATTGGCGAGCACAGTGCCCACAGATACAGAATAGAAATGGGACTATTCCGAGAAGACAGAATAGAGGTCGTCCAGGAATACTAGGGCAGAATCGAAACCAAAAGGTGTCACAATTTCTGGATAATTGGGGTACTCCGAATCAACAACGAAACAATACGAATGGTGGACATTTTTTTGACAATCAGTCCAATGCATATTATGCTGGCGATTTTACATCTGACAATGTACTGTTCTACTAGGACAGCCCAAAACAGAGGTTGGAACCAGTACCTATTCCCGTTGACCAGAAAGGGCCCTATGTAGAAATGAAGTTTGGGAATAGGAGCACATTTTTTTAGTGGACACAGGTGCACAAAAATGTTCAATTGACCATCAGCGGGTTCCAGAAATACCACTGTCGGGGCATAGAAATGTCTCAGTAGGGTGCTCAGGTACGCCAGTAATTAGTCCAGTTTCACAACCAGTACCTATAACACTAGGTCCATTTACAGAGTCTTACCCATTTCTTTTGATGAAAAATTGCGGTGAAAGTTTTTTGGGATTGAATTTGTTGAAAAAATTGAATGCAGTCATTTATTGTCCTGATGGAGTGTATTTGACAATTTCGCCACAAAAGACTCCTGTTTCACTATTTGTATCTATGCCACTACAGGAATTGAGTAAAGTACCGGCTTGTATATGGGCAGTGAACGACAATGATGTTGGTTGTTTGAAAGTAGAACCAGTAAAAATTGTTTTGAAAGAAGGAATTACATTACCGCGTATTTCGCAGTATAAAATTTCGGCTGCGGGAGAAAGAGCTTTAAAGTGCATTATATCAGATTTAATTACACAAAACGTAAGTGAAGAAACTTCTGGTAGTATTTGCAACAGTCAGATTCTTCCGCTTTACAAGAAAGGAGGAAATGATATACCTTATCGTTTTTATAATTGATTTATGCGAGTGAATAAAGTGGTTGATACGCAATTTCCATTAGTCCCGGATGTGACTACAATTTTGACTATGATTCCAGCCTCCGCATTGTATTTTAGTGTAATTGATTTGAAAAACGCATTTTTTAGTATCCCAGTGTATCCTGATGGTAGATATTTGTTTGCTTTTACACTAGGAGTACTTTCATTTACATTCACGCGTATTCCACAAGGTTACACTGAAAGTCCATGTATTTATAGTAGAGCATTGAAGGAACAACTATACATGCTTGAATTACCGAGAGGGTGCGTATTGTTTCAATATATTGATGATCTGCTAATCGCAGCAGACACAGAAGATCTTTGTAAAGAAAGCACTGTTGCATTATTGACACATTTAGCGACACAAGGCTTCGCTAAAGAAATTCTAGTATTTTCGAAAGGAAGGCGCCTATTTCGGCTACCTCCTTTCGAAGGAGGGAAGAAGATTGACACCAGAAAGAATAGAAAGCATCTCTGATATGCCTATTCCAAACAAGCAGAAAGAAGTGAGGGCTTTAATTGGCATGGCTTCATATTGTAGGCAGTGGATCGCAAACTTTTCGATGATTGTGAAACCAATAGTGGCATTGACAAGGAAGGATGTTACCTTACCTTTGCCATGGAACATGGATTGCCAAGAAGCATTTCACCTGCTCACAGCTGCATTGTGTTCAGCTCCAGTTTTGGGCACGGCAAATTACGACAAGAGTTTTACATTTTTTGTGCATGAAAACAATGGATGTGCTTTGGCTGTTTTGACTCAGGAACACGGGGGGGGGGAATGGAACATGCGGTTACTTCTCTTCCACATTGGATCCTGTAGCATGTGCTTTGCCACGTTTCTTTCGAGCTGTTGCTGCAGCCGCCACGTCAGTAAAACAAACCGAGGGAATGGTTTTAGGTCCCGCTTTAACCATAATGGTACCTCATTCATTGGATGTTCTTTTAAATAGAACGCAGACGCAACATGTCACATCAGCCTGATTAACAAGGTACGAAATAGACCGATTTGCACCGCATATTTAAATTAAGAGAAGTTGCGCTTTAAATCCGGCCGAGTTAATGCCTCCTCCCAGTGAAAAAGGGGGTGAAAAACAATTCTCACATGATTGCTTAATGGTTACTGAACAAGAGACAAAAGGAAGAATTGACCTAACTGACACTCCACAGAAAGAGCCAGATGGAGAACTGTTTTGTGATGGTTCGTGTTTTAAATGACCAGATGGCACATCAACTGCTGCTTATGCCATCACAACACTGAGAACTATTATAGAGAGGAAACAAATCCCATATAATTCAGCACAAGCTGCGGAAATAATAGCGTTAACAAGAACATGTGAAATTTCTGCAAACCTCAATGTAAACATATATACTGACAGTCAGTATGCCTTTGGGGTGGTACACAATTTTGGTCGATTATGGGCTGAAAGGGGTTTCCTGACATCACATGGAACCAAAATCCAACATGGCACTTTGATAGTGAGACTGTTGTCAACACTTGCGCTTCCCAAACGGTTAGCAGTAATGAAATGTGAAGCACATAAAAAGTAACATGTAATGTAGGAAAGGGAATCGCATTTGCAGACAAAATTGTGAAAAAAACTGCCACTGATTTGCACACAAAAATGTATGTCGAAAAAACAGGAGTGTCCTGCATGATAGAAAATGGAATTGAAACAGTTAAAGAGATCTAAGCAGAAGCTACTCTAGATGAAATAAAAAAATGGTCTGAGGGTCCAGCAGAATTAGATTCTGAGGGTTGTTGGGTGGACAAACAAAATAACCGATGGATGTTGCCAAATGCCTATGTAATGGCAATGGTTACTATGGCTCACAGTCCGACACACATGTGCTAAAAAAAATATACAGCACCTGGATTCTGTATGGCAGAATACGCACATCAGAAAAACTGCTGAAAGATTGGTTCAGAATTGCATGACTTGTTTACAACATAACATTGGGAAGGGAACAGTGACACCAGTAGGCAGTTTTGGTCCACCGTCTATGCCATTTGAAGTCATCCATTGGAGAGGTGCCAAAACTATAAGTATGTCCTTGTAGTGGTCTGCGCATTCAGCAAATGGGTAGAGGCCTATACCCTGAAAGATTGTACAGCTATGTCCACAGCTAAATCCATGCTAACAGAATACTTTCCCCTATTTGGACTACCCCGTGTCATATGGTCAGATAATGGACCGCATTTTATTGCGGCCGTGATATTGTAAATTAGCACAGGTCTCTAAATTGATAAGCGATTCCATTTCGGCCAGACACCCGATGAGTTCCGGTTTGGTAGAACGCCAAAACGGTATCTTGAAAAACAAGCTGAGCAAGATTTGCGCAGGGAGCAATTTGAAATGGCCCGATGCATTGCCACTGGCTTTATTGTGTATGCGAACAGCTGTGCAAGCAATGACAAGCCTCTCCCCATGTGAAATTGTTATGGGGAGACCAGCCAATGTCTGGAATGTGCCCCGTCCGAAACGTTTGAGGGATATTGAGTATCCATTACTTATTCATTACTGCCAACAGTTGATTTAAAACTTGCCTTTGATTCATCAGCAGGTGCAGGAGGCTTTTCCTGTCTGATAAACAGGCCCAGGACATTGTCTGCAGCCGGATGACTGGACTCTGGTGAAAGATTTTGAAAGAAAGTCTTCACTTGCACCACGCTGGACGGGACCTTTCCAGGTACTACTGGCCATGCAGACTGCAGTCCGAGTGAATGGCCGGAAACATTGGATCCACGCAACACACACGAAAAGAGTTCCGTTTCCGTTCACACATGAGAACGAGATTGATGATCCTGATGTCGAAAGCAAGACAGCTGTACCTGATCACAAAGATATCATAGCCAAATCCCCGTCAGAAGTACTTCCTAAGCCCGAGAAAGGGCCTGTGGAGATCGCAACAAAAATTGAAAGGCCAAAGTTGCCTCAATCGGAAGTGATCAGCTTTTGTTTCGTCTTTGTTTCTGGCTCACGGATGGAGCTGGGAACGGAGGCCTAGGGAAAAGGAGCGTATGAGCTGTATCAGTTGAGAACTCTGACACACGGTTTCCCGATGCTACCATTGAAAGTGAAGGTCTTTGCAACCTGGCACGGACAACCGGGGGGAAATGGTACTGACACTATGAAATTGATACTTGCTCCTGCCTTTTTGGAGCTCTGTGAAGGTTAACATCAGCTTGCTGTCCTCTGTAAGCAGGCTAACCTGGATTGGCCTCAACTTTTGTTTCTAACTTGTGTTGCTGTGGAGAACCTTTCCAACGAACACTGAAAAACTTTGCCTGAAATAAACATTATAGACGATGCCTATATCCGCTCCTGCACCAATGCTGTTGATGATATAAAGAGTGACATTAAGCCTACTCCAAGAAAGACATGGTTTATAAAGAATAATATGCTTTTGATTATGATGCCACTTTGTATTTTTATTACACTGATCCCAATGTTTTATGTATATCTGGAGACTATGCATCCCTTAAACTCTCTCTTGTCTGCTACCAATGCTCCTACAATGAGCAGCCCGGTACATGTGCTCTCCTATACTCTTCCATCACAAGAAGTGAAACATAGAAAAGGATATGATAATAACACATCAGTGCTGATTATGAATGTGACCCATGCTATCCTGAATAGGTCCAATTGTTGGGTTTGTTCCCATTTACCCCAGCATGGGGAAAGAGGAATGGGTTGGTATGTACATCCTTTACCGCTTAATACTGCCTGTTATGCATCATTAAGAGCGATATTCTTCGGAAAATGTAATGATAGTGTCACTGGACAATTTGATGGAACAAATATAAATGAATTTGAAAGATTGGTATTGGAACCTTTGGGTTGTTCCGTATTTACAAGCAAAAGAAAAGCGGTAACAACAAGTCCAATAGATAGACACTCTAGGCCTTACCAGTCCCTAATCACTTTTAACATGGCTCCAGTAGGAAACAAAGATGCTGTGCCTCCCTCCTATACTATTAATCATAGTCCACATTCTGTCCCATTTTGCTTACGGAAAAAAGGGTTCCCACCCAGTGGGAACATTCACTAGATGTATGACTATTGCTGTACTTGAACAAGAAGAAAAGCCATTATATATAGGAGGTTCTGTATATTTTATATGTGAAGATCAGGCCTATCCATGGTTACCAAGAACCTGGGAAGGGACCTTTTATCTAGGGATTTTTTTACCTGGTGTATTTCTTGCCAAAACCTCTGAAATAGCAAAAATATCTAGATCTCGGCCACAACCAGATGATACTGCAGGGCAGATTGGTGGGGATATAGCAAAATCATTTATACCATTTTGGGGACAAGCAATAAACTCATGGAATATAAGAAAAAATGTCCAGGGTGTTAGAAAAACGATAAATGGAACAACTGATATACTCTATAATATGACATTGGAACAAAAAGCAATTGGACTAGTTGCACTTCAGAATAGAATAGTGTGTGATATTATCGTGGCTGATCGCGGAGGAGTAAGCAAATTAGTGGGGTCAGCGTGCTGTGTGTTCGTAAGTGACTCCTCCCCTACGATATTTGAAGCAATTAAGAAATTGCATGTCCTTAGCTCTGACATTCATGTCCCTACAGGTGGTTGGAATCTGAATATAAGGTCATGGTTTTCGGAATTGCTACGATCATGGGGATGGAAACTAATTGCAATCTTGGTTATGATATCTGGAATCCTCATATTCTGCTGTTGCATACAATTCCTGCCAGTCCTCTGCTCCCAAATTGCCAATGAGTGTGTACATGCAATTGGTACGAAACCTCCTCCTCGCATGATAAGTGTTGGTACAAAACACGAAAACGAAATAATTAAAGCATTTATGGGAATTAATATTTCTGATGATTATAGCTACATGGGTAGTTCGGAATTGGACACGTGGTCCGATGAAGACGCGATGTTTGGATGATGCTATTGGTTTAAGGCCAAAAGGATGGTTTGTTAGACCGGAAAAGTAATCCCATAGTCGAATGATACGTATAGTATGTTGGCCAGAAGCAAATTGCATCATGTGACAAATCCAAGAATCGTGAATGTAACCAAAGGGCGTCTATTTTGTGAAATGTCGGCCATTTGCTTTTTGCTTTTGCTGTTAAACGCTTTGCAAATATATTCTATGCTTTAGATTCGCCCACAGTGCGAGGCCACGGCTTGAACGCTGAAATACTAACGCAGACAGGAATGTCAAACTGCAGAAATTGTTTTTCTCTTTCACTAAGTCCTTGAAGTCGAGCAAAAGCCGCATCTAATCAGTAGTCCAGGTGTCGGTTTGTCTTGCAACTACTGTTGTAAAAGGCAGTTAAGCATGAATTTATACTCTCCTAGCGGTGCTCCTTTGCGGAGAATGGTATTCTCTGCTTCAGAACTATCTGACACTTAGCTCATGAGCCGTAACACACAGATAACGTAGTATGGAATGCTTCTCTGCTAAGAACAAGATATCCTTACCGAGCCAAAGCTCCATGTTCCTCATAACAGAAAGCTGTCTCTGCTGCTTTTGCTAGAATAACTATGTTTAGACTGAATGAAGACTTGTCATAACTTGTCATTGTCAATCACTGAACCCTAGCCTGTATGACATGTATGAGGGCGGGTCGAATTGCCTTAACAAAAGATAATGTATGATGTATGTATATTGCTGTTTGAGCGCTGTTCTCTCTCTAGCATCTCACGGTGTCTGGGAACACACGTCATGAGGCGTTGAGACCCATTCGGCCGACTGAGAAACTTTGAATAAAGCCAGACTTGTTTGGAAAACAAACCTCACGTCTGACGTGTCATTATAGTATATGGCTTTTGTGCCTTAGTTTCCATATGCGGTCTTTATGGCCTAGCAATCTGGTCCTGAAAATTCGCAGTCATCTCATCTTCCATTCCCCTAAGGCAAGCTGTAAGGTCTTCAACTCTGTTCCCCTCCACCGGCCGCCTCTTTCTCACTTTCCAATTTTTCTGCAGGGAGCTGTCTCCAGCACTTCGCCAACTGACCCTCTTTTGCGTCCCACGTCAAACCCTTTCTCACCGGGGTTGCCTTCCCTTTCGTTCTTGGCATCTGAGGGCATATACTGACCACCAAATACCTTTACAGTCCAATCCCGGATATCATGATGGGGTGTTAAGCTCTCAGATGGAGCATAAGCAAGGACCAATTATCTCTATGAACCCCCCTCGGGTTAACTTGCTCCTCCACCACACCTGCAGCTTCTAGGACGTCCTTTATTTTGCAAGCTACTCGCTCTTAACCTTACCACGGCCACACTCCCATATGACCTCTGCAGCGTTCAGTCCTGAAAGCGCCCCTTCCTTTCACCGCAGGGCAGCCATGCACCCCATTCTCTGTAGTGTCCAATACCTGATCCCTCTACTCCCATCCGTGTTGGTCAGGAACACAGAAACCCAGAAAAAAAGGTTCTTCTCACGTGCTTCCACTCAGGACTCCAGTTTCCGCTCAGCGCCGCGGATACACCCCGGCAAGTCTGCGAAGTTGGGCTGATGCACAGCACTCTGTCCAACCCTCGATCACTGTAGCAGCTTTAGTCCTTCTGTACTCCGGCCCCTTTCACTGGAGTGTGCATCTGCTCCCAGCCATCAACAGCCCAGGGCTTCCGGAGCCCCGCCCGTCCTCTAAGGGTCACAGGCTGCAATACTCCTCACCAATCTAGGTCCCCACTGATCCACTCCTGTGGAGGGATCGGGGGGGTGGTCTTATGCACTCAGGTCCGTTCCTGGTCTGCTTTCTTCAGATGCAGCATTTGGCCAGGCCCCAAGCTCGAAGAAGACGCCCTCTCCCTCTGGCGGCCATTTTGGAATCGATTGTATACAGTTTTATCAATATAGACCATCAAAATGTGTCATGGGTGATTATCCAGAATCACACATCCACAAACTTTAACATTGTATTGCAATTGCATGCTACCCATCCCCACCCTTGTTTCCTACAAATGCAGCCCTGCTTTGCTCTCAAAGGCATATCATACCTTCTATCAACAGGCCAGTACCTTCTGGTTTCTCGCCTATTTGTTGGCAACGTTTCGTCTGTGGGAACTCTCCTTCCCATAGTCTTCTGTCTGGCTCTGCAACCGCGGGATTCGGGAAGCACCAATCAGTAAATGTCCTCTGGCGGATACCTCTCCTGTTCGTTCTCTCCTCATTCTTCCGTTACTCACGGCGCCATGTAGCCATCAAACACCTCCCGGATCGATCGTTAGCAGTACTCAATTTCTTTACTCTTCCTTTCGTCACTCCACTTCTATGGCGTCTTCTGCTTCTACTACTGCTGCTGCTGCTACAACTTTCTCTCTCTTTGTTCTTTCTCCCTTTTTATCCTTCAACTACTTTTGTGTACCATAGGACAACTAGACCGTGGAAGATGGTTCTCCTGCTCATTCCTCACCTTCTCATAGAGCCCCCTCATCTCGGTTATTCCATCATTACTCCCCATGAGTGAGGCCTTCCTTGTTCTTCCTCGTCACAGTAGTGCACATATGGGTAAATGGTTCCTGTTTATCTGGGAAAACATGTGCAAAAGTGGTGGGACTTTCATACCAATACCCTGCTTACATCCTATAAGAAGGGTTTCTACCATCATGAAAAGGGGCCAGATCGTCGGATTTGTCACACCACCTAAACTGTTTCCTGTGGTTAAAAAAACATATCCACAGTGGGACTTTGTGACAAATTTAGTTCTGCCCACAGGAATACAACAAGGATGAGTATAGTCTTACCCGCCTACTCAGCACTCGCACTTCCACAAAACAAGAGTGAACCCACAGGCAGGGTTAAGAGATCTACCACCTTCACCTTTTTGTGATAACGTGGGCTGGGAAGGGTATACCCTTGGTGTGTATGTGAAACAGAAGCAACCCGAACAGCAAAGTGTAAAAGCCCAAAATAAAGGAATGTCCAATCAATGTTCAATAAAAATGATAAGTTTTAATTACACAGTATGGGATACTAACTAATTGGAAAACACTGCAAAAAAGCCAAACCTGTAGAAAGAACATAGAATATGCACAGATAGCAGGATCAGCAGGGTAATGAGGCAACAAAAAAACCCACAGTGGGGCTCATGTTCAGCCCTGCATACACGGATTTTACGCATATGCATTGCATTTCTAGTAAGCCCAATTTTAGTCAATTTGTATGGTGGGGAGGATAGGCGGAATGCAACTTACGTATCCACTGCTCCCTTCCTCTCTGCCATACAAATATTATAGTATTTGCACTTGCATGCATTTTCATGCTGTGTTCCTCTGGAACCCAAGGTTGTTTGCACAATGTAAGACTCCATAGAGATCCATTGTAAACGCTGTCTTCCTTGCTGGAATGCCAATCAGTGCTTACAGTTACAAATAAACGCTGTCCGACGTGCTTGCAGGTTAAGCAGTGTTCAAAAATGAAAATGAAACCTGTTTAATTGTGAGTGCCACTTGTCATTCGAGCATGGCAAGCAGCGCTCACAATAAAAAGTAAACTCTGCCTGGCATACCAGCATGCCATTCAGCGTTTACTCACTTTGCACTGCGGAGTAAAGGACAAAAGGCGTCTTACACTCTTGTATGTCGGCTTTTGCCATTTACATTTGCACCTTGCAATGCAAATGATGAACAGTTTACGTTGCAGTGCAAAAGTAACTGCTCTCTGAGCTCCAATGTTCTTCACTGTTCCAGAAGTCGTAACTGGAATTCATGGAGCAAGAGTTGGAAGAAGTTCCTGGGTGTTAGGATTTTCCTTGGACCAGGAGTCAATTATTGTGGGCCAGGAGCTATTAAAGTCCAGTCTCATGAATAGAGTGCCTGAACGATGGCAGAACTTCTTTTCCAAACTGTGGTTTGCTTACAAAAATGCACATACATTGAATCCTTCATTCTATGGCTTTATTGCTATATCTTGTACACCATTGCTGACTCTTTCTGTTGAATCATCCATCTCTTGTCCTGCTGTTTCAGATTTCTTCACTTTTAAAGTTATTTTTAAGTTGCTCTCCCTTTTTATTTTATATTTCCTTTCCTGTTAGTTCGTTCATCTTGCTGCCACCTCCCAATTAGTCTTTATCTTTGGTGTTACATTATAACTCTGCCACTACATCTGTGTTGCTGTCACTTTACCACCACAGCATTTTTCTCTCTGCTTCCACCTATAACTCCTTGTCCCTTACCACTGGAACCACCTTCCTCTTTCCATCCGCTCTCCTTCCTCCTTCACTTACTTTCGTACCTCCCTAAAATCCTATCTCTTTCATTCACCTCCTTAAAACCCTTTGCTTCCTCTTCTTTTAGTATTCTCTCCAGACCCTCCTTTTCCTTTCCTACTCCCCCCTCTCTCTCTCCTTTCTCTCCACTCTTTCCTTCCCTATGTCCTGTACGTTTCTCACCCTCCTCTATTCCTTCCTTCTCCCGACTCCCTCTGCCTCTCCTCATACTTCTACTCTCACCTTTCCTCTCACCCACTATCTCTTCTCTCTCCTTGACCCCTCCCTTCTCTTCTTCCCCTTCCATAATGTAAATTGTTTTTGTACTGCTTTCTGGTTTAGTTCAATTGTTATGTAATGCTTGCTGTCTATTGTTGGTTCCTCTTGTAAAGCATTTTGGATTAAAATTCTATATAAATTCAATAAAATACAATTATCTGTAATGGGACCTTGCACACTTGCCCATTCTTGCTGCACATGTCTTCTAGAGATGTATTAATACAAATTCCAACACAAACTGAGTTAATGTCAGATAAGTATATTTGAATAGTACCAGTTGGCTCGAGGAGCCAAACTGAACTCCTGGTAGCTGTTGGTGTCAGGCTAATCAGGCACTTCTAGGTCCTAACCATGAGCGAAACAGCCTCCAGCAATTTTTAACACTGACGTACGTGTAGTAAAAAGTGATTATAGGGACCTAGCCAGTCTCTATGGTCCAAAGATTGACCAGGGGCAGTTATCAGGCAATTAGACCATTGCTGTGTCTTGGCAGTTCACTAATAGCAAAACAGACTGGCGGTTCGATTTGGGCCAGTTACGGTAGTCCGTGCAGACAGATGTCAAGTCAGGGTCGAACTGTATACAATATCCCTTTATCTGCAAGTAAGTTCACTTTAGTGTCTAGAAGATCTTTCAGTTTATTGGCTACACATTCATCACTTTCTTTCCCCAAAGGCGCACTCCTGACTATTTTCCAGTAACAATATTTCTATCAACCTTTTTTTTTATGACCAGTGCGACTAATGAGTTCACCCCTAATTACTGATTTGAAGCCATACCATGCAATATGTGCATTTTTTGAATCCTTGTTTCCTATGAATTATCTTTCAATAAAATCTCAAACAGTTATGTAAACCAATTTTTTCAAAAATTGCTATTTTCATCCTTCATCTGGGGCGGTTTTTACTACTGTTAGTGATGTCAATTTTTTTATTTTTTATTTTATTAGTTTCAATACAAACCTTTGAAATATTACACAAAACATCACTCGCATCACAAAACCTTATGGCAGCCAAATGGTTGGAAACCATCTTTCTCTCTTAGTCCTTTGTTCCAAAGTCAGTTCGGAATCAGTCGGCATTTTTTAACTTGCCTTCAATCACAGCTTAACAGAGACGTCAATGGGATTATTAGCTTCATATCAGTGCCGTTAAACATTCTTAGCCACCAATCCTCAGCACACAGGGATGGATGTTCCTCGCTCCAATGACTCAAATGAATTGATCTCACGTCTCTCAGTTCAGTACAAAACAGCACCAGATGTTTGAGGGACTCTGCTTCGCAAGAGCAGAGGCGACAAGATAGATCCGAGACTGCATTACAGGCCCATGTACTTGTCCACTCTTTAGTTTTTTTTTTAAGCGAAACAGCATGAAGAGTCTTCTCGCGTTGGGACTCGTGAACAGCTGTGCATATTTTTGTAGGACATTGAATCCTCCTGCCTCGGTGGGTGAATTTCCCATCGATCTGGAGGCAGATCTCAGCGCACATGACCTCCCAATCTGCCCGCCAGATTTTCAGTTTTCGCTGCACTGGGATTGGCATGCAGGGTTTCCAACTTGATGTCATACTCTAGTAACAGATTCTCACAGCGTTTGACCCACATAGAGACCATGTTGGATCTATTTGAAGATGCGTCGTGAAGAATTTGGAATTGAAAAATGTTCTTGCCCGCTCGTGATTTGCGAAATAGGGCCATCAGGTTCCAGCTGATTCGTGCATGTAAAGATATTAGGGCTAATTCATACCTTATACAAGCTGTTGATATACCTCTTGGTAAGTCTAATGCTTTTGACCAAAAGGTATTCTCTAGCGTTGCCCAGTGAACGTGAGAACAACCGAGTGCGTTTTCCGCTCCATAAGTTAAAATTTGAGACACTTTCTCAAAAGTTTCGTAATGGTGTTAATGAAAACTTTCCGAATCTTTTATGCAAGAGCAGTGCCTGACAGGCCAGTTGACCGCATTTCCTCTTAGATTCAATGGCCCACAGGCCATCATAAATGCTGCTGTTTAACAGCATGCCTAAGTATTTTACACTGTTAGAAACTTGCAGAGAATCTTGGCCTAGCTTCCAAACGAACTTTGAATATGTTGAGTGTTGTGTCGCACTTAGGTTTTTGAGCAACAAGATTTCACATTTAGTTGCATTGATTTTCAGTTTATTCAAGGTCACGTATTTTTGCACAGCCTCAAGCTTTCTTTGAAGACCGATAGGAGTCCCATCTAGTATGACCAAATCGACCACGTAAAGCAACCAGCTAACGTGCGACAAGTGGAACTTTGGTGGGAAGGCTCGAACAGCATTTATTGCGTCACCAATATCTGAAAAGAAGAGGCTGAAAATTCCTGCCGCCAAAGGGCACCCTTGTTTCACCCTTGTGAGTCTTGATCGGTGTGGACAAGTTGCCCAATTGGTCTTAGCAGATTCTGATTGTAGTTTTCGTGTAGCTCTTTGATTGCCTCTAACAAACCGACTGGGCAACCGCAAAAGCCTACCTTTTGCCAGAGTATCTCACCGTCTATCATGTCAAACGTGTAAGAAAAATCGAAGAAAGCAAGATATACTTTTGTATTAGTATGTAAGGCTTCCATCTTCAGCAAATTCAGGATTAATAGGTTTAAAGAGCATCTGACATTTTTAACAAATCCAGCTTGTCTTTCGTCTACTCGTTTTGCTGTTTCGGACCATTTGATCAGCTTTTTTTGAAGCACAGTTGCATACATTTTTCCCAAGACATCCAGCAGTGCCACTGGGTGATAATTTTTAGGGCACGCCTTTCTTAAAGATTGGTACGATTATGGCGTTTTTCCATGAGGTGGGTGTCTGGCAGTGTAGATTTATTCTCTCAAATAATTCGAGACACAATTCAGCCCAAAGGTCTGGAAACTGTTTATTGGTAGAATTTGTCAAACCGTCTGGTCCAGGAGCCCTAGAGCTTTTTGCTTTTACAATGTCTATGATTTCATCTTTCGAGAACGTTAGGTCCCACGGTGTTTCATTAAGGACAGATGATACTAAAATATCATTATTTTTACTATATAAGGTCTCAAAATGAGTCGACCACTCAGACTTGGACACCAGACAGGCTTGCAATGCGGTCTGCGATGTTTCGATGTTGTTAATGAAGCGCCAGAACTCCCTGCTGTTCTTATTTTTTAAGGTTTTCATCATTGCCTCAGCATCTTGTTGTAGGTGATGTTTATGTCCCTTTAGCCAGTTTTTATAGCTTTGTTTCGACGCCCAATTTCTTGGAATTCTTACACACACTGGTAACTGCTTATTCCTGCAAATCTCTGCTCGCATCAATCTCTTTCGCTGCAAAACCTCGAGGTCAAAGCAATGGGTCTTTGTGAAGGACAGATGTTTGAGTCCTATATTTTTTGGTTTAAACTGAGATAGTAGTGATGCGTATTCAACCCCCGGACATTCCGTCCTAAACTGATTACATAAACGAGCAACCTCAATTTCATTCAGCCTCAATCTTAATCGGTTGGTGTCAACGTGAACCTTCGTTGTCCATTTAGACCCTGGATCAGATTTGATCGTTAAGAACTCTATTTGTAACATTTCATGGTCACTGTTACTCATGGGGATGACTTTCAAAGATTTCACGCTTGAGTGAAGTGCATCAGATGTAAAGATATAGTCAATAGTGGATGATTGATCACCACGCTGCCAGGTTGAGCCTGGTGGTATGCCGCCTTGTGTGCTGCCGTTTAACATCGATAGTCCTCGTGCATTTAATTCTTCCAGCCATTCCTTTGCTTGTAGGGCTTTATCTGATTTTAGAGACTTATAATAGTCCATATTTAAGTCTCTGCATACTAGTATGCCGGCCCTTTGTGTAGATTCTAACAGGCAGTCAATGATGGTCGAGACTTGATCGATAAATGAATAAGTACCTGCTCTGCAATGATTCCAGTACAGGTTTTTCACCTGTATAACGTCCACAACGTTCTTTGAGAGATTGGTCTTACCTATCTCCGATACTTGAATATACGGTGAATAGTTAGTGGATTTTATTAAGCGGTAGCCTGAGGATCGCTTAATCATGGTTAAGAGACCAGCCATTGGACGCCCCTTCTCGGCTTTGCATGCAGGATTAAGGGTGTATTCGAACGCTGAAGAGACTGGTAATTCGCTCATCCAAGTTTCTTGTAGGCAAACGAGATGAATATCTTGTAGCCAATTGTTTAGTAAATGAGCGAAACCTCGCGTATTCCATGATGCAAATGTACAGACTTGTGCCACTGAGTTCGTCTGACGTTATATTCTAGGTTTATCGTTCAGTGATTTAGCGAACCAATTCCAGTCACTTTTTTGTTCTTTAAGGACAGGACTGCTTGACAATACAATCTCAGTATTGTCAACGGATCTATGACCGTTTATGGTGATACTGATTTTGTCCACTGAACTGGATCTTGGATCTAATTGCGTCTCGACAAAAGAAACCTTGTGGGGTCCAGACGTTAATGGTCCATTTTATTGTGAGAGATCAGTTAACGGAGTATGAACAGCGGATGGTCGATCGACCAGGGAATTTAGCTGGTTCTTCAAAGATGTAACAGATTGAGTGCCATGAGTTGTTTGAACTGGCGTAGTAACTGACGTGTTCTCGTTTGTTTTTTTGATCACAGCATCCGTTATTTTGTAGATATCAAAACCCAGTGACAATAAGGCGTCTCCTGCTTCAAGGATGGTACCTGCATATATGTTTGATTCTACATGCAGTACAACCTATTGTTGCGATTTTCGTCGGGGAACTCAACAATTTTTATATCCCGAGAGCCCAGAGCACGTAGTCGTGGGATGTGATGTAATAATCTTATTACGTTGGTACGGTTCAAAATCAACTTATCGTGTGACTCTAGTCTCTCCAGCATAAGTTTGTCCACCAAAGTGTAATCCAAGTGTCGATCCACATCAGGCCCTTTACGTGCTTTCTGCAGTTTACCAGCTGTTTTCATCGGTTAGCTTTCCAAGTTCCGTGTTATTAATGATGTTGTTGACAAGGCTAAAATTCAGAGTCCCTTGCCAGTTCCAGATTTGCGGCATCCAAAGGCAATCGACTGGGCTTCAGGATGCCAGGATGATTCCTTTGCAAGCTACCTGCTATCCGCTCTTTTTTTCCTGTAGCGTAGTAAATGCAGGGCTCGCGGGTGCAAGAACTCTTGTTGGCAAGACAGCGGGTTTCGGGATTATTAAACAAGTTCTACCGCTGTTAAGAACTTCAGCCCTGATTTGTACGTCTCCTAGAGAATGGGGCGGATTCGTCTTGGAGCACACGCTTATGCCGTCTGGACGGGTTATTGATAAGACCTCTCTCTGAGCCTCAGGCAAAACTATCACTCTTTTGTTGTCAGTTCCTGCCGGTTGTGGAGCGGGCATTGCTCTTTCACCACAGTAGGAGTCATCATGTAGGAGGAGTCATACATAGACAGTTCCAAAAGATTGTCTTGGGAAGCCTGTGTGGCGTCATCAATATGAATCACTACATCTTTGTGTGGAACAGGTGGAGTAACTAACGTGTTGTTGATTACGTTAGTTGGTACATGAGGTTGTGACAGCGTGTTTGCTTTCTCTACAATCTGTATCACGTTGATATTTCTCAGGAATTTTCGTGCACCTCGTAGTTGTCTTCTTCCCAGGAAGGTTTTTTGCCTTCTTTGTTTGCGGCAGCTGGTGTTTCTTCTGATTCATGATTTTCTGTGGGGTGGAATCTGCACCACTAAATATCGGAAAGACACCTGCTGACTTGACTAGGTCAACCGCAACAGCTTTAGTGGCACTAATCGAATCGGGAACAGGTATTCGAATTGAAGAACTGCCCGCAACCTGATCATTGAGCCGTGCCATATTGGCAGAGCTTCTTGATTGATGAAAAGCAGTATCAAATGAAATTTCTGTAATGTTTTCCAATATGTGATTGTCGGAGGCTTGATCACATTTGGATGTAGATGATGAAAGGTCCCTAAAGAAGAGAATTAAACAAAAGCCAAACAACAACATTTCTACCAATAACCGAACTCGACAGAAAACTGCGATCCATCCGCCTAATTCACCTGAAGATGACATACCTCATATTAAAAGGGCATTGATAAATGCCAGATCGATGGTTGCTCATGCATTAGACATTGCTGACCTCATTGTCTCAAACCAACTAGATTTCCTAGCCATAACTGAGACTTGGCTCCATGCAGCAGCAGGACCAACTCTGTCACTAGCCATACCAGAAAATTACACCATTCTAATGTTAGAGAAACTTCCAGAGGAGGCGGCATCGCCTTCACTGCTAAAACTAAATTAGGACTAAGGGTCATCCCACATCTCCCTTTCCCCTCAGGAGAACTCTTGACAGTCAAATTACCACTTACAGCGTCGCATACTATAAATATGTACCTCATATATAGACCTCCCGGCCTTATCTCAACTTTTGAGGAAGATATCACTTCACTACTCACTATAAACACGAAACCTAGTTCACAAATCATACTACTAGGAGACTTCAATATAGGCCTCAATGACTTGAACGATAACTATGCCTCAGCACTCGCTAATACTGTCACTGAATTAGGCTTCTCCCACCATATGAACACGTCAACACATACCAAAGGAAGAACTTTAGACTGGCTAGCTGCCCTCAACTGTGATACCAAAATTATATCCAATGACCCTTGTGCCTGAACTGACCATCGCTTTATTTCATTCAATTTACAAGACAGTTTACAACCTAATCTGACAAACACACTAGCTCCCCCGGCATTCACTAGAAACAAGTGTAATATAACACTGGAGAACCTATTGCTGTTACTCCAACCCATCACCAATCCTACTTCCACTAGTTCATACCCTTCAGCTCTAGTAGAATTATACAATTATACGATCAAACAAGCCATTAACAAAATAGCGCCCTTAAAAATTTGCAAAAATAAACCTGTGCACACCTAAACTCCTTGTTCACCCCTAATCTTAAAGTCTTATGCAATGATAAAAGTGCAGAATCCTTATGGAAGAATAACACTTCAGCTGTGAATAAGGAAAAACTCTCTAAAATCTCCACTAGATACAAATCTGAGATCCTTCAAACCAAAAGGGACACTTATAGCGACTGAATCAATAAAGCCAATTCAAGTACTAGAGAACTCTTCATCATTTTAAGAGAACTAGAGTCCCCCACTCCTCCATCTGAAACTTGTATTAAGGACAAGATGTGGTGTACAAATATTAAAATTGTGCTCTCGAAAAAAATTCTCTTTGCAATAGAACATCGAAACTGAAAATGTAAATCTTTCTAGGGAGCTGCCCTTGCTCGAGTCGCAGACGATTCCCACAAAACCATTTAACCGTTTTAAATTCCCCCAGTGTTCCATCCATAAAGTAGAGGGCATAATTGCCTCTCTCAAACCATCCAGATGACAGGGGGACACCTGCCCAGCACAAATAATCAAAGAGGCAGCCTGGGAACTTGCACCATTCATCACTACCTTCAATAAACTCTTCCTTTGATGCATGTACTGTACCAACCAACTTAAAAGATGCATGGGTCCTTCCTCTCTTAAAAAAACCTAACCCTGACCCCCAACACCCCTACTAAGACTGTTCCATTTCTCTTGAAAATTCTAGAAAGGGCGGCCTACTTGCAGATACAGGCCTACCTTGAATCCAATAGTCTCCTTGGCCTGCGACAGTCAGGTTTTAGACCCAAACACGGCACAGAACCTGCTTTAATAGACTTGAACATTCAAATGGACGAGATAAAGGACACAGGGAAGCATACCCTCCGTCTCCTCTTGAATCCTTCGGCCGAATTTGATTTAGTTAACCACAAAGTTTTATGCATTTATTTGACCCCAGCTGCCCACTTCTCCGCTGATGCCGCTGCCTGCGTTCAATCCTTCCTGGATAATCGAACCATGGGGGTCTTTTCACCAACTGCATCATCTGAGCCTTCACCTACGGGTTGTGTGTCTCTCCTACGATGTACAATATTTTTCCCAAGCCTCTTTTCGATTACCTCGACAATCTGGGCGGTCACCTACACTAACTATGCAGATGACACTCAGATTCTCATTCCCATTACTGGCGATCATGGTACGGACTCAACCTTGCTTATCAAAATGTACCTTATTTTCCAAGCATGGATGGCCACTCATGGCCTCTGTCTTAACAATGAAAATACAGAGCTTCTACTCCTTGTCTCCACAGTAAGACTGAACAAACTAAGCAACTAGTTTCTATCATTCAATATTGACGGCATCAATATTAAAGTATCTAAGGAGGTAAAAACCCTGGATTTTTACTTGCCTCAGCTTTAAACCTGAACAGACCAGTACATGCTACAGCCTCTGCCACGGCATACACTTGTAAACTAATTAATGAATGCAAACCATTCCTCTCGGCAACAAGTTGTACCCCCTTGGTGAGAGCATTATTCTTATCTAAACTAGACTATTGCAACGCATTATACCTAGGTTCGAGTAAATACAATGTGAATAAGCTGCAAATATTGCAAAATAATGCACTAAGAACTGTATTAAACATTCCCAAAACGCAGCACGTCTCAGCTGTCAGACGTAACACTAAATGGCTATCAGTTAAGGACAGATTCAATTTCAAATCATTAACCCTCACCCACAAATGCCTCTCCAATTTAGCCCCCAAATAGTTATCAGACAAATTCTCCAAAAACACATCGGAACGACCTACCAGAACCTTACACTCACATTGCCTCAAGGTGCCCAGATACAAGCTTCAGAAAGCAGGTGGAAGTAGTTTTCCTGTTCTGGCTGCCAAACTGTGGAATTCCCTGCCTGTTTTAAGATCAGAACCGTCGTTCCACAGTTTTAGAAAAAAACCGAAAACTTGGCTCTTCTCTCACAATGTATAATCCATTACCATGTTATCTTTGTAAATATCTGTGATTAATGCTATAAATATGTAGGGTGATGTAATGTTTTAATCATAATAATGTAACGTAAATAGTCTCCTGAACATGCTTCATCTGTATCTCTGCTCTACATTTATATGTAACTTTGCAAAGTGCCCAGATACCTTTTGGGTTAGGTGCACAATATAAATAAACAAATTAATCTTTATGTGGATACGTTCAGGGTCATTGGCGTGGCACACTGTCTACTCTTGAGAAAAAAGAAAGGTGCCAAATCTGCGCTACCTGTATAAAATAAAATAAAACACCTGAAAAACAAAAACCGAAAAAAGTGCGAACTCTGTGTCAAAGAGTTTAAATTTTTGCGTACAAAGCTAAACAATTAGTACTAAATGACAGCTTATATGTAATAATGGCATGCTGATGGTTCTGTTCGTCTCAGACGAACAGTGGACCTTCTGTTGGTTCTCATGCAAACACTTCTTCATAAGTGTGCAGTTCAACACACAAAAGCAAAACATAATTGCGGTCTGGATGGACATCCTCCTTTCAGAATGAAACCTTAGGGGTAACGTGATTTTCTTGCGTTATAACGCACAGCATATGCAAAATATTATCCAAAACAGTTGTAACAATGTGATTTTCAATAAGGAGAAATGTAAACACTGTTGCTACTTAAAAAAGAAGATATTAGAAACAGCCAAATATCATCCTTCACTGTCCAACTTGATATATTCGTGAAACACAGCAGAGGAAAAAACCGCACTCCACAAATGAGGCACTGCAGATCCCAGAAATGAAACTTGAATCAGAGTAAAGAAACAAGTTTATTAATGGTAAAAAAGCACAGCAAGCACACACAGCAAACAAAACAGGACGCCAAGGGTGAGTCCTGAACAACCCGTTTCGCGCTTCCCTGAGCGATTGGTCACGTTATGGGAACAGAGAAAAAAAATCACCATAGATATTGTAATGTAGTCCCTCTACCATTTTGCCCGTCTCCATAGGTCTACCACGATGCCGTTAAACCTAGGCGGCGTGTTGAGCTGGAGTAAAACCTCATGTAGTCCAATGGTGGAATAGATTAAGCATTGTGGTCTCACAGATTGCACAATAAAGCAGTTTGAGAAACATGTTTAAAATTACACCAGATAAAAAGTAGGCACAATGGAAAACCTAAAATCCGATAAGAGTTATGGAGTGCAAGTGCAAATCCATAGATATAGTTGCATTATAAGTATATAGCCAATGTTGACACTTAGAGATAAATGCACTAGTGTCAATAATGCAACCATAGAATTAGAACATGTTTCGAAAAGACCATAAAGTGCATTAATGAAGGATCTCATACATTAGACCCATAGCAACAACATAAAGTGCAAGTGCATTTCAGTACAAACATATTGACATAGCATCAGTATACAATCGGAAAGGTTGGTAACCATAAAGTGCACGTGCATATGTAAACCGATATCTTCCTATCTCAAATACCATGCTAAAATACATATGGCTGCGGGCCAAAGTGCAATTAGATAAAATATACAGCCTAAGTTCTACAAAATTAAAGGCCCGCATGTTAAAGTGCAAATGCTTGAGAACAAGGAGTCTTAGCAATACTGGACCTAGAAAATAACAGAAATGGAGAGAGGGCAAGAATGGGAAGAGGGAGCTAATATCTCCAGAAAAATGAAACGAGCCAGATTTAGAATAAAAATGTCATGTCATAATCATAAAATAGCGTTACCCAAATGTATCACAAAGACAAGGCAGCCGTAGAGCTAAAAAGAAAAGGGTAAAGGTTATGAGGTGGTGATCTGTCCAAATCTGGGGGGATATGGAGGCTATCGTGGTGTTGCAGTTGTAGTAAATCCTTGTTCCACTGGGATATTAGCCACATTAGATGCATGTGTGTCTTTGGGGTCGTTATAACCCAAGTTCAAGTCGCCAAGTAGTAGGACTTGAGAGGAATTTTTTAGATTATTCGAGATGATATTTGATATGTCGTCTTCAAAGGTCCCAATGGGGCCTGGAGGTCTATAGACCAAGTAAATTGTGAGAGTCTGGGTGCTATTTGTGTTTAGTTTGGCTGTCATGAGCTCACATGAGTTGATGACCGGGGATGGCACTAGTCTGCAAGGTAGATTGTTTCTCGTTATGAGTGCAATGCCTCCACCCCGAGTATCGGTTCTGTCTGATCGTAATATGGTATATCTGTTTGGTATGGCCAGTGAGAGGGCAGGTCCTGCTGCGGCGTGTAGCCAAGATTGGGTGACTGCTAGGTCTAGCTGTTCACAGTGGATTATGTCTGCTATCTCTGTAGCGTGTGCAACTAGCGATCTAGAGTTTATTAGGCCGCCCTTGAGGCTAGGTTTGTTTATCTTTGGTAGGGTGAGACTAGCTGTAGTTTGTGTCTTGGAGTGGGGGCTGTTGGCGGTGGTTGGAGTGGGCCAGTGTTTTGTTGTTCGTTTGTTAGTGGATGCCAGGGTACTAGCTAGTGGTTCATAGAGTTTTGCAAGTCTTGATTGGAGTCTGCCGTTCCTCTCGAGGGTTTTGCAAGGTAGAGTGTTTTGTGCCGGGCTTTGCAGGTGGCAATCGGTTGGCCAGGGTTTAACGTGGTTGAGAGGTAGTGACATGGTGGTGTTGTGAGTGGTATTGGTACGTTGCTAGTACTAGGACCAGGATGTGTATGATACTTGTTGTGCAGGAGGTGGGGAGCAGGAGGCTTATGGGTGTGTGCATTGTTGGTATGGGTGCTGTAGGCGGGGTAACCTGTATCAAATTCTGTATTGGTGGGCTAACTAGGTCTGGTCTAAACTGTGTGGCTGAGTGCAGAATTCAAAATGCAAATACGGGAGTAGTTTAGATGCAGTATTTGTGAAGGGCGCAACATTGGCTGAGTACAGAATTCAAAATGCAAATACGGGAGTAGTTTAGATGCAGTATTTGTGAAGGGCGCAACATTGGCTGAGTACAGAATTTAAAATGCAAATACGAGAGTAGTCTAGATGCAGTATTTGTGAAGGGCGCAACATTGGCTGAGTACAGAATTCAAGATGCAAATACGGGAGTAGTCTAGATGCAGTATTTGTGAAGGGCGCAGCATTGGCTGAGTACAGAATTCAGAATGCAAATACGGGAGTAGTCTAGGTGCAGTATTTGGAAAGGGCACAACATTGGCTAAGTAGAAAAATTAAAAATGCAAACACAGGCATAGATACATTCTTTGTAGAAGGGCTGGAAGCAAGTTTCTAAGATGGGATAAAGGCATAGGCTAGGCACATTTACCAGAGTGTATTTTGGCATAGGATTGGCAGAGCAAGGAATGGCTAGCATAGGTACATGTACAGTAGTTGGATAGCTCGTGGTATTTGGTATCAAAATCTAAAATGAACCTGTTTTCCAATTGTCTCAATTTCAAGGTTCGGTCACCACCTCTCAGGTGAGTCGGGACATGGGCCACAGCAAAAAATGTGAGTAAATGAAAGTCACTGTCATGCTCCTTCCTGAAATGTTTGACCATCGGGTACGTAGGAAGAGCAATACTCAAAACACGTGTAGGCTCAAGGCATTAGGGGTTATGTACTTACAAATACTTACATTGCAGATTCAACAAATAAATGGTTATTTGCAAATCCGAGAAAAAACGAAGAGTGTTATAATTATAAACAAGTATAAGCAAAGCATCAGACTATTAAACGATTTTAGGGATGTGCTTTTTGGAAACCAAGTAATCTCTTTTTCTGTACTTACTTTCCAAAGACTTAAGGCAAGCGTCCTTTCTCTTGGATTCTTTGTGACACCCTACAAACTTCACTAGCTAATAGCGCAGGAAATTCGTTTTTTCTTCTCTGTATGTAGTAATATACAACACACAATCCCCTCTTATCTCCCAGCGGTAATAGGACCAGCAGTGGGTGGTGGAATTTTGCTAAACACTAATTGATCTAGCTCTAGAGAGGTTTACCAGCACAAGAGCAGCAGAGAAGGGATGGGGATCAAGGACTGAATGGAGTCACCCCACTGCCCTTCCAATGAGGAGAAATGGAGTAACATTTATGTGAGTAGGAATTAGTATTTGGCATGACGCGTTGTAAAAATTGGATTTTCTTTTTTTAAATATATATATATTTTTATTTGTATTTGGTTACTAGAACCTTTTACAAAATAAGCACACTAAGAAAGAACGAAGGGAAAAATCAAAACAACAATAAAAAATTACTCATATACTACACTAAAATATCAGTAAAACATTCTAATACAGCAATAAAAGAAGAGGAAATAACAAAAAAGAGCTTATCCATCCTGCCCCCATCAATGTCTGTGTACTGACAGTTGATTTCACATGACCTTTTCCCCAACCACATTTCTTGTATCAGATCACAATGCCACTTCTCAAAAGTACCTGAGCCACTGCAATTGTCATCGTTCTGTCGTGTCCCGAAATAAGCCTATCCCAAAGCATGTCTGGCAGCCATCTCTCCTACTCCTCCCCCCACCCCCTCAAACCTGTTAATCAGTAATGATCTAACTGCATTCACAGTCCATCAGCAAATGTCGGAGAGATTTGGTGGCCGGGTTTTTGCAAGCTTTACATAATACCTTTGCCCCCTCCACTTGGCCTCTCTTACTCAAAATCTCGCCAGTGTGTGCAATATTCAGGCAGATTCTCGGTAAACATTTCCAGATCTTCCAATCATGAAACTTGACCAGATACCTCGGTAGACAACCGAATTTCTTAACAACTTTCTGAAAGGAGTTGGCAAGCGATAAGGAGCGCATATTCGCGACTGTAAGAATCCATTCCATCGTTTCCATGGCTTGTTTCGCCTTCATCGGGTTACCAATCAAGGTCTCGATATTTGTGCCTGCACTTACCAGGACTACTTTGACCCTCTCCTCCAGGGTTGAGAGCATCTTTGATTTGCCAGCTTTCAGATGACCTTTAATGTCCACTCTGCCTGGACACTAAATGACTTCAGACCCAGTTCAAATCTTAGACTTGAGTTTGGAAGACACATAGGGAGATAGAAAACCTTCTTCTATATCAAACCCTGCAATTTTCTCCAATCCAAAGCCCAAAGTAGTGGTTTCGCCTCCAGCCCATAAAGGAGCACTGCAATGACCTTAGCTGTATAGTACTTGATAACTGGTATAATTGAGAACCTGCAGTATCTTGAGAGTACTTTTTTCATTTGGGGTATCGATTGCCCCATTTTCTCAAAGATATCTTGCTCCACCTTACTATATGACGGAGAGACATAGACCAAATATACTAAGTCATCCACTCTCGGGATGATCCAACCTGCAAGTTCCCATTGGAAACGGCTCATCTTCTTATTTGCATGTTTGAAGATTACCACTTTAGACTTCTGTGGGTTAACTGAAAGCCCATTCACCTTGGCATATTCGTCCAGCCCTTTGAGGAGCTGTTGTAACCCCACCGCTGTGTTATCCAAAAGGACAACATCGTCAGCGTAGGCGACCCAGCAGATCTTGTTCCCATTAATTGCTGGACTCACGATGGCTGACAATGCCATCCACTCCCTGAAATCTGCCAATTGGAGATTGAAGAAGAGTAGTGCCCTTAGGCATCCCTGTCAGACCCCCTTTTCCACTTTAATGGATTCCGAGAGATGTCCTTCCTCATCTCAGCTCACCCTTATAGTTGTATCTCTGTGTACTCATTGAGCATGGATAGAATTCCCTCCGGGATTCCCCACTTTGCTAACTTTCCCCAATGGTGCTCTCTGTTCACTTGGTCAAATGCCCGTGAGAAGTCTACCCATGCCCATCTCTCCTTTCTTTCTGGTATTTTCACTAATCAAGTTCAATACTACTTTTTAAGGCAGCCCTTAAATGGATACCCCTTAAGATAGCCCCTTTCTGAACCCTGTTTGATATTTTGACAGGATATTGCTAGGTTTTACCCATTCTTCCAATTCCTGTACAGGTATCCGCATAAATATCTTACTCTCTATATCGAGGAGGGAAATCGGTCGAAAACATTTTTTGGGTGCTGTTCGAACGCCCCCCTTGGACTAGAGGAATGACTATTGCGGACTTCCATGAGGCCGGGAACCTTTGTTTTCTGAGGATATTCCTGACAAGCCAACAGAGTAGTTTGGCCCAGAGAGCTGTATTATTCTTCAACATTTGATAAGTGTGCCCATTTGGCCCAGCGGCCTTTGAAGTGGAATATGCGGAGATCAAGTCGATTATAGCCTGTTCATCAAATGTCAGGTTCCAACCAACATCTCTATGGGCCGTAAGAATTACCTTCTCCGCCCTTTCGAAGTTAGCTGCAAGATGTGCAATTCAGCTTTCTCCTGGTACCAGATTACATTGAGGGGTGTGATGGTACTCCTCCAATTGATGAATGACTGACCAGAAATTCCTATAATCCTTCTTCCCAATTAATTTTAACATCATTTCACCATCTTGCTTCGACCTGTGCATCTGTCTCCCCACAGACCAATATTTAAATTCCTGGATTGGAGTCCTATTCTCCCTCCTATAATCATATAAACTAAGGGGCAATTTCTTTAATTTTCTTTTCTGTTGATTTAAAAAGAATTTCCTCTGCCATGTTTCTTTGTCAAAAACATGGCAATGTGCTTGTTTCTGAGACCCTACCCCTGTGCTTGGTGGACAGATAGACCAGGTATATTTGACAAAGGTATCTGACAGTTCATCTGCCAAGCTTTCTCTGGGGCACTTTCCAGAGCAGTATTCAATGAAGACCCCTCTCTTTTATACTTTGCGAGACGTAGTCTGCCCTTTCTACTCTCCAAATGCTGCACCTGTTGTTCTGGGAGGCGGGAAATTATGTCAGCAAAGTTAATTCTAGGCGAGAATGGTCGATGCCTCCATCCATCTTAAGATCCAGGGACGCCTTTCTCTGAAAGAGGCTTGCTGAGATTAAAGTATAGTCTAGAGTTGATGAAAAGTTCCCTCTAGACCAGGTCGGCTGAGACTGATGGTCTCCCATTATCGACCCGTTTGTCATGCTCAAGCCCCAGCTCTCTAGAAATTCTTCCCAACATTTCCCATTTGTAGATACTATACGTGAATTCTTAATTAACTTGTTCTTTGCCAATGGAAGACACTGTGCATTAAAGTCTCCCACAAGTATTATATGAGCACTCCCATATGAGAGCTTAATTACTTCTAAAAAACCTGCCAGAATCTTCAAGAACTCTTGTACGGTGGAGCAGGCGGGGTTCCAATAGATGTTTATCACAATCACCTCAAACTGGTTTTTCTCCTGAGTATGAACCTACAGGCTTGAATGCCTAATTTATCTTCAAAAATCATTATTGCATTCCCAATTGTAGTATTTCTGAGGGCCATTAGTAGCCCTCTTGAAGGTCTGCCTTTAGATTTCTGATGTACTGGTTGTACGAAGACTGTATAGCCTTCTATGGCTATAGGGTTTACCAACCACGTTTCCTGGAAATTTATGACATACGTTTCCCGAAATAAAAGTTCTTTCATTCTCTTGGATTTGTGTATGATGTGTATATGATGTGCATATGAATTAAAACAACTTTGGATCACTGTGCAAGACACATTGCATATTTGTATATTTTAAAAGGTTGTACAGTTATGGTTTTACAGTTATGCCCACGTTAATGACTGTGTATTACAAAGAATTTAGAAACCAGGCAATTAGGAGGACCATTATCTCTCCCTTTATACATGTATGTATGGATATACTCTTCTCTTTATATAGAGGTATGTATCATTGGGATGGGTTCTGGTGCATATCTATAGAGACCCGGGTGTCGTGAAATTGCAGTGTTCTATTTAGTACAAATGTACATATTTTTGTTAGTTTAACAATTCTTTATTTTGTATATTTATTTCTGATGCTTGTGAATCTGCGTAGAATCGCATGCTGTGCATATAGTCTGACATCTAGTGGTAATCGCAGAGTATTGCATCTTTCTGAAGAGCCAGCAGAGTAGTTTGGCCCAGAGAGCTGTATTATTCTTCAACACATAAGTGAGCCCATTTGGACCAGCGGCCTTCGAAGTGGAAGATGTGCCGATCAAGTAGATTATAGCTTGTTCATCAAATGTCAGGTTCCAACCAACATCTCTACGGGCGCTAAGAATTGCCTTCCCCGCCCTTTTGAAGTTAGCTGCAAGATGTGCAATCCACTCTCCTGGCGAGTTACAATGATGTACAATGGGGCCTAGTTCAGGATGGTCTTTAAGATTTTCCAGAGCCCACCCGATCATTCCTGCGGGCGGTCCTGGCTTAAGGCAGATAAGTCACCCATAACATATTGAACATCCTGGACTCTCCTGAGACCCATGGAAGCACCCTAGCCTAGGGGACGTTACTTAAGACACGCCTGGTTCAAGAACTCCGTCTTTAAAGCCAAAACTCAGGCCTCTCTGATCAACAAGCCAGTGGAGGACTCAAACCTTTTTGGGAAGGCTGTTTATGATGCCCTGGAGATGGCTAAGAAAGAACATGAAACGCTAAAGTCGCTTAGCCAGATCACGTCTAAACCCTTCCACCAACGTGGAGGCTCTAACTCACGCTGGTCCTTTCGCTTTTCCCGCTCTCCTCAGGGACTGTACGGCTCAGGGAATACCCCCTGGTCCTCCGGCCAAGGCTCATTTGGTAGCCACCAATACCAACAATGAGGCCCTCGTAGGGGCAAGGGTAGAGGCAGGAACTCTACTCCTAGAGGCTCCCCGGCCTCCACCTCAAAGTGACTCGCTGGTTCGGGTCCCCTCCCACGCTTCCCCGGTCAGGGGTTGCTTGTCATTCATCCACACCTGGGAGGGGATCACATCAGACCAGTGGGTGCTAAAGATCGATGACCACGGCTACTGCATTGAGTTTTTCCAGCCACCTCAATACCACCCACCGAGAAGCAGTCGCCTGTCGCCAGAACACCTGCGTATCCTGCTGGAAGAGCTTTCAGTCCTGCTGGAAAAGGGCGCCATAGAAGTCGTCCCCATTCTCCAGGTAAACAACGGTATTTATTCAGTGTACTTCCTTGTACCCAAAAAGGATCTCACCATGCGCCCTGTTTTAGACCTGCGCCCGGCGAACAAGTATGTGAAACCTCAAAAATTCAGGATGACAACACTGCACGAGGTAATCCCCCTGCTTAAGCAGGGGGATTACATGGCCACATTGGACATGAAAGATGCATGCCAGCGCACAGGAAGTACCTCAGGTTCATGATAGAGGAAACCTACTGTCAGCTCAAGGTTCACCCCTTCGGCATTGCCTCAGCATCACGGGTATTCACAAAGGTACTGGCACTAGTAGCTGCTCACCTGCGCAGGTAGTCCATCCCAGTCTATTCTTACCTCGACGACTGGCTCATAACAGGTGATTCGTACGGAATATGCCAAACAAATACCCAGAAGAAGGTAGATCTCCTCTTCAACCTAGGTTTCTCTATCAACGAGAACAAATTCAGTCTAAACCCCAATCAAGTCAAATAGTTTCTGGGGGCTCTAATTCGGACCAAAGACGGACTTGTCTTTCCCTCCAATGAGATGGTTCAAAACATGCTGTTCCATATCCCTCACTATGTAGCCAGTCACCAGGTGACCGTACGCAAAGCCATGCGACTGTTGGGGATGATGGCTTCCTGGTTTTACCTAGTTCCTCACGCTCGCCTGCGCATGTGCCCCATGCAAGAGTGGCTCTTGAGCCAACAGTGTCAGGCCAGTGGCCAGTGGGACGATCTAGTGGTTGTCTTGACAGCCCTCGTTCAGTCTCTGCAGTGGTGGTTAAGGGAAAACCTTCTGCAGGGGAAAACCTTCACCACCCCCGCAGTAGAAGCCACTCTCACCACAGACGCATCTCTGACTGGGTGGGGAGCTCACCTCCTTTAACAGACGCCGCACGGCATGTGGTCCCCAGCAGTAGCATCCAATCACATCAACCTGTTGGAACTGCTAGCAGTGTTCAAGGCCCTGAAGGCCTTCCAGACACACCTTCAGGGGAAGACAGTTCTAGACCTCACGGACAGTACTACGGCCATGTATTACCTAAACAAACAAGGGGGCACACACTCTCTAGGGCTGTCCAAACTGTCCCAGAATATATGGAAGTGGGCTCTCGAACACAAAATGTTCATCCTTTTACAACACATTCCAGCCGAACTCCTTCTTCTGGCGGACGTACTCGGCTGAGACTTCCCTCTACCTATAGAGCATAAGAGGTAGCTACACAAGGACATTGTACTCCACGTCTTCGCAGAATGGGGCTTCCCAGAGATCGACTTATTTTTATTTATTCATTTTTATTTTTTCATTATTTTACAAACAAACTTTTGAAAAAAAAAAAAACAACCAAATCCTAGCTATCTATTTGCTACCTAATACATATTACAATTCTACCTATAAAATCTTTAACTTCTAAAACTTCTCGCAATTCATTATATACGCATTGCTATGTACTCTCACGCAAACCACAAGTCTCTTTTTTTAATTTCAATTGCATCCTGTCATTCACTTGTTGCATCAGGTTGGCTGCTCCTTGGATTCTCCGTCTTTTTTATCAATCATTTTTTCCAGCTGTTGAAGAAACAAAGCAACTGCTAGTGACAATTTTTTGTGAGTGCTGCAATGCAGGCGTATCCACCAGTCTTCGGTACTGTATGTTGCAACCAGGTTTCTTTCTTGAATTAAATATTTGGATCGGACGTCTTTGAGTCCAGTGCAATTCAGTACCAAATGTTTCAGTGTTTCTGTATCTGCTTGGCAAAACCGACAACTCACATCTTTGCCTGCCCAGTTCCTTCTGTTGCTTAGAACATCTTGTGTTTCGTATAAATTTGTTTGGGTTGTTTATCAACAAATTGGCGTCAGCCCCTACCTCTTGCAGGATTTTCTTGCAGTTCACTCTCCATTGTTGAAGAATCGTCTGAGTCTGCGCTGATTCTTCTTCTACCAGTAATTCACATTGCGGACCTGCAGATTCTACTGTCTTGCCATATAGTGAGAGCATGTTCCATGTGATTCTGGCGTTCAGGGTCACCACTCCTACTTCGTACAGGGCACATGCCGTTGGATAACTTACTGGAATTTGTTAGATCTTTTTCCAGATCATGCCCTCACAGCGACACCAAATTTCACAGGAACAACCGAACATTCTTTCCACTCCAAAAATTTGTGCTGGGACAACCTTGCTCTTGTAAAAGTTCAACACTGGTCTATACGAGAATTTCCCGTATTTTTTGTGGACTACCAGCGCTTGTGCTGTTAATTTCTTGCATTTGCTTAGAATTTTTTGTACCATTGGTTCATCACATAGGCTCGAGTTGATGTAAACTCCTAGAGATCTGCTGCTCTTCACTTTTTTCAGTTGTTCCTTTCCCAATGTCCAGCAACATTTTTGTTTTTTTCAAAGAGGCTCCTTTTAGATTTTCTAGGATCAGGATCTCTGATTTGGCTGTATTTACTTCTAAGCCCATCTTCTCTGTGTAGGCTTTCAGGGCTGATAATTTCAGCTGCAGACCTATCGGTGTGAGGTCTAATAACACAATATCGTCTGCATATAGGAGCCAGCTAATTTGAGTACCATTCAAGGTGGGCGGTGTACTTCTTACGCCTTCAAACGCTTTTCCCACTTCGGAAATATAGAAGTTAAACAACGTTGCAACCAACGGGCACACTTGTTTTTTTCCTCGGGCAGTTGGAATTGCCTTTGAGTGATGGCCTTGGTTGTCCAGCCGGATCTTCACTGTAGTTTGGGAATACAGCTCCTTTGTAGCCAATATGAGACTAGTTGGACATCCTCGCTTTTTCAGATTAAGCCAAAGGGTTTCCCGGTCCACTCCGTCAAAGGCATGTGCAAGATCAATTAGTGCTAAATAAAACTTCTGACCTGAGCGGATCGCCTCCATTTTTAATAGATTGATCAGCATAAAATTCAGACTGCACCCTAAACCCTTTACAAAGCCCGTTTGTCTGATATCGATCGCTTTGCTTGTTTCCAACCAAGCCGACAGCTTCTGTAATAGCAGCGTGGCAAAGACTTTTCCAACCACATCGAGCAGGGCTATCGGCCTGTAGTTAGTTGGCTCATTTCGACATCCTTTTTTGAAAATAGGTACAATTATGCCCCCTTTCCATGTCAGTGGTATACAAGCTTCTTTTGTGATATTTCTAAATAACGTTTCACAGAACTCAGTCCATTCATCTATATTTTCTTTAAGCATCTGATTTGACAGGCCATCTGGCCCCGCCGCACGCGAGGCACTACATTTATTAATACACTCCTTTATGTCGTCGTACTCAAAGGACAGGTCCCAAGGTTGGATCATAGGGAACTCAGAAGAGCTTGTGGCCAATTTCTTTTTCAAACAAGCAAGTGTAGTGAGTTTCCCACTGGCTTTCTGTTACCATATTTTTTTCACTGCCTTTTGTGGATTGTCCGCTTCGTTCACCAGCGTCCAAAAGCCACTAGAGTTTCTCTGCACGAGTGTCTTCAACATTATTTCAGTGTTGTTTTGTTCTAGCGTTGCTCTGTAAATTTTCACCCAATTTCTGTATTTGTTCTTCAGTGATCTTATTTGTAGCCACTGGTCTGCCTTATTTCCACTTTAAATTTTTCGGCAGTTTTTCCTTAGATCTCTTTTTCTTTCAGCGATTTATTCATTGAATGTATGATTTTTGTATTGAGGCTTCGCTGGGCATTTTGATGCCATTCTATAAATTTCCATAAATTCGCGGTACTCGGTAGGATATTTATTTGGCTCACTTGGTTGAGGTTTTATCACGTCAGCCAACATCTTTTTGCTATCATTCTCAGACGATTCCGTCCTGGTTCCAGCTCAAATGCTTGGTTTGGCTGTAATTTTTTCAAGGGAACTGTTTGGTTCCAATTAAGCGTTACTAAATTATGATCACTTTGATCTGTCTATCACCTTCAACGCTGTAGTTTCTGCAGCCATGGTTTCAGTTAGGAAGAAATCATCTAAAATTGACTTTTGCATTCCTCTCTCCCACGTTGCCACCTGTGGGATGTCTCCCTTTGGGTTCCCATTCATCATGTTCAGGGATCGATCATCTATTTCTTCTAAGCCATGTATTTTTTATCTTCACCTCTTTTATCAGGGGTTTCACCTTCGCTGAACTCTTTACCACTGTTTCTAAGTTTAAAATTGAGGATGCCACATATCACCATATTCGTCTCCCCATTATTTGCCATCACACTGTCTACGGCATCCAAATGTTCATCCATTATATTGGCCTGTTTTGGGTCCTGATGATTCCAATAGATGTTGAAAATATAGACTATTTTTTTCTTTGTTCTCATCTGGGGGTTTGACTCCAATTTGGCGTATTATATATTAGGTGACAGATTTCTCGTTGCTTTGATACCAAATCCACAATTACGATTGACTAGTATGAGCTGACCTGACTTGGGGCGTCCCTTCTGGACTACAGCGGGATTCATCACGACCTCGAAGCCTTCAATGCATGGGCATTCAGACAGCCACGTTTCTTGTAAACGTAGGATGTCACATGTTCTTAATAACTCTGCGGAGAGAACTGCTAGATGTGCAAAACCCCTGGTGTTCCATGTTGCCCATCTGACCTGGTTTTGTTCCTCATGGAATTAACTTCAGGGGTTCATTCAGTGTCTTCGCTAGCCAGGCCCATTTACTTTCGTCGTCAGTGCTGGTATTGCTTTTTTTTGTAGGATTGGGCGCTCCATTTGCCTAAGGTGTATTGATCACTGATTTCAATTTTGGACACTTTTGTACCGTCTCCTCTTGCTATCTCGTCATCCTTGCTTTGCTCTTTCGTAGATTCTGGTCTCTGCCTTTCATTCCTTGCAAGGTGTGTAATATCAGCACTCTGGGTTTCTTTTATCGGATTCCACTTTGTTGATAATGCATTATCGACTTTGTAGATCTGAAATCCTGCTTCTATTAGGAGTCTTTCGCACATTATCACCTATTCGGTTATTTTCAAGGACTCGATGTGTAGAAATGCGCTTGCACATCCGTTTTCATTTAGCAGTTCTACACGGCTTATTTCTGCACTCTTAATTGCCCGGAAGGCAGGAATAAAATGGAACAGTTGTAACACCAGGTTTCTATTTAACGGCTGATCGGCTTTTTTTGGCTCAATTCTTTCGATTAAGATTCTGAAGGGCATTTTTGTCATGATTGATGATCTTTCGTAGTCTCGGTTCACTGGCTTTCCAAATTTCTCACCACTCATCTGGCTCTCATCTTTTTTTTGACACTCTGATCTTGGATTTTTGTTACGCAACTGATATGGAACTTCATTCGTGGCTTGTGCCGGCGTTAGTCTCCTCTGTGATCGCCTTTTTCTTGCACTTTTCAGACTCAAGCTTGTTTTTCATCAGACTTCGTTTCAATTTTTCTTCTATCGTATAGAAGGGTTTTACATTCGAAGGGTCTACTGCGCTGCCGCTAGCTTTCGCCTCTTTCTCTTTTTCTGGCGAGGCAATTAGCCAGATTATTCTTTTGGTTGGTAATTCGGTTTTCGGGTTCTCAGCCTCTGGTGTTTTTGTTTCTACGGGTTCTGCGGCCTTCTCATTAATAGAGGGTATCTGTTCCGCCTCGTTTATCATCTCTTCCTCCTGTTCTTCATGTATGCTATATACTGACATATTCATCAGTTCTTCTCCATCGCTTTCTTGATCACTACCCACCGCCGTCATCTTGGACTTCTCGGTTGGCGCTAACGACTCCAATAGTTCACTTTGCTTTCCATTCTCTGTGCCATTTTTATTGGCCACCTCCCTGTTCGGCTCAGCATTATTGAATGTCACGTTCAAGGCTTTGATGTTTCTAAAGAAATTCGATGTACTTTTTGCATTTTTGTTCTTCTGCGCCACCATATTTTTTGTTTTCTTTTTACATTTAACTTGCTTAATTTCCCCTCCTTGTGTCTTTTTGGTTTCCTTCTCTTGGTTTGAGGAATGTGGTTTTTCGAATATTTCAAACCATTCATGTTCAGTGGACTTCTCATTTCTCCAGCATGGGGTCTGGCATGGATTCACATGCTCATGAATATTCCCCGTCGTCAGGCTGGGAATCCTCGGTAAAGAAAAAATAAGTATCAGTTTCGTTTCTGATCTGTCTTTCGTAGTAGTAACCAATCACTGATCTCTGCGTCATACTGACCACAGCCAATGACTGCCCTCTACCTAAGCCCCGCCTCTGGCAGCCATCTTCAGATTTTTACCGCACGTTCAAGTGTTGGGATCCTTGTGCTATTGCTCTCGAGCGTTAGTGCTATTTTTCACGTTTTTTCTCAAAAAACTTCTCTTTTTTCGGTCAAAAGAGCCTTAAGCTCCACCGTTTCTTTATCCGATCAACGGGGACCCGTGTCGGATTCGTCTACGCCCCTCAAGGGTGAAGTTTTCGTCGAGCCACGCTTTTGGAGGACTCCAGAAGTTTCTCAGGCCCATCTCGAACATGGCCCAGGAGAAGGGAAGCTCGACGCCCGGAAAGCTGTTCAGGGTCTGCCCTGGATGCCAGCTTCAGAATGTCTTCAAGGAGGACGAACACTCCCTTTGCCTTTACTGCCTACATGAGGACAAGACGCACGTGGAGAAGGACTGTGCGTTTTGCGGCAATATGTCGGAGCGGACCATGAAGGACCGCCATCAACGTCTCGCCAACTGGCCGGAAGGAAAGAGCCCGTCAGGCGAGAAGAAGTCCGAGCGGTCTTCTAAGACCTTTGAGGGCGCCCCGGCGACGGCACTGCGAGTCCGCTGGCACCGGGAGCGCCGAACGGTCAGGCTCTACGGGCGCCAGGCAGGGCGCATCCTCCCCGGCGCCATCAACCACGAGCCAACACTCTGGCTCGGGTAAGAGGAAGGCCGAGCACCCGGCGAAACTCTTGGAGAGGCCCCAGTCGTGCCCTAAGGCCCTATCGGAGTGGGAGCGAGGTGGTGACCCTCCCCCCAAGGCGGTGAGCGCACCTAAGGTGGTGAAAGCCTTGATCCATCCAACTAAGGCCTCTATCGAGACAGTCGCGGCGGCCCTGGCTCAGCCTGTGGAGGCTACACCAGTGGTGGCGACCCCGGGGCCCAGAATCTCCCTGCCACCGCGGAGGGAGTCCTCTTTCGTGCCCATCGACAGGACCCCTGTGAAACCTCCGACGGAGAAGAAAAAGGGGAGGCAGGAGGTCGTCGTGGACTCGGCCTCAGCCTCTGAGGAGGAGCTGATCGAAGTCTTAGGCCTCGGCTCTGGCGTGGAAGAAGGCCATCCTGTCGGGGGCGACCCTGACGTGGAAGACGACGAGGGCGTCGAGGATGCTGACGGGGCTCCTGACCTCCCGTCGGATCTCCCTCAACCAGTGCCGCAAGACAACTCGGCAGCCATTTTGTTGGCTATACAGTCCTTATGCTCGGAGATAAGGATGAGACTGCCGTTACCACCAACGGAGGAACCGCTCCCGACGGGGGACCCGGAGCCAGGCCCATCTGGGAGCCCTCCCCCTAAGAGAAGGATTCACCCTCCACCTCCTTTTCAGCCATCGCGCCCTGTTCAGCCCTCCTCTCCGTCCACGACACGTGGGGATGATACGGGGACTGACACGAACGCGACGGGTACAGACGACGAGGTTTACGACGAGGATCTCCCGTCGTCACCTCCCACCCGGGCTTCCCCGCCCGACGAGATTGGATCGTTTCACTCCATGATCTCCAGGGCATCCGAGCTTTTCCAGCTCTGCCCGGAAGAGAAGAAGGAGGAAGGTTTCCTTTATCAACGGCGCGAGACCAAGAGGAAGACGGTCCTCGCTGTACCTCTACTAGACGATATTCGGGATGAGGGCCTCGCCCTCCTCAAGAACCCATCCACGACGCCGGCTAGAAGGGATTGGTACGAGAAGAAGTACCGGGTCCCGGACGCAGCCCCCTTGTGCCTTCGGGCATAGCCGACCCCGGACTCGGTCGTCTCCGCGGCGGCCAGGAAGAAAGCGGGGGGGGGGGCGCGGCCTCTACATCAACCTCCCCGCCGGACGGCGAGGGAAAGAAATTAGACACGATGGGACGCAGAGTCATCTCGTCGGCAGCGACGACGATTAAGGCGGCCAACGCCTTGGCTATCGTAGCCCGCTACGACAGGGAGTTGTGGTACAAACTGGCCCCCCTGCTGGACTTCCTACCAGACGACAAGAGGGCGGAAGCCCTAGAGATCTTGCAGGAAGAAGAGGTGGCTTCGGACCACGCCATCACGATTGCGACGGACATCGCTGACACTGGATTTCGCCAGTTGGGCAACAGCGTGTGCCTTAGGCGGCGTGGATGGCTGAAGGCTACTGACTTCCGTCAGGACGTGCAGACCAGAGTCTTGGACATGCCGTTCGACGGAAACAACCTGTTTGGGAAAACAGTGGACGATTCCCTTCAAGCCATCAAGGCTGACACGGAGACGGCCCCGGCTCTTGGCGTTCTCCAGCAACGGCGGCCGCCCTTTCGGAGCGGCGGAGGCAAACAGGGTGCCTCCAAAGGTTCCAGCGGCGGATTTTCCACCTACCGTCAAGCGGCTCGTTCGTCGTCACAGGAAGCTTACAGGGGACGAGGCAAGTCAGGCGGACCCCGCCGTCGTCGCCAAGGAGGACAAGGCAGCAAGGCCGCGTCGAAGCAGGACTGAACCGGCCGTGGGGTCGGGCCCCCACCGAAGCACCCCAGTGGGAGGCCGGCTGGCGAGCTTCGTCAGCGTGTGGGAGTCCATCTCCACCGACCGTTGGGTGCTGGACGCCCTAACTCAGGGTCACGCGCTCGAGTTTCTAAGGAGGTGCCCGCGCGTCCCCCCCTGTGGCCAGGAAAGAACATCACGTCCCTCAACTTCTCTTGGAGGTAAAGGCGATGCCAGGAAGGGCGCCATCGAGCTAGTCCCAAAGAGGCTTCGGGGCTCCGGAGTTTACTCAAGATACTTCCTCGTGAAGAAGAAGACGGGAGGATGGCGTCCCATCCTGGACCTGCGACGACTGAACAAATTCATCAAGGCACAGAAGTTCCGGATGGTCACCCTCCAACACGTCCGGGGTCAACTGGAGGAGGGCGATTTCCTGTCGTCGTTGGATTTGGAGGATGCCTACTTCCATATTCCCATCCTAAAGGGACACCGAAAGTTTCTCAGGTTCGTGGTCCAAGGGCGTCACTACCAGTTCAGAGCCCTTCCCTTCGGATTGAGGTCGGCACCCAGGGTGTTCACCAAGTGCCTCGCACCCGTGGCGGCGCAGCTGCGCCGAGAGGGGATCCACGTCTACCCCTACCTGGACGACTGGCTCATCCGACCAAAGACGAAGGAGCTCGCCGTGGAGCACATGACAAGGACCGTCCAACTACTCACGGACCTGGGATTCTCCATAAACTACGCCAAGTCCCACCTGGTGCCCGCGCAAGACGCACTGTTTCTGGGAGCGAAGCTCGACACAGTGTCGCTTCTGGCCTCTCCGTCGGAGGAAAGGACGAGGGCCATCTTGGGCAAGGTGCAGCGGATGCTGGTTGCGGACGCGGCCAGGGTGAGGTCCATGAAGTCCCTCCTCGAAATGATGTCTTCTTGCATTTACCTCATCCGTCTGTGCAGGCTCCGGATGCACCCATTGCAGGAGTTCCTGGACGCGTGCTGGATCCAGACGACGGGCAGCTTCGAGGAGACGTCGCCCAAGGGATATTTCTGGGGCCGTTTCATCTGGCAGGGATAAAAAACACCATCGCCGACTCGCTCAGCAGAGAGCTGCGCTCGTGCCATGAGTGGGAACTATGACAGGATCTAGTGGACCGGCTCTTCCGACGGTGGGGCACACCCCAGATCGATCTGTTCGTGACGGCGACGAACTCCAAGTGCCGGAGGTTCGCCAGCAGGTTTCCCCAGCCGAGGATCATGGCCGATGCTTTCTCGTTCCCCTGGGAGGGCCTGTTTCTATACGCGTTCCCTCCATTGCCATTGCTGATCCGGCTCATCAACCAGCTCAAGAGGTCACGGTGCAGGATGATCCTCGTCGCACCTGCGTGGCCGAGGCAGATATGGTTCCCGGACCTTCTGGACTTGTCAGCGTCCCCGTCAATCAAGCTGCCAGTGGACGCGGATCTTCTCTCCAGGGAAGGAGGCGCCATCCTCCATCACGACCCGAAGTTGCTGAACTTGCAGGCCTGGCTCCTGCAGCGTTAGAGTTTGGAGGATACGACATACCGGCCGACTGCAGAGAGGTTCTTGCAAAGGCCAGGGCGTTCTCAACTCTTAAATGCTATGGACACAAATGGAAGAGGTTCTCTGTCTGGTGCCACGCACAGAATGTTAACCCTCTACGGATTACGGCTCCCCAGGTACTGCCGTACCTTCTGACGCTGGCCAAGGCTGGACTGGCGAACGCGTCCATCAAGATTCATCTTGCTGCGATCTCCCGATACACCAGAACCACGGGGCGGACGTCTTTGTGGTCTCATCGTATGGTGAAAGAATTCATGAAGGGACTGTTCAGATCGTTCCCGCCGGTGAAGGCTCCGGCCCCGGCGTGGGAGCTCAACGTGGTGCTGACCAAGCTCATGGGACCTCCGTTCGAGCCTCTGCACTCGGCTCCGTTGAAGTTCTTGTCGTGGAAAACAGCGTTTCTTGTGGCCATCACCTCCACACGAAGAGTGGGAGAGATCCAGGCCCTTTCCTGCAAGCCCCCGTACTTGACTTTTCACGACACGAGGGTAGTGCTCAGGACGCACCCCTCCTTCATGCCCAAGGTGCCGTCGGAATTCCACCTCAACGAACCCTTGGTGTTGCCTGTTTTCTTCCCGGCGCCTTCGTCGCCGGCCGAAAGGACTTTGCACTCGCTGGATGTGGCTCGAGCGCTGAAGTTTTACTTGGACCACACAAAGTGTTTTCGGAAGACGTCACAACTTTTTGTGAACTTTGGACCTGTCGATCAGGGGAAGGCTCTCTCAAAGGCCTCCATTTCCAGATGGCTCTCCGGCTGTATCATGTACTGTCATCGGTTGGCAAACCGACCTCTGCCTGGCTGTCCGAGAGCCCATTCCACCAGAGCGATCGCAGCTACCAAGGCGTTCCTATCTGGTGTGCCCTTGCTGGACATCTGCAGGGCTGCTACGTGGAGGTCGACGCACACCTTCACGAAATTCTACTGCGTCGATCGGGATTCCAGGGAGGAGTCCAGGGTCGGCCAAGCAGTGCTGCGCAATCTGTTCGCCTAAGGTGAGCCTGGTGAGGAGGTAAGAATTGCTTAATGTTGAGTTTGATGTAATGCTTAATGTTGAGCCTTTGCCACCTCCCGTGGTTGTGCATGTGTGTACTGCTATGTATTCTTTATTCATGAGCATGTGAATCCATGCCAGACCCCATGCTGGAGAAGGAACAAGTTACTTACCTGTAACTGTTGTTCTCCAGCATGGGTCTGGCATGGATTCACATGCGAACCCTCCCGCCTACCCCTCTGCGGCTCTTCACTTGGTCATACTGCCACTTCACGTGCTACCAAATCTGAAGATGGCTGCCAGAGGCGGGGCTTAGGTAGAGGGCAGTCATTGGCTGTGGTCAGTATGACGCAGAGATCAGTGATTGGTTATGATACTGATTTTTTCTTTACCGAGGATTCCCAGCCTGACGACGGGGAATATTCATGAGCATGTGAATCCATGCCAGACCCATGCTGGAGAACAACAGTTACAGGTAAGTAACTTGTTCCTTAGCGCTGATTGCTTTGTCAGAGTTCCCCTTGGCGCACTGATCCCGTCCATTGAGATTATATTCGGCGTCTCTGCTGTTGTACTTGGGGGTGAATTCAATTGGAGACACAAGTAGCTCATCTTGGCTTAGGGAGCACTGAGGCTCCAATTGCTCACTTGCGTCTCCGTTACTTGACTTGTAGTCAACTGTCCCCAGCTGCGCATCCTTAGCCGACAAGCTGGTCCTTTTTGTTTCATGTAGCTCTCCCTCTTTATCGAGGGTTACTATGCTTGGGGCGAATTTTATTCCTCCTTTGTCAGGATGTGTACTCATGTCTTGATAATCACTTGGAGGGACATTGATGAGAACTATCTCATTTCTTTGTTCTGATTGATTTTGATTCTTTTGAGCCTCTCGTCCTGTGATTAGCTGAACGTGATTATGGGCTCTTCCCCTCAGATCTTGTTTACAGAAAAGCTCCGTTCTCCTCTCTTGCTCTTTGTTCAGTATGGTTGAAGCTTGTTTTGCGACCTCTGCTAACAAGCGTTTGTCCTCAGCATTACTTTTTAATGCTTCTTTTAGGGCCAAGATCGAGTGTTCATTTCCACATCGATCCATTTTGTTTTGTAAGGTCATTTCGAGCAAATCACTTTCCATTTTTATCACTTTCGCACTCAATAAGGCGATCAAGGTGTTTTGGTCCGTGCATGTCTCACCGCAATTGTTGTGGCTGACACCAGTAGTTCATTCACTACTTTTTTAATTACTGCCCTAGAGGCCATCATCTCGTCCCGTTGTTTCCAGGAGATCAACTTTGAGTTTTTATCATTCTGTGGCCCTTCATTTGATTTTTCTAAGTCGGACTCCGTAGTTGATGATACAGTTGAGACCCTTCTCTTGGTTGGGCCGCTAGTCCTGTTCTTCTGTTTAGATAGACCGGCTTTTGGCATATTATTCACCACACTTTGGTTTTTTACATGTTTCTGTGAGTGATTAAATTCGCTCTCCGAACTTGCTTCGTTACGGGTTCTTTTTGACTGTCATTCCTTGCCTCTATCATGATCTGATGTCTTGCTGCAGCCGTGTCAGTGGAAGTTATTAATCTATCAGCGGGGTTGATTTTGTTCACTTCCACCCCGTCTTGTACTCTGCTACTTGCGTACTTCGGGCTCTTTGTCGCCATTTTTGCATTCAAAAGTGCCTGATGTCTGATCATTGATCCGCTATTGCAATAGAGTTTCTTCAGGATTGTTGCTGAAGGCTTGTGGAGGTCTCAGGTTGCAAACTAGAGATGGAAGCCGGTACCCATGTTTCTGACTCTATTTGTTAGTACGTGGGGGCTGGGATTAACTTTTTATTTTGTGTCATGTCGTTCCCATCAAATGGGTTAATCCACTCTTGTTCGTCTGATTCTTGTCCTGATGATGAATGCCCTTGGTTGTGCCTCCGTCGCCACTTGTTTTGTCTTCTTACAGATTTTTCAGCGCTCAATTGGGGCATTTCTCCCCACATTGCCTTTATTGAGATCTTCTCTAGGCAATCTCGGCAATCTTCACCTTTGTCCATGCTTAATTGGTCAGTTAGAGCTGAATATTCGAGTAAATCCCACTTTTCCTTACAGCTGTCAGAGGCACTATATGGTGGATTTCTATTTTCTTTCCTAACGCCATGTACACTCGTGGCATTTCCTTTCTTTATTTCGTTTTTGTTCGCTGCCTCTACCTTCTTCCACGCCAGTATTTTCAAGGAACAAATATTTGTCTTGTGAGTTTCCAACTGTCTCAGAGAGTCTGCAGACTTATTTGTAGAGTTATTTCCTTCGTGGCTGCTCATATCAGCTTCCACGTTAACTTCACTTTCATCGTCTGAGCCTCCTGCCTTCTGCAGCTCGGAGATATCTCTCCTGCTGCCAGGTACATTCCCATAATCCTGCGCTACATGGGGTCGGCCACAGAGCTCCATCGCTCCCTTACAACCCTCCTCTGTAGCCTCCTCCGTGCTCACCTCCCTTGCGGCCCCTCCCACCGTAGGCACCTTCGCGTCCTCGCAGTTTCCAGCTCCAAGAGCCCGATTGCGGTGAATGCAACCCCATTTATTTTCTTTATTTTCTTGCTTACGATGTTTCGGTCATAAATTTGTACAGTTTGGGATTCCGAACTCAGGATTTTATTGCTACTTTGATCCGTAGTGCACAGGGGGAGGGGGTGGGGAGCGGGCGTGTGCTCTGAAGCTACCAATGCTTCCAGAGCTTCCACGTCGCTCACAGGTTCTGTGTGTGAGCAGCAAAAGACGCCTTCACATGTCGATCCTCGGCTGGACGGCCGTCGCACTCCATCCCCCCCACCGCCAGTTCCCCCTCATTCACTCTCATATGTGACTGACGGCACCATTGTTTGTTTAAGTCTCTCAATTCTCCGTGTTGGGCTGCGGAGAGAGCTCCGGGAGAGGGAGAGGAAGGGGACGAAGGGGGGGCGTAAGAGGTGAAGGAGGGTGAACAAGGTTCGAAGGGACTCACCGCATTAGCATGGGGGGGGGGGGCTTGGTTCCGCTTCCATTTCCACTTCCTTTGCTGAGTCCACCGCTGGTCTTACCACGCTCCTCAGCTGGGCACGGGTCAGCCTTCTCCCTGCCATTTACCTTTGCCGCTCTTCCGCCAGGCGCCCAAGGCTCCCAGGGAACACAGGCAACACACTCCTGCCACACTCCACGATGCTCTGCGTCTGGCCAAGGGTTTTACTAATTCAGCTCCTCTCTCGACAATAGAGCAGGAAAAAACACTGGGCTTGGTCCACAGTCCACAGGCAACACACTCCTGCCACACACCGCGACGCTCCGCGTCTGGTCAAGGGTTTTACTAATTCAGCTCCTCCCTCGACAATAGAGCAGGAAAACATACTGGGCTTGGTCCACAGCCAACACACTCCTGCCACACTCCGACTTATTTGTCACTCTGGAAAACGCCCAATGCCCAGATTACGCCCTCAGGTACCCTCAGAACCGCTCCAAGCTGAACGGTCTCTGTATAACATGGTCTGGGAAATCTGTCTACGCTTTTCCCCCTGATTCCGCTGCTCAACAGTATAGTGCACAAAATGCACCAAGAGCCAGTCAGGATGATTCCGGTGGCCCATATTTGGGCCCACCAGCCTTGATTCTCCTATATCATGGCAATGTCATTCTCCCCTCCCAGGAAGCTGCCGTGCCCGTACAACATCAATGCCAGGGCACTACATCCATGCCCTCGAACACTGAATTTAACAGCCTTGCTCCTGAGGTCATAGAGCTTGGGCACCTCCAGCTCCCTCAAAGATGCATGGACACACTCGGAGAAGCATGGAAATTAGGCATTGCTACTCCAGCAAATAGAAGCGCTTTGTCATATGGTGTAATGGCATCAATCCTATTGAATGCTCACCTAAAGATATCGTCCTTTACCTAACTCACCTGTTAGATTCAGGACAGGTTTTCAATTCTCTTAAAGTCCACTTAGCCATGCTTTCGGCGTACACTATGTCCCAGAGCAAGTTTTCTTGGCGGACAATTCCTGTAATTAAAGCCTTTCTGGAAGGGGTAAAGAGACTTCATATCCCGATTTACAACCCAGCTCCCGAGTGGGACCTGAATGTTGTTGGGGCCAATGCACAACGCTAGCCTTAAAGCACTTACCTACAAGACCGCCTTGTTGGCGGCGATCACCTCTATAAGGACAGTTAGTGAACGTCAGGCCTTTTCAGTTCAGGACCCATTTGTCACGATTCACAAAGACAAGGTGGTTTTGCGTACACATCCTCGCTTTGCGCCCAAATTCATCTCGGAAGTTCCATGTAAGCCAGTCCATAGAACTACCCACTTTTTTCCAGAACCCCACCAACGTGGCGGAAGGAAGCGTGCACACACTGGATGTAAGAAAGCGTTTATCTACTATCTGGAAAAGACAAAGCCACTAAGTAAAACAAACCAGTTCTTCGTCTCAGTGGCAGCTGGTATAGAAGGGGACCCTGTCTCTAAATCGGCTATTTCTAAGTGGATTATTAACTGCATCACACTTGGGTACACTCTTGCCAAGTGAGATCTGCCCTTCACGCCTAGAGCAAACTCTAGTCTGGGCACAGGGGTTACCATAGCATTCATTGCAAATGTTCCTCTTGATTCCATTTGCAAAGCAGCTCCTAGAGTTCTGTACACAACTTTACACAACACTACTGACTAGATACACACTCTAGATACACACTCTAGGTCTGATTCTCAGGTGGGACAAGCAGTGGTCAGACATCTCTTTGCTACTGTTCCTTCACACATCCCACCACCATCTCTGGGTACTGCTTGCTTGTCTATGCACAACATGTGATTCTAAGCAGATTCACAGGCATCTCCATTACTCACCGTAATAGCATTTCTGATGATTGTATCTGCATAGATTCACATGCGCCCATCCTTCTTCTACTCGTGGAGTAGAAGGAACATAGACCTCTTACACCTTCTCTCCTATGTACTTGCTCACACGGACTATAAGGCTCCCTCACGGCAGAAAGAACACAACCAGAGGGACCTCGACGCATGAAGTATGTTGGGTACACTGCACGTCACATTAGGGATAGTGTTACAGTCACGCCCATATCAACATCCCCTTTCGATCTTCGAAAGAAAGATGCAGTACTCTGTGATTACCACCAGATGTCGGACTATATGCACAGCATGTGAATCTAAACAGATACAATCATCAAAAATGCTATTACGGTGAGCAATGCATGTCATATGAATTAATTTAAAAAAAAGGAAAAAAATTGAAAAATCTAGAATTGAAACTTTGATTGGAGGAGCCTAACAAATCACCAGGTAAATAAATGACCCTGGGCAACCTTGTAACAGATAGAGCAGGACAGATTATGAGAAAATGAAATAAAATCATGCAATCTCTTTACTATTTATTTTTTGTTTGTTTTTGAAAGAGTATTATCATTTTGTAACATAAAATCACCAGTATTCTACTTCGTTTCACAAAACATTTGGCTCTTATCAGTGTTTGAAATTCCCCCCTTCAATCTCCCCCACCATGCATAGTCTAGAATAGTAAACAAAACAAACAACCCCCACAGTCGCAGCCACCTCCCCTCTCTTCAGACCTCTGGCCCTTCCCCAACATTTCAACACCCGTATTTATTAAAGAAGGGAGCCATTCGCCCTCTATGTTCATGCAAGTCTCATCAAGCAGGTGCATAAGATATTCCATGTCGTATATTGTCCGCGCTTTCTACACCCACTCCTGTTCTGGGGGAGCCTCCTGCCCCTTTTCCAGTGCTGGGCACACCGCTTTGGGCTGCAACCAGCAGAGTATGCATCATGTGGCTCTCCATCCCTGCTTCCTCCTCTTACACATCCACCCTAAACAACAATAAACTCGGTCATCGCCCCCGTTGTATCCCATCCAGATCCTTAAACCAAAACAGCACTTTGTTCCTGTATCTTTGTATGAAGGAACACCCCCACCACATATGGTAATAGTCGGCCTGCAGCTGTCTATATCGCCAGCATCTTTAATCTACCCCAGCGTACATCTTAGCAAGCCTTGCCGGCGGTTATTGCCAATGGTGTATTATCTTGTAGGCCTGCATTCGGTATTGCAAGGACCATGTGGGTTTCCTACCCCCCCCCCAAATGGCCACCCACTTCTGATCAGTGATGCCTATTCCTATGTCCCTGACCCACCTCTCCCTTGCCGGTGTAAAATCGGCGATGTCCCCCTGCCTCAGTTCAGTGTATAACCTCAATATTCTCCCTTTGGTGCCACTGTCCCGCAGCAGGGTCCTGTTGAAGGGGGTTAGGTCCCTCTGAACGTTCTCTCTCAAGCTCAGACTTGTCATCACCCCCTTGAGTTGCAGATAGCGGGAGACTGGAAGTTTTCCTATGTTCAAGCATTCTTCCAACATGTCCAGGGGTAAGGATGTACCTGTCTCCCACAGCTGCCCCGCCCTTGACAGTCCTGCCTCGTACTAGGTCTGATAGCTCGCCGTTTCCTCGATCCAGTAACCGCATGGTTATACAGCTGAGTGGCGATGGCCACGTCGACAGCTAGCGAGTAGCTCGCCTCTCCCGCCACACAGACCAGAAACCCACTAGGATTGGGCGCATCAGCACTCTTCGGGTGATATCTTTTTGTGGGACCCAGAACCACTCACCTAGCATGACTGATGCCAGGACCTGTTTATCCATATGGATCCATTGCTTCCCCCCTCTCGGGTCTAAGTGATCCACCATAATCCGTTATTGCACCGCCGTGTAGTAAACTACCAGGTCGGGGAAACCCACTCCTCTTTCGTCCCCCAGCAGGACCAGTGTTCTGTAAGCCACCCTTGGTCTTGCACTCGCCGAGAGGAAACGTGACAAAGTCTTCGGGATTTTGGCCAAGAAGGGGGCCAGGACGACTATCTGGAGCATGTGGAACAAAAACATAAGCTTAGGAAGGACTGTCATCTTAATACAATTAAGGCGGGCCGCCCACGAAATAGCGAGGTGTCCCCAACGTTGTACGTCAAGCTTTACCCTGTCCCAGAGCGGGGTGTAATTCCTGTCAAACAGATCCGCCATCTCTCGTGATTTAATTCCCCAGGTATCGGAATCCCTTCTTTTGTATCTTAAACCCCATGTCCCTCAGGAACTCCCCATCCTCTTCCTTTTCCTTTCCCACCTGAAATTCCACTGACTTTTCAAGGTTGACTTTATACCCTGATAGTTCCCCGTATGTTCGTAGACCCTGGAAAAGCGATTGGACTGAGGCCCTGGGTTCAGTAATGTATATGAGTGCGTCATCCACAAACAGACTTACTTTATACTCCCTTCCTCCTAGGTGGACTCCCTTTACCTTCGGATTGCTCCGCAGCTCGATTAACCAGGGTTCCATCACTAATGTATACAACAGGAGGGAAGGGGGAAGCCCTACCTGGTACCCCTATGCAGGTTTATCACCCTTGACACTCTTTCGTTGACTACCACTTTGGCCCTTGGGGCAGAGTTTAAAGCAGCGACCCACCCCATCTAGCGTGCCCCCATACCATCCTTCCCAAGACTCCCATCAAAAATGACCATTTCACCCTGTATAAAGCCTTTTCGGCATCTAGGGAAAGGAGCACTGCCCCTTCTCCCTTCACTTGCGGGGCATGTAGTATGTGTAGGGTTTTACGTAGATCGTTTGAGCCTTGCCTGTTCTGAATGAATCCTGTCTGATCGACGTGCACCAAACGCGGCAGGAACACTTCCATTGTGATGCCAATATCCTGGTGAATATTTTGGCATCAGTGTTTAATAAAGAAATGGGGCTGTATGTGGGGTCTTTACCTTGTTTAGGTATAACCGCTATCAGTGCTTCCAGGAAGGAGGGCGGGACATCAGCCGCACCCCTGATCGAGTTAAAAAGACTTGCCATGGGACCCGCTAGCAGTTCCTGAAATTGTTTGTAAAAGGCTGAGGTATATATAACCGTCCTCCCCTGGCACCTCACCCGGATTAAGGAGGGCTGTGGCTTACAACACTTCCTCTCTTGCAATTTCCACCTCTAGATCGACCCTTTTTGCCATCCTTCAGTCTTGGCATCGGGCACCTCCCCAGGTATTCCTGTCCAGCCCACTACCTTTCTTCCAGGGGGCGCTCATACAGGTGCTCATAGAAATGTGCAAAACAATCCGGAATATCATCCTGTCTTCCCAGCAGGTCCCTTTCCTTCCTCTGTATGCGTGCCACTCTCCTCTCCACCCTTCATTCCTTTATTCTATTGGCCAGTAGGGTCCCCATCCGGTCCTCCTTTTTATAATACCTCTGTTTGACGTAGCATAGTTTTTTCAGCACTTCTCCAATCAATAGCGAGTGCAACTCCTGCTCTCTTATCCCTCATCCCGGCCAACAATCTCTCCCTGTCTACTCTTGCTCGTGAGCGCTTTGCCCGCATCCCTCTCAGGTTCTCCTGCAACCTTGCCTCATTCAGCCCTCTCTCTCGTTTCTTCTGTGAGCCTTCCTTTATGAAGAGGCCCCTGAACGTTGCCTTGGCTGCCTCACATACCATCTTCCACTGCACCTCCCCCGTGGCATTCGTTTCAAAGAAGTGTCCAATCTCTTAAGTATTTGTATTTATTTTAATGTATATAGCGCTTTAATCTAAGGTGCTTTAGAAGAGGAAGAATCAATTACAACAAGCAATACATAACAATTGACTCAAACCAGAAAACAGTACAATTAACAATTTACAAATTTGAGGAGGATAAGCGCTAATGGAAAGGAACAATAGTGAGAGAAGGGGTAGGAGGAGTAAGTAGAGGGAGGTTCAGTCAAAGAGGAAGGAAAAGAAGTTAGGGGGGGTGAGTGGAAGAGATAGGATTTGAGAGCAGTGCGGAATGAAGGGTAGGGGGTGATAGAACGGACTGGGAGGGGTAGACGGTTCCAATGGAAAGGAGCAAGAAGTTGGAAGGAGCAGAAGCGTGAAGGGGTACAGGGTGGAGGAAGAGGAGAAAGAGAAGGAAGAGATCAGCTGAACGTAGAGAATGAGAGGGAGTATGGAAAGTAAGAAGGGAGGATAGGTAGGAAGGGGCAAGACCATAGAGGGCTTTGAAGACAAAAGAGAGGAAATTAAATTTGAGCTGAGAGTGAAAAAGGGAGACAACCTAATGAGTTAAGTGAAGAGTAGATGGAGTCACGACGAGAGGGGAGGCAGAGTGATAGATTTGAGGGGGGAAAGGTAAGAGCAAGGGAGTCCAAAGAGAAAAGTAGAGCAGTAGAAGAGTCTGGAGAAGATGAGGGAGGAGATTAATAGTTTTGTAGCGTGAAATGTTAGGAAGGGACGAATTTTAGATATTGTAGAGGTGGAAGCAGCAAGATCTGGCAGTGAGAGAAATGTGATAAGAGAGAGAGAGATGGGTGTCAATGTGGAGACCTAGATTGCGGGCATGGGGAGAGAAGGGGAGATGGGAGGGGGGAAGAGAATGAATGGAGGAGGGGATGGGGGAAGAAGAGAGTTAGCGGGGAAGAATAGGACTTCAGTTTTGTCAGTGTTAAGAGTAAGGAACTGAGAGGACATCCAAGATTTAATGACTGAAAGGCAAGAGGAAAGCTTATGGTGGATGTTGTGAGAGAAAAAGGAGAAAGAGAGGAACAGCTGGGCCCGGAAGACCGTGTCTCTGAGGAGACTGTCGTTACACCGCCACCTTGGGGTCCCCCGCTGTCCTTGCCCCCCCACCCACCAGTCCACTCCTACCATTTCATGATCTGACCAGGTCACCGTTTCCACTTTTGGGGACTCTACTATGGCCACTTGTTCCTTGGGGACCAACAGAAGGTCAATTCTCGTGTAGGTTTGCTGTGGGGGAGAGAAGAAAGTGTAACAGCCGCTTGAGGGTATTTAGACCTCCACACGTCTTTCCAAAAATGGTCATGAAGGAGCTGTGCAAACACCCTGTGTTCCCTCCCTTGTGATTTAACTCGATCACCCACGGTTACCACCAATCTACTGCCGGATCTATGATGGTATTGAAATTGCCTCCCCCCAATGTAGGCCCCTCTCCCCACCCCTGCAATACCACGAAAAGATTTCTGAGGAAGGCCAGTTGGTGTATGTTGGGAGCATACAGGGATGCCATCGTGACCATCGTACCGTTCAAACGACCCTTAATCGCCCTCCAAAGCCCCACCTCCTTCTTGCTGGCTCTATGTAAGGCCCAGAATGCCTGCCCAATGTTTCCCTCCTTCAATGCCCATTCCGCCCCTTGCCTTTAGTGCGTTTCCTGTAAGAAGAGAACTTCTTGCCGGACCTTGCGAAACAGCCCTGCCATGACCGCTTATTTGGGGAATTTAATCCCTTTAAATCGAGTGTGGCCACCTTCCAATTAACCATTGTCGGGCTTCAGTTGAATCCTCCGTAACTTCCCCCATGATAAAGACCTCTCCAAACCGCAGCTGCAACTGAGTTATGCATGTAAGCCCCCGTTGCCCCTGCCAACCAGTAAATTCTACTTAACTCGTTTGGGCAACGCCCATCCAGGGTGTTCAACCCCAATCCTCCGAGACACCTGGGAATCCCCAAGTCACTAGGGTGGCGACAAGCCAGCTGCTGCCCCAACATCAACTTCAATAACCACAGAAACCCCCCCGCCCCCTCGTGTTATAAGGTGATCACCAGTTCTGTCATGAGCCGCCCTCTTCAGCTTCGGACCTTTGAGTGGGTTGCCTGCAATTTCTTTGATTTTCTGGGGACCGATTCCTTTCAGTGACCTTTGTGCTTTGCAAAAATACTTTTAAACCAATCTCGCAACCTGTGCTAGCCATCCTCTTACTGAAAAGTCCCCTCCCTTCGTAATTCCGCCAGCAGCTGGGTTGCTTCCTGGCCATGCTTGCGCTCCTAGTGCTCCCCCCATATTAAAACGAGAGGGCAAAGGGAAAACGCCAACGGTAATGCACGCCTTCTTCCTGCAACCATTGTGTCATGGGTCTGCATTTTCTCCTCTATTCCAGCGTGTGATTGGACAAGTCTTGGTAAATCCTTGCTGTTGCCCCTTCCCATTCAAGGTCGCCCACCTCTCGGGCCCTCCTCAGAATGTCCTACTTGTCTCTGTAGTTGTGGCACTTTGCCACGACTGAGCGGGGCCCCTTCACCCACTCTGCACCACGGTGGACCCGCTCAAAGCGTATTTCCTTGTCGAATGTCTCGCCCACGAGCTTCTTCAGCACCTCAGACAGTAAGACTTCCAAGTCTCTCAGCGTCCTTGCCCGGTAGACCTCATATCCAAAGACTGTTCCTCCTCTCCCGGTTTTCCACATCATCCAGCTTGCTACAGAGTTCACTCTCCCGGCCCTCAAGTACCTTGACCCGGCACTCCAGACCCAAGTCCATTATATCCACGCCCATTTGATTGTGCTCCAAGGCCTCTACCCTCTCTTCAACCTTTGTGACCCTATCTATGATGGCGCCCGTGGAGGTATGCACCTCTGTCCTGAACTTCTTCAGTTCCAGCAGGATCGTCTGCACATACAGCTGCAGGGTCCCCAGTCCGCCTGCTGCCATGGCTCCTCCACCACCAGATGCCCGGACCGGGCCCTTCTGCTCACAGGACCACAGCGCTTGGCTCCTACACCTCGATCTTGCCGCCTCTGCTCACAGCAGCGCAGTCCTGCAGCGCTATGCTCCTTGGGCCGTCCCCCGCATGTAGCGGTTTCCCCAACACCTGGCGCAGCGGGGACCCAACCTCTCACTTCTACCTCTCTCTGCCAGCCGGAGGTTCGATACTGCTCCTTGGGTGGTCAGGGCCACATTAGTTCTGCTGGTGGGGTGCGGAGCTCCGGTCCTACACGGCCATCTTGCTCTGCGCCTCTAGCGGTCTCCTCTCTTTACTATCTTATTGCACTTTATGTGCCTTGGTTTCACATAGGGGATGTTTGCATGCAGTGGAAAAACTTGGACATTAGGATTCACACTCCCTTCTCTCATGAGGGCTGTAAAAGTGCGTAGCATAAGTCTTTGGAGTGCTGTAGTTACAGAGTGGCTGCTGGGGAAGTGGTTCATTCCTCATCCATCTAGTTCCTGACAGCTGCAAAACGCTTTCTTCCAGAGACCCTGCTGTTTTTCTTGCACACGTGCACACTGAGAACTGTTTTTAAGCATCGCTGAAACAGACCGCATTGAAGAGTGATTGGCAAATTCACCCCTTCATCCCCCTCCTATAAGGTACATGACACGGAAGAAGGCCAGGAGATGACGTGAATGCCCATACTATTTCTGACCTACTCCCAGAGCACCAGTGATCATATATATGTTGAAAGGTACCCTCTCAGCCAGCCCTACATGCAAGGTGTGGGACAAGTCTACCCCAGAGTGGATGAGGAGTCCCAGGCTGCAACCAAAGAAACCTCAATTGACAGTATTGACTAAAGCCACGTCACAAATGTCGTTGGAGACACCACGATTTAGCAGCGTTAGACATGAAGCACACATTCCATCCGCACATCGGGACACAAACACACACCCGAATACATGAAGAACATGAGCGTATAGTTCTATAGATAGTGGTCAGATACATATACATATTGTCAGTGCTTTTATTATTTTATCAATAGCTGAACGCAGAAACCGCAAGAAGCAAGAGATCCTGAGTAAAGCTTGCAGATGCTCATATGCAAATAACCTTATGGAACTGAGGGAGCACCTATGGGACCTGACAGAGCCAGGTGTGACTAACATAGGGATAATATAGAATAGCATGGACACGATAGGAACCGCATAATGGTATAGGAAAATTACAGCAGGCCACAAGTCTCTTAGCAAGAGCTGACCTGAGTTGAATTCATGCTGGACTGGAGCAAACGTTTGAGACAGGACCCACTGTCAAGCCACCAGATATGAATGATATTCCATTCCCTGAACAGTAACACCAGCTGCAATAAATGCGAATAATTCTTCATAATTCAGAGCTCCAAATCATGGTTTCTGAACATGTGACCCGGCCGACTCAGACAATGGACAGAAGCCAGCGCTAAGAAGGGGAGTTGATCTCACGCTGCCAGACAGAAGCTTGCAACAAAGATGTTACAATGTGGGACAAGTGTTGCACGAGATGAACAAGCACTCTCATAGTCTAAGGTGGTACACACAAGTTACAATGCAGACACACAATTGTTCTCATTACCTTGAGAAGGTACACCAAGAGCTGGGAACAATTGCGGATCCCAGGCCTGGGGACGTCAGCTCTAGCCAACCACAGTTCAGTATCCTTGGGGTGGGTAGCAACAGGCAAGAACCAATGGTAAGACCCTCACACTACAACATTGTTACAGATAGTAATTTGAGGATGGACCAGGCCAGCCACCTGACATGCGAGAGCCAGTAGTAAATACATGTATAGTGTCCACTATAGGTGGACTATTGCTCCAAGTCGACTCCTTTGTGCCGAACCTGAGAGGCTGCGGGACCCTTGCATATTTAGAGAGAGACAGGAAAACGCGTGCCTGTTTAAAGGTCGTCGGGAGCCCCTTGGAAATTATCCTTCCCAAGATCGAGTTGTCCAGGCAGACCAGGACATGGAGGCGAGCGCCTTGACGGGGAGCCGGCAGCTGAGCGGCACCAGTACAGCACGAAACGTAAGTATCGATCCAGTCCAACAGCAACTGTGGGTTTGAGGAAGGGTACTGAGTATTGTGGAGTATTGTTTAGTATTGTGTATTGGAGAGGTATTTTCTAGTAGTGGTAAAGTATCGATTAGTATTGCTGTAGTGAATAAGGACAGGAACGGAGATAGAAGTCCTTTTTCTGTTTTTAAGGCATATTCGGTCTTCGAGGTAAAAGGTCTGGTGAATAACCTAGACTATTGATTTAAAGGCTTGGATGACAAAAGTTTTGTAAATAAGGCATTCCTGTGGGTTGGGTGTTTTAGCTTGGGTCATAGATGATGGTATCCCCGTGAGGGTTAGCAAGGGAGCTAGCCTAGATTGCGGATGGTGAGTCGGCTGGTTAAATCTCCTGGAGAAATGCGTTTCACGTGTTAGGCGACACAACGGGTGCAGTTCGATCACAAGAGAATATTGGTATACTCTGCCTGGAGAGCAGGAAGACAGCTTTGAGGGTTTTGTGTGGGTTTGGGAGTAACAGGTTATTACAGTGTGTGCGCGATATTTCATTTACCTATATTGTTTTGATAGCTTGGTGACGTCACCCTTAGGTTTGCATATAGGACACAGAATTTGAGAAGGTGAGGAGCTAGTATTGTGAACTTGGGATTGGCAGACATGGTGAACCAGTGGCGGTACACAGAAGGCGAATGCGCTGGATTGTGGTTTTATGCCTGAGGAGGCAGCGATTGTGAAGCGGGCGGTGCGGGAAGCACGCCTAATAAGTTGTCGAGCTGGAGTGGCTCGTAGTGACTGGAAGGTATTATCATTGCATTGTGACTTTTATCCCTGAACAGCGGATTATCGAAACCTTTGTCTTGAGGTCAGGTAAAAGGTTTTGACATGTATCATGGTAACAGTGGGGGGACTACTCCCCTACAGCATTTGTGTAAGACAGTTCCGCCTTAAAAGGAAAAAATATGTAAATATAGCATAGAATGGTCCAAAAGTACAGAAGGTAAATTAACAAAACCATGGCCACCTTGTAGAAGTTTCTCCAAAGACGTGCAGCAATCGCTATTGACACATATACAGGGTGCTTACAAGGGCAAAAAATGGACCAAACGCATGGCCATATTTGAGTTGTGGCACATGTTCCAGGAGGGAGAGAGGGATGCCGCGCGGTGTTACTGGATGCTAAGCCGGCAAGAGGTGAAGGACCAAGGGACCCATCCCTCTGCACATCCCTCTGCCCCTCCAAGTGTAGTATCTGATGACACAGACGATGAACAGGGAATCTATCCAATAAGGGAACTAAGGGCAGTAGAGGGGTACTCTAATCCGACATGTAAGCCACCACCATACACTAAAGAGGATTAGCAGAAAGGCGCAGGACAGCCAGTTAGTGATGCAGGGGCGAGCAGTGAGGGGCAGCAACGCGCAATGGAGGAGTTCGAGGGCATAAGCACGAGCGAATGGATAGCAGCGCGGGTGCTTTTAAAGCTTCAAGGGAAGACAAATGGAGAGATAGAAGCGGCGACCGAGGCAATAGAAAGCCTGATGAGGGACAGCGACACAACGGACTGGGCAGAACTAATGGATGAAGAGGATAGAAGGGAGAAGGACAGGAAAGTGAGATTAGAGCACGAGGACAGGGAGAGAAGAAGAGATGAGATACTGGAGCGAGAAGACAGGCAGCGAAGAAGGGACAAATAGAAAAGGAACACTTGGAAAGGGAGCGGGAAGAAAGCATAGAGAAGGATCTCAAGGAGAGGAAGAGAGCGGGAGGTGAGGGAGAAAAGGGAGAGAACTGGAGAAGGCAGAGCGATGGAGAAAAGCAGAACGAGAGAAACGTAAGTTAGCAGAGAGGGAACAGAGGAAGGTGCAATTAGACAAGCTTGCAAGGGAACGAGCACGTAGGTGGGGGAATGAACATATTATTGTATTAATTAATAAAAAAGTACAAGATGTGAAATGGACATTACTTTACGGCATGAATGTCTCAGATTACTATTGTTAGTAATCCTTTTCCGATAGTCGACATATTTCGGCCATATCTTTAATTGGACACTATCTCTAGTTTCTTTTTCAACATGGATGTAAAGGCCATCTTCAGGACAAGATGATTTCTTCCAGAACAACTTCAGTTTAATGATTTACCCCAATTGTTTGATGTAATTATAACATCACTGATCTACGAAAAATACATAATGTCCAGTTGATGAGTTACACCCCCTCGTTTAAGTTAATGTTTAATTGATGTTTTAGTTTATCTAAGTGCCTGTAGCCATTGTATGTTACACTCGCGTTTTATTCAAATTGTGGAATTTTACATCTTGTACTTTTTTTATTAATTATTAATATGTTCATTCATTCAGTCTTATAGTTCCTGATTTTTGGTGTGGCAGCTTATCACCTTTGATAGAGGTAAACTCTAATAATGTTGAAGCAATGTTATAATGTTGTTTGAGCACTAATCGTGTTGTAAAACCACTTCACTCTTTTGACCTCCAGACTCCTATGTAGAGCTGGGTAATCAATTCTTTGTTCTCTGGTTCATCTACCTTTCTTATTCCTGTTTGAGGATTGATCCACCTATAACAAAAAATTATGGAATCCACCTCCATTTATATACACAGCAGACAAATGACATTTGTACCACACACAACACATATGTTAACAGACTGAGGGATCTCCCAGGACGAAGGAGGGGGGAGACAGCCATAGCCTGTACGAGAGGACGATTGTCTAGAGCTTATGACGATAACAGGAGAGTGCCCACTTTAGAACCAGTAAATATATGCGCTGACATCAAGGATGAGAGAGGACCTCGACAAATCAGACTGTACCGAAGGACACCTGAGGAGGTGAAGGCATATTCGCAGCTGCCTCTGTCAGAGAGAGGAGGGGCGAGACCTCAGTATGTGCCATGGAAGCACACAGCCAAGGAGAATGTGAAGGGTAGGTTACCATCATTGAGCACGGGAGCAGGGAAATGGATTTATGAGATGGAGAAGATGAGAGCTGGTCACAGACAAGCAGTGGGTGACGTAAAAGAACTGTTAGTATCGATATTAGGGGTACGCGGCTGATGATGTACGGAAGGGCGGGGTTCCCAGGGGTGGCCACAGAGAACACAGAGCATAGTGAAGCGCCATTTTCAAACTGCATGGAAGCAGTATGGCAAGCATTACAGACTCAAAGTCCAGAATAAGACATTGGGGCGATTACAACACACAAAATTCCCATTCAGGAGATTCAAGAGCTTTGGCGCCTCAAATACCAGAGCCTTGGGACAAAACAATAGCAATATTTTATCATATTTTAGTGCAGGGACTACCAGAGCCAAAGAAGAGTTTGAAGAACTGGTGGGGATGGAAGCGAAGGGATGGCCAGAAATACAGCTCACAGTAAGTGCATCAATGTAAATTATGGTAGAAGAAGGTTAAGCAAAAAGCAGAAGATAGGAAGGCCGATGCGGCCAATCTAGTGCAGCGGAAGTTATCGAAAAATGCAATGAAAGGGGCGGTTATAACCAGCCTCTCCCCACAAACACAGCAGCAGCACCAGCAACCACAACGGTTCGTACAGTCCATAGGCGGACGGGTACACGGCGTGGGGCAGCCACAGCAGGGATTTTGAGGAGAGGGAGAATTACAAAGGGAGCGTGGCTTCGGGCCACAGATTAATCACAATCAAGGGGGTTTTCAGGAGGATTTATAAAATAATCCCTTTACAGGGAATGGGTTATTCTAGTACCCCCAATAGGACAGCCCACAGACGAACTTGATGTGTCCCATCCTGTTGACCACACCCATCCCTGTTGAGGAACCTTGCATAAGGGTGGCGATAGGTGACAAATCTTTTTCCTTTCTCATTGTCACTGGGGCGACTAGGTCATGTATTAGGGGGGGAATATTTAAGTTGTCTGGCGATACCATGAACACTCAAGGATTCTCTGGGGCCCGAGAAGTTGTTCCTTTTACTGATAACATCTCACGATCTATAGGAGATCACGACTTATTACTACCTTTACTGTCGACAGACACCCTTAAAGATATTGGAACGAGAGATCATAAGTAGACTAAACATGACCATTTCATTCACAGACAAAGGCATAGTGTGTTCAACACCAGGCATACACATGTTAAATGTAAGACAGATCGTTCAAGCATATTGTGGATGCACGGTACAGAGGGAAGTGCCAGGGGACCCTGAGATGTTTCAAAATGGGACTGACATTGCCATTGCATGGATGCCAGGCATTGCAGGGAAGGTGTGGCGAGTTCCAAACGAATACCTGTTCAGGCCAGAGACACCATTGGATGAGCCAGATGGGACGATGGTGTCATAGAAATAGAGGCAGTGTTGACGAGAGAGGATTGGATTACAGTGCATGGGATGGATGACATAGGAATGGAATGGAGGGCAGTAATTGCTGTTGCGGAAGGGTGCGGGTTGGCCACAGTGACAGATGAGGAACTATTCAAGGAAGAGAGACTGGAACTGGAGATGGTGTTTGAAATGAGTTTAACCTACTGGTTACAGATCCACTACAAAGAAGTGCCACAGAGAATGGCAATGGTGCTGGAGGCGCTGCCCTCATTTTGGGAGAAGACATGGACAAAGTGCCCAGCAGTTTATGGACCACAAGTCCTTAGGACGTGGGGTGCATAAAGAGCATAAGGGGAGTGAAGATTATACTGAAACCAGGAGCGATTTTTGCCAAGAGTAAAGCAAAACCCCCTAACCAAGGAGGGAGATGAAGGCATTTATGAAACAATCATAGCTCTGATTGCCAGAAGCATTCTGGTACCATCAGAATCTCTGTGCAACACAGCAGTGTACCCCGCACGCAAGGCCAACGGGGGGGGTCATGGCATTTTATCCAGGATTTAAGACCTCTTAACCATATTGTAGAAGCAGAGTATCCAGTAGCAGCAAATCCAGCGACAATTGTGTCCGGCATTCCAGCGGAAGCCACCTGTTTCACAGTCACTGATTTGAAGAATGCATTGTTTTAACCAGCTCAAATTTACCGAAACCAGAAGTGGAAACACACTTGTGTGCCGCAAGGGTACTGTGAGTCACTATCTTTAACAGAGTGATCCAGATGGATTTGAGCAACATAGAGACCGAACGCACAGTTTTACAGTATGTAGACGACATTTTGATTTGCAGTGAGACAGACGACGAATGCAGGAAGAACTCAGTCCACATGCTGACAGTGTTAGCTGACAAAGGGTTCAAGGTGGACAAGGCCAAACTACAGTACTGCCAAAAGGAGGTGCTATATATTAGGCAGATGATATCTAAGGACGGTTGACGCATTGCCCCAAAGAGAGCAGAGACACCACGCAAAACACCCTAGCCCACGACGGTAAGGGAAATGCAACAGTTTTTGGAGTTGTGCAATTACTGCAGAGCATAGGTCTTTGAATACAGCACATACACCAAGACACTGACACGGACCACAGAAATGCCTGAGGCTTTTGAAGAACTGAAGGAAGCCATAAGTACTGCTCCAGTATTAGAAACACCTGACTATACGAAGGAATTTTTCTTATTTTCATACACTGACGGTGTAGTGATGAAGGTGGTATTGACTCAGAAGACAAGCATGGGCTATAAGCCAATTACTACAGTGCTTACTACAGTGGACAACTTGACCCAGTAATGAGAGGACATTATCCGTGCGAACAACAATTGGCAGCTGCAGCCTTCGCCGTGGGAAGTCCTCAGCAGGGACAATGGGGTGCACCACCACATTGTATGTGGAGAACGCCCTCTTTGCGATACTGCACTAGCCAAAGAGCACGCTGACCATGCAGAGAGCATTAGGGTATGAGGTGATACTTACAAATGTGGTACTGAAGAAAGTAAGGTGGAAGACTGCAAATCCAGCAATATTTTTGCAGATGTCCTCTAGGCAGGAGACCATGCACATGACTGCACAAAGAACATAGAGATGTTCAGTGAAACGCGCAAGGTGGAGGAAGACGCACTTGAATGTGGAGACGTGTTGTACAGTGACGGTTCGTCGACAATTGATCAAACTGATGGGATCAGACGTACTGGGACTGCAGTGGTAAGACTGAAGGAGGATGGGACAAGTGAGGTGGTTGTGAGTGCACGACTACCATCCCATCATACAGCACAGGAAGCAGAACTAGTTGCTCTTATATTAGCACTAGAAAACAGTGTAGAGTAGTATGACAATTTATTCTGACTCTGTCTACGTGACATCAACAGTACATTCAGGACTGGGGCGATGGCTCAGAAGAGGGCTCATGAGAGCAGAAGGAACCCCAGTGCAGCACGTGCTATTATTGTGCAGGTAGCACTAGTGAAGTGCCAGGCACACACAAAAGGAGAAGACCCTATCTCAAGAGGGAATGAAGCAGCAGATTATGAGGCAACGTGCGCAGTGTATTTTGGGCAATTGTGGGAACTAAAAGAGAGACCACAAGCTCAGGGAGGAGTGAGGATCATGGTGATGAGGGAAGGCTACAATACACTACCAGAGGCACAGATTATGGAACTGTAGGGAGCTGCACCCTTGGAGGAGAGGGAATTTGGATAAAGAGAGGATGATCCATGTCTCCGACAGATGCCTTATAGCGACAGAACAACACAGCGAAAGTGGCCATGCCACTAGCATTGCTGAAGACAGCATTAGCATAATTGCATTATCCAACACACACAGGGAAGGAGGTCATTGCTACACGCATTGGAGAAACAAGGTTTTGCCAAAATTTGAACAAACATGTAGCTGATTTCATAAGTAACTGCTTAACCTGCCAGAGGTTTACAGCAGGGCATATGTTGAGAGTTGTGAGGGGATCCATACCAAGATCCGTAGGCCCATTTCTGCATCTGCTACGTGGACATGGTTCAAGTTTGCCAAGGATACCGCTACATGATAGTGGTTGTCTGCCCATTCTCTAGGTGGATAGAGGCTGGGCCCTGTTCCAATGCTGATGCCCTTAGAGTGGCCAAGTTCCTGGTCAGGGACATTTTCCCGAGATGGGGCGTGTGTGAGGTCCTGTGGTCTGACAACGGCCCTTATTTTCAGCACATCACACCCTTGACAGGCATTGAGCACAAATTTGCCTGTGTGTACCACCCACATGCAAAGCATTGTAAGATTGTGAGAACAGTGCAGATGTGTTGGGACAAGAAATGCACGAGTACATTACTTTTCTGGTTTCTAGTGCATCTTTTATCTCTCGGCAGATACTGCGGATCCACGGGGGCCAGAAGACAGCGAAGACATTGACAGCAAACCACAATACACTGAACTAAAGCACTGTGTAAAAGTGGGCGATATTGTACTCCTGCGTAACTTCGTGCTGCGCTGGAATGCACCAAGATTCACTGTCCCTCACGTGGTTGAGGCCGTAGCAGACCGAGCTGTTAAATTAGTAGGGAAGTCCGTTTGGAATCACCTACAAGACGTCAAGCCCTACAAAGCAGTGGCCTTACCTGGCAACAGAGTCTCAGTGACCGTCAGAGCCAATGTTAAGGACTTCGATGAACTACAAGTGCGTGCGGACCTCACCGAGTTAGACATGGTTACCCCATGGTTACACGATCACAAGCAGCAGAAGTGGCCACTGGAACACTTGTGCAGATTGATGAATGAAACCCTGTCTGTTATTTTCCTTTTAGCACACGCAGGTTGACGCGAATGTTGTAAGGATTGCATAGGTTGTTGTCCTGATGCTACCTTCCACCCATCACCCCAAAACATTCTCTAACCAGTTTGTGCATTGTATAAGGATACCCAGATGATTTAGACCACAATCCCCTGAAGTATATTTCCTTGTTTTTGTAGAGTACCTGGCCCAAGCATACCCACAACTTGAACACAGTGAATTCCCATTACTGCCTACATTGAGAGACACTTCAGTAAGAAAGGTCTGGGAGGAGCTCTTTGTCTTCGCAATTAGTGGTTAGTTGGTTTGCTGGTCTTGAAGGTACTGACAAATACTAACACAGTAACGCCTTCTTTTGCAAATTTGAGTTGGGCAACTTTATCACCAGGCTGCAAGGTTCATGCAGCTTAAATGGATATGAAAGAAACAATAAAGAACATTCTCATTATGGCGTGTCTATTAATTCCCAGTGGCTTGATGGGATTTGTATTTTGGCAATTATATGTTGCTATGTTGCTGTAGCACTACCGCTGTACCCTATACTAACATTCCCCTGACCCAGGCAGGAGGGACGACCATGTCAGGTGGAGAAGAAGACAATGCTGATAAGGTAAGGAGAGGTAATGGCAGTGTTGAGACAGACATGAAGGGAGTTGACATGTATATCCCTAACACAGCACCGAGTATCTAACATGTAGTATAAACACATGACCAAAGTATGTAAGGAAACCTCCCGGGAGAGCTGTTATGTCTGCTCTTTAATCCCCTACGCTATGAGTGCCTCTAGAACGTTCATAGCAACTGAAATACTAGCAGCAAGACCACAGTGCCTGATGTATCTCACGATGGTGAAAACGCAAGAAAGATTCCAAGGGAAGACAAAACGCGGGGAAGATTCCAAGGGAAGACATCAACATTGAGATGGATGTCCAAATGGACATTCACATATGAAGACAATTACATAAAGACATTAGACATGATAAACAATTATTGGCAGCTAGTTGAAGGATTGCAGTACATAACTGATGGACCCAAGAAAGGAAAAACAAAGACTATCACAATGAAGGAATGACCATGTCCCTGGACAAGAGTGAAGGAGATAGGAGGGGAGCCTGGATGCTGGGAAAGTCCACAGATATTAGTGTATGTGTACGAAGTGTACTCTAACGATGGATGGCAAGATGGAGTGGTGGGAAGCAAGGCACTGACACTAGCCCACTCGGCAGTGAACACGGTGCAGTGAGAAAATGACAAGTGCCTGAAAGAATTGGATACGAGCGCAAAGTTGCTGACATGGGTGGAGAACGAAGCTGGACCGATGCCAATAATTCCTCTGAAGACAGCCTTGTGCTATCGGAACAATGGCGATGTATGAGTTAGTGAGAATGCAGGTTGCAAGACAATTGGACAACTTGCAGCAATGAGAGCAGGAACGGCAGTAGTGATGGATCACTACTGGGTGTGTGGGTCAAAGGCGTATGAGAAGCTGCCACCTGAGTGGGGAGGAGTATGCTCGTCTATACACCTCAACATGCCTTTGTTGGTTGTACCCAAGAAGGATGTGAAGTTCGATGAGTTCCCAAAGATGAACAACAACAAGAGAAGGAAGAGATATATCGAGATAGCACCAACAGCCCAGTTAGAGAAGGCGGAGAAGAAGGACGGATTGAGCAGAGTGAAAAAAGAGGAGAATTAGTTCTCAGAGGCATCAGAAATGGCACTGGACGAAATCCCAGCAGAACACAGGCTGTTTAGCATAACACACATGTTTTTTGCATCAATAATACCAGGAATACAGACGTACACAAATGCCAAATGGTTACAAATCACTTGTTGGGAGCTGATAGTAGCAATTAACTGTATAGTGAATTGGTTCAACACCATTAAAGAAGAGCTCAGAGCAATAAGGTTGGTGGCGCTCCAGAATAGATATGTTCTGGACCGCCATACGGCCATGGAAGGAGGAGTTTGCGCTGTTAGGCAGAATCCTGTGCAGTTCCCTTGGGGAACACTGCAAAAAGATTAAGACTACAGGAGTAAGCAGTAAACCCAATTGGTAGCAGTCTGCACCACCCAGATTTACTTGGTAGCTGTGGCTGAGCAGTCAGACTTCTCTCAAGAAGAGTAGGGCAGTATGCAGAGTATACACAATAGGGCCAAAACACAGTAGAGCAAACAAACACTGACCAAAGTATATAATTATTTATTTAAAACACACTTTATGGCATATACCAGCGTTCTCAATCAAAAGCAAGTTAAAACACAGTCAGGTAAAGTATACACACCTCCCTTAATAGTTAGCAGACTAGTCAGGGTTAAAACACTACTATTTGTTAGAACAGATGTGAGCGCTTAACCAAGATGGCACTCTCATAATGCAGTTAAAGGGAGAGAAAAAGGCAGAGCAGAAGAATTAAACAGTTCACAATACTTCTGAGTTCAGAGCAAGGGGAGAAAGGCAGGTTATACTGTAGAGCCAAAGTTCATAGGCCAGGCCCACTTTAAATGGAGCAAAGCGAAATATGCCCAGGATCGCACGGTTTAAAGTGCACTGAAAGTCTTTGCAGAGTGTTAAAAAGAGGTTGGGGTGATTCAAAAGATATAGTTAGAAGGCCTGGAGCCAACCCAGTTTAGAAGCCAAGGATTTAAGGGTCACCTTTAGCAATCTGTAGAAAGGGAGGCCAGGCAGGACACAGTACCTTAAAGAGAAAGGAAGCTCCAGCGGGGGCAGTTGTTCCTGGCAGTGGTTGAAGTTCGTGGTTCCGACCAGGGGAAGTGAAGATTTCGTCGAGGAGGGGACGTGGAGTCGTTGCACTGAAGAGGGATGAAACCAGCCGTGGAATTCCCGATTAAAAGGTGCGGTCCTTTTATTCGCGGTCAAAAGTGGTGATCTTGGCTATCTGGCTGCCGGGGTGCTTGGCACGGGCGATTCGACCAAGAGACGTCTTTGGAAGGCAAAAAGGGTGAACTGGTTAATCCCACCAGCTCAGGGGAAGAAGACACGTCCAGTAGAAGATCTTCTCTTGTCGTCGGGAATGTGGTGAGGTAGTTGCAGCAGGGCTTCACCGGTGGTGTCGTCGTTGCAGATGGCTCTGCTTCTTCCATCTTCAGATTCTTAGTTCCTGTGTCGACTTCTGAAGTTCCAGTCCCAAAGGCCCTGCTTTTATGCAGAAAACCCCCATTCATCAGCCTAGCTGTCAATCACACAGGCTAAGTGGTGAGCCGGGCGGCTCACCACTGGGCCAATCAGAGTAGAGTGCGACTTGGTTTGCTAAGGCAACACAGTCCAGGGTGCCAAGTCCCCCCTCCACCCTTCCTGTGGAACCCAGACAGAGTGGCACCATTTGGAGGGCTTCTGTGGAGAAGCAAAGGGTTTAGATAAAAGTGCACACCTATAGTAAGTAAGTTTAGTAAAGAAATTCGAGGATTATTTTAAATACATTTTTAGGTGCGGGGGAGGAACTGGGGTCATGGCACAAGATCCCGACAATAAACAGTAAAAAGAAAGAGGATTCAACTTGGGAACCCTCCCGTCCCCTGCACACTTTCAGATGTTTGGATTAATCCAATACAGTTGTTCAAATTGAGTTCTAGGCATTGTACATATTTTTGTTTCTAACAAATATGGTCAGACACAGAAGTGTGAGATAAACAAATTTCTGAGGCTTGTGGAATCTGCTTAGATCACATGCTGTGCATAGGCTGACATCTAGTGGAAGCTGCAGAGTATTACGGTTTGTTTTTCGAAACTCGAAAATGGGCGTCGACACAGGGTGTGCCAGTAATACTATCCCTAGTGTGACGTCCACTGTACCCAAGATCCCTCACGCGTCTAGGATCCTCAGATTGTTTTTTTCCGCCGTACTGGTCGGAAGCATTTTGCGGAGTCCCCTGGCCTTAGCCATATTCTTGCTAAAATTTAAAATAATAATCTATTGACATCCTTCCCCACCCCAACGTCGAACTTCGACACTCGACGCCGGCTGGAGAAGAAATCGACCGTCGGCTGCTGCACGACGGATTTGGGCCTCAGAAGGCCGCTGGCCTCGGCCCTGCAAGTAGGGAGAGTGGGGGGGTGGTACATACTCTACACTCTTGGTATATAGGTACACCTTATACATTTCCTACACTTAACAGCCCGTTGCCTCAAGGTGCGTATGGAGGGTACCCCTTTTCAATTCTGCCCCAAGTGCAATCGCAAATACCCTTGGGTCGACAGGCACGCCACGTGCAATCTCTGCTTGTCGGGGGACCACCCCGAAGCGAACTGCAGAGCGTGTAGTAGGTTTAAACCTAAAACACTTAAGGACCGTCCGACAAAGCGTTGGGCCCACCATGCCAGGCAGGCGGCCATGGCAGCGGAGGGCACCTTCAGCGATGGCAGCGACGCCGTACTTTCGGACGGCGAGGGCATTACAGCGTCGAAAGACAGCCGAGCGCAGGTCCCCGACCTCGGAAGGTCGTCCGGCAGGGCGGCTATGGGGAAGACCCCCGGCGACACAAGCGCTTCACGTACTACACACACTAAACACACTAAGTCCAACTGGGACTCGACGACGTCGAGTTCTCGGAAAGAGGCACAGACAGAACGGTCCGATTCGGTGTCCTCTGGGCGCTCTCGATCAAGATCGCCGCATGACTCCAGGCAATCATCCACTCTTGCCAAGAGTGCCTCGCTCCCTAGGCTAACAGAAGTTGGATCGTCGGAAGACGAAGACGACTTCCACCCCCAGGCCGCGCTCCAGGAGTCGGAGCCCGCAATTAAACCCAGCGAGGCCCCACGATCGAAGGACAGGGACACCTCTCCCGATCCTCGACGCCAGGCGTCGAAAAACTCCGGATCCACTAAGGGACAGGGAAAACATTTTTCTACGCACGGGGAGGGGGGAAAACAGCAGAAGAAACTACCTGTACATTCTTCCACACCTGCGAAACACTCCACCCCCCCTAAACAGACAGACAAGCCCAGGTCTGCTGATAGGTCCACAACCAGCAAAGCTACTCAAGATAAATCCCATAGACTTGCTGAGAGAGTCATTCCCAGTTCCAAAAAATGGTCCAGTGAAGACATAGATAGGGTCATGTCAAGAATGTCTTCTTTGGCTGATTTTTATGATAAAAATCCAGAACATTTCCTCTCGTATGTTCCACAAGGGGCCACAACCTCAGGCTCTACTGATCCTATCCCCCCGAGTAAAAAGGCCCGGTTCAAAACTCAGATGAGGTCAGACCCCTTCAAGATACAACCTTACGCAAGACCATACTCACGGTATCAAGGGGAGGATTCCCTTTGTGGTGACCAAGAATTTAGTATGATAGAAGAGCAAACCGGGACAGGCTACTATGGGGATGATGAGGACCAGGAAGAAGAAGAGGATGACCCGGAAACATACAGAGTCGATTCCCCGGTAGAGAACGAAGCCCCGGTTACCAACCCCTCCTAAATGAGGTTCTCGCAGACCATCCCTATCCTTAAATCCATTCAGCGGAGAATAGATCCGTCCCTGGTGAACCCAAACCTCACCAGAGCAGTCAATCCCAGGGTTGAAAACCTTTTCAGGGCGGCACAGTCTGACCCTCTCTATATAAGAGGACATCTGAAGCCAGACTCCCTAGTTGTCACCAACACTCGTAAGAGGGCTGGGACACCCTTGTCTTCGTCAGAAGCTCCTCCCGACAAGGAGAGCAAAAAACTATACGGTTTCGGCAGGAAGGTAGCCTCAACGTCCGCCTATCAAGCAAGGATTGCTAACTCCACCACCCTGTTGGCCAGCTACAACTGCCATCAGTGGGAAGAAGTCGCGGCACTCATGGCCTCTGCTCCTGAACCGTTAAAGGGCCAATTAGCTCGGATTTCCGCAGAGGGTAGAGCCATGTCTGGTTGCATTTTGAAAGCAACCTTCGATGCCGCGGACAACGCAGGCAGATTGATAGCGGAGGGCACTGTTATCAAAAGACATGCGTGGTTACGGCAGTCTGGTTTTAAAGCAGAAACCCAGCCATCATTGTTGGACAAACCGGTGGAAACCGATCTGTTGTTTGGTAAGGCGGTCGAGGACGCACTGAAAAATGCCAAAGACGAATACGAGACACTCAAATCCCTTGGCCAGTTAACCAATAAACCCCCTAACCAGAGAGGGAATAGTAATTTTCGTCGCCCACGCGGCCAAAATTCCCAGAGAGGATCTAACTATTCCCAGGGGCAGGGTACACAGTGGAACAACAACCAACAGTCTACCCAGGGTTACGGCAGAGGTAATAGGAGAGGTCGTGGTAAAGGCAGAGGCAGCCCCAGCACGGGAGGCGGCACGCCTCCACCAAAGCAGTGAGGCTCAGTTCAGGGTCCCTTCTCACGCAACCCCAGCAGGGGGATGCATTTCAAACTTCACCCAGGCTTGGGAAGGGATTGTGCTGTCAACAGTATCCACAGGATATTGTATAGAGCTACTGCAGCGTCCCCGGAACCATCCTCCACGACAAAGAGTACACTCCTTAGAACATCAGAAGATTCTCCTCGAGGAGATTGCCATTCTTCTACAAAAGGACGCGATAGAACTCGTCCCGGGACACCAGGTAAACAAGGGTATTTATTCAACTTACTTCCTTGTGCCAAAGAAAGACTTGACAATGCGCCCAGTATTGGACTTACGGCCTGCCAAAAAGTATGTCAAGCCCCAAAAATTTCGTATGACCACGCTACAAGAGGTAATCCCCCTCCTAAAAAAGGGGGATTACATGGCAACCTTGGATATGAAAGATGCTTATTTTCATATTTCGATGTTCCCAGCGCACAGAAAGTACTTGCGCTTCAAGGTGGACAGTCGCCACTACCAATTCAAGGTACTGCCCTTCGGGATAGCTTCAGCACCAAGGGTATTCACCAAGGTACTGGCAGTGGCGGCTGCACACCTACGCAGGGAGGCAATCCCAGTGTACCCTTATCTGGATGACTGGCTCATAACGGGGGAAACCCCAGGAATTTGCAGGACAAACATTCAAAGGACTATCGACCTACTCCACGAGTTAGGCTTCTCAATCAACGAGAAGAAGTCAAGCCTGGTGCCAAGCACCTCCAAACAATTCCTAGGAGCCATCCTGAATACCCAGGAGGGGTTGACCTTTCCTTCAGAAGAAAGAATTCGGAATATGCTACTGCAAATTCCGCATTATCAGTCCGGTCAACAAATAACGGTACGCAAAGCAATGCGTTTACTGGGCATGATGGCGTCATGTATTTACCTGGTCCCCCACGCGCGCCTGCGCATGCGTCCCATGCAGGAATGGTTGGCGAAACAGTGGTCTCAGGCAAGTGGTCAGTGGGACGATCTAGTGGTCGTTTCGCCAACACTGGTACAAAGCCTTCACTGGTGGACAAGAGAGAATCTCGCACAGGGGAAACCCTTTTACGATCCCAAGGTACAGGCAGTAGTCACTACAGATGCATGTCTGACGGGGTGGGGAGCTCACCATCTCCACCATACAGCTCAGGGTCTCTGGTCTCACTCAGTGGCCAAGAACCAAATCAACCTGCTAGAGCTTCTGGCAGTATTCAGAGCACTTCAGGCGTTCGAGCCCCACCTACTAAACCTGTCAGTGCAAATCCGGACGGACAGCACTACAGCCATGTTCTACCTGAACAAGCAAGGAGGGACTCGCTCGCCAAATATGTCCAAGCTTGCCCAGAAAATCTGGATATGGGCACTCAGACGGAACATCTTCCTGTCATCACAACATGTTCCAGGGGAGCTCAATTCCCTAGCGGATGCTCTGAGCAGAGACTCCCTTCCAGGGGAACACGAATGGGTTCTTCACAGAGAAGTCGTAGAAGATATCTTCTCTCAGTGGGGTTTCCCCACTATAGACCTATTTGCCACAAGCGAAAACAGACAATGCCCAGGATTTGCATCCAGGTTCCCCCAACCAGACTCCCAGGGGAATGCCCTGTGGATGAACTGGTCAGGGATGTTTGCGTACGCTTTTCCACCAACTCCTCTCATCAGGAAAGTGGTGAACAAGATGAACAGGGAATCGATGACGCTCGTCCTAGTTGCTCCCATGTGGGCAAGACAACCGTGGTTCCCACACCTACGCAGGATGGCTGTGTGCGGGCCCATCAAACTTCCAGCCTGGTACAACCAACTGTCCCAGCACCAAGGTCAAACAGTGCACCAGCAACCCAACTCAATGAACCTGGCAGCATGGCTGCTGAGGTCATAGAGTTTGGATATCTCAATTTGCCACAGAGGTGTATGGACATCCTAAAGGAATCTAGGAAACCAAACACGAGGCACTGTTACTTTGACAAGTGGAAGAGGTTCGTTATCTGGTGCCAGAGTAGACAAATCAACCCGGTTGATTGCACTCCTTCCACTATTGTTACATACATGCTCCACCTGCTAGATGCAGGATTGGTTTTTAACTCACTGAAAGCACACCTGGCAGCCCTGTCGCCTTACACCACTTCCCATAGCAAGGTTTTGTGGTGGAAAGTACCAGTAGTTAAAGCCTTCATGGAAGGAGTAAAGAGACTTCACCCTCCTATTTCAAACCCACCACCAGGGTGGGACCTTAATGTGGTGCTAGCCAAGCTCATGGGCCCCCCTTTCGAACCCATGCATAAAAGCAGTCTCAAACACCTAACTTATAAAACGGCCTTCTTAGTAGCTATTACTTCTGTAAGAAGGGTCAGTGAAATTCAGGCTCTGTCAGTGCAGGATCCCTTCTTTACTGTCCATAAAGACAAACTGGTTTTACGCACACACCCTAGGTTCTCACCTAAATTGATATCAAAATTCCATGTAAACCAGTCCATCGAGCTTCCGGCTTTCTTCCAGGACCCGCAACGCTCGGCTGAGGTGAAACTACACACCCTAGATGTGCGTAGGGCGGTCCTCTACTATGTAAATAAAACCAGACCGCTAAGAAAAACAGATCAACTGTTTGTCTCCGTAGCTACATGCAGAGAGGGGGATCGCGTCTCTAAAGGTGCCATCTCGAAGTGGATTATTAACTGTATCCAGCTGTGTTACTCACTCTCTGAAAGAACTCTGCCTTTCACGCCAAGAGCCCACTCTACTAGAGGCATTGGGGCCACTCTGGCTTTCATTGCAAATGTACCCCTTGACACCATTTGCAAAGCAGCTACTTGGAGCTCTATTCACACTTTTACTCAGCATTACTGCATTGACACCCATTCCAAGGCAGATACACAAGTGGGACAAGCGGTTCTAAGACACTTATTTGCTCATGACCCTTCTCACATCCCACCTCCTTCAGGTACTGCTCGCTAATCTATGCACAGCATGTGATCTAAGCAGATTCCACAAGCCTCAGAAGGGATACATTACTCACCGTAATCGTATTTCTGATGCTTGTATCTGCTTAGATTCACATGCGACCTACCCTTCCTCCCCTCTGAGAGAAGGTGCATGATTGCTTGTAGTCTTCCCTGTCTGTCTATCTGCTTGGATTATCTGTACTCACGCTACTCCTCATGCTACCTCATATCAGAAAAAATACAATCTGAGGATCCTAGACGCGTGAGGGATCTTGGGTACAGTGGACGTCACACTAGGGATAGTATTACTGGCACGCCCTGTGTCGACGCCCATTTTCGAGTTTCAAAAAACAAACTGTAATACTCCGCAGCTTCCACTAGATGTCGGCCTATGCACAGCATGTGAATCTAAGCAGATACACGCATCAGAAATATGATTACGGTGAGTAATGTATCCCATATATTTATAGCCAAGCTATATTATTTTCAGCAAGAATTATAGTTCAGAGAGAAATTATTTACAGTGCATAGAAACAAAATGGAATCAATAGATGAAGCTCAAATTGAGGAAAAATTGAGTCCAAATTAAATACCGACGCGTTTCGAGGAAGTTCTCCTCTTCTTCATAAGGCCAAACTTGGACTCTTAATGTAAAAGGAAAAACACAAATTCAGTAAAGAAAATATTGTAGGTACAATTCATAGATTGTTCATAACCTATTCAATTTTACAATTTAGAAAATTTGGTGACGTTAGTTGTAACATGTCATAATATGCGTTGTAATACATGCAACATTATAAGGTGAATTATGTGGTCCATGTTTGAGAGAGAAACTGAAGGTCAATTAATACACCCTTTCCTGTAAAATAGACAGTAAAACGTACAACATATATGATCCCTCTAATGGGACCTATCAAGTGGATGGTGAAACATAAGCTAAAGTGAATATATAGGGAAAGAAAGCTAGTAGTTCCTAAGCTCTATCGATCTAGTGGGGAACAAATGTAAAAGTCGTTACCTTTGTGTGCAGAAAGTGTCGGAAACAAAGAATCCGGCGAAGCAGGAAAAATAAGTAAACAGACTGTCTTTGTGTATCAGTTAGTTCCTAGAGACACGGCCAATTCCCCAAAAGATACTAGAAATCTGCAAATAACAGAGCCTGATCAATGTCAAGCTCATTGTTTAAAAGTAACGGTCATTAGTATGAAATATATAAAAAATCGAATAACATACCTAGCCAGAATGTGGATGGCGGTAAATAATCAATAGAAGAGCCCACGTAGAGTGTGGACCTCAAATATCCCACTGTCGCTGCAGGAGTGCCTCAGAATGTAGGAGTTCTGTCAACCAAATAAACAAGCTGAACAGGAATGGAGTCCTGATTAGTATAAAAACTCAGCAATCTAAAATGGAGTAGTGAAAACGTAACGTGATGTTTAATAAAGGCAAACTGAAATGTTAAAAATTACCATGATTAGGATGTGCACAAGGCACAATTCTTGAAGCTGATGTGAAACTGATGTCAAGATTGTGCGGCCGGTCTTCAGCTGAAGAATCCAGCAGTAATGGATTAGGTAGAGTATCAACTAAAGAAAGTGTAAGGAAAAAAGAATAATGAGACTAAGGAACTTTATCCCTGGTCCCTAGATAGACAAATACTAATGCATTAGCGCTTACCTGGAGCGTAGGGGACAATCCTGAACAGGGTCTGTTCAGCCGAGCAGCTTATTGTTCACAACTCATGAAAACAGCATGTGACCATGGAGATAGAGGACTAGAGTTATAGATGAAGAAGAGGGACTAAGGAGTAATCAGGCCAAACGATCGACCATCTTGAAACAAGGTTATATGTTGTGATAGAGTATGGACCTCTAGATATTCAATAAACTAGAAGTCATTTCAATCAAGAAGCACAAAAGTGCGAAATAAGATCGACTGATACGAAAAATTCATGCAGTGCAGATACCTAGTGTAAAATGTAAATCGGGCATAACAAATACTAGTCCGCACATAGTAGAACGGGGAGAGGAAAGCTAAGAAAAATAGTTTACTGTGTGAAATAGAATTGAAATAAGCAATGAGAAAAAGGTTGTTAATTGGACAGAACACCCTGATCTAAGAGGGGGAAAAATAAAAGTAATTATCAAATCATCAGGGCAAGGTCACTGAACGACTGCGTGTAACCTCTCAGTCTATAATAGGTGGATAAACTAACCCTAGATCTCTCTTTTTCACATGGAAGACATAGTACAATGTGACAGTCTCAGTTGGGTAAACGCATTTAATTTACAGAAGATCAAAATTAAATGTAAAGTTTAACAAAAATTACATAAATAAGAGTAAACAATAAGAACAATTTTTAAATTGAATTTACAGGCAATGATTTTTATGGCAACCATCTATTAGTCTCAACAAAGTGGTGCCTTAGATCACAGTCAGACACTGGAATAGTCATGTAACTTTCAAGTTTATGTTGTTGAAGATCAAGCATTCCTTAATGACAAATTCAAATCACAAAAAACAGTTCAATGTGAAATCTTCAATTAAACCCCAGGGCTGTAAAGAGCGTAACTTGTCAATCCAATAAGCCTCTCTTTGTGGTAAGAGTGACTGGTAGTCACTTCCTCTTGTAGGTCGTTTGAACCCTACGCTCCAGGTAAGCGCTAATGCATTAGCATTTGTCTATCTAGGGACCAGGGATAAAGTTCCTTAGTGTCATTATTCTTTTTTCCTTACACTTTCTTTAGTTGATACTCTACCTAATCCATTACTGCCGGATTCTTCAGCTGTAGACCGGCCGCACAATCTTTACCAGTTTCACATCAGCTTCAAGAATTGTGCCTTGTGCACATCCTAATCATGGTAATTTTTAACATTTCAGTTTGCCTTTATTAAACATCCTGTTACGTTTTCACTCCTCCATTTTAGATTGCTGAGTTTTTTATACTAATCAGGACTCCATTCCTGTTCAGCTTGTTTATTTGTGTGACAGAACTCCTACATTCTGAGGCACTCCTGCAGCGACAGCTGGATATTTGAGGTCCACACTCTACGTGGGCTCTTCTATTGATTTACCGCCATCCACATTCTGGCTATGTATGTTATTCGATTTTTTTAAAACATTTTTTTTTATATATTTCATACTAATGTCCGTTACTTTTAAACAATGAACTTGACATTGATCAGGCTCTGTTATTTACAGATTTCTAATATCTTTTTGGGAATTCGCCGTGTCTCAAGGAACTAACGGATACACAGACAGTCTGTTTACTTATTTTTCGTGCTTCGCCGGATTCTTTGTTTCTGACACTTTCTACACACAAAGTTAACGACTTTCGCATTTCTTCCCCACTAGATCGATAGAGCTAAGGAACTACTAGCTTTTTTTCCCTATATATTCACTTTAGCTTATGCATTAGAGGGATCATTCCACTGAACTATAATATGTTGTACGTTTTACTGTCTATTTTACAGGAAGCGGTGTATTAATTGACCTTCAGTTTCTCTCTCAAACATGGACCACATAATTCACCTTACAATGTTGCATGCATTACAACGCATATTAGGACATGTTACAACTAACGTCACCAAATTTTCTAAATTGTAAAATTGAATGTTATGAACAATCTATGAATTGTGCCTACAATATTTTCTTTACTGAATTTGTGTTTTTCCTTTTACATTAAGAGTCCAAGTTTGGCCTTATGAAGAAGAGGAGAACTTCCTCGAAACGCGTCGCTATTTAATTTGGACTCAATTTTTCCTCAATTTGAGCTTCATCTATTGATTCCATTTTGTTTCTATGCACTGTAAATAATTTCTCTCTGAACTATAATTCTTGCTGAAAACAATATAGCTTGGCTATAAATATATATTTGTTTATCTCACACTTCTGTGTCTGACCATATTTGTTAGAAACAAAAATATGTACAATGCCTAGAACTCAATTTGACCAACTGTATTGGATTAATCCAAACATTTGAAAGTGTGCAGGGGACGGCAGGGTTCCCAAGTTGAATCCACTTTCTTTTTACGGCTTCTGTGGAGAAGCCTGCCAAAATAATGAAACAAAGGGCTCGACCTTGGTCAGAGTTGCAGAGACGGACACAAACACCATTTTAGAATCGAGTTCTGGCAAAAAGACCCAACCGGTGATTTACTATTCAATAAATAAACCAGCGGTATCTTTAACATTGCACCAAAAAGTGGAGCGTTTAAAATCAATGGGAAAATCCCATAGACAATATTCTGGTGGAATATTTTGAGTGGTAACCACTGCCACCGGCAAAAAACCTCGACGAGGGGGGACGGGACAGTGCCCCCTCGAAAACAGACCCAGGGGCAATCGAATTACCCCTTATCAGTACTTCCACAATAGGATGGTTTGTACTGGTTCTGTTCACAATTTTGGACTAGTAAAGCCAATGGTGACTTTACATGCCATGTGAGACAGTAGTCAGTCCAGGGTATGGAGTCTGTTTGGGGGTTACTGTGACACCCCTGTGGTACTGCACTGAGGGTGCTCTGTACCACACATACAGAAAAACAGATGATACCCTATGGAGTGAAAAGAAACCCCATAGCCCATAAGCACATAACAAGTCAAAGACATACCTCAAATCATGTCTTAAGAGTCTCACTCTTAGCAGGAGAAAAAAAAACAAACCCCAAAAATCCAGCAAACCTGCTGGGGGACTCAATAGGTTTGGGAAATTAGCCTTATAAGAGAATCCTCCCTAACATGCGCAAAAATAGGGAGTTCCTGTTGCACATTTAAACCAGCTAACGCCGAAGATAACGGGACTCTCTCAGATGCAGTTGTACAGTTAGCACAGGTGCATGCAAAAATGGAAGATGAAGCACAAGGAACAGGGAAGGACAAGAGCTGGCTAGTGTGCATATGGTCATGAATGCCATTATGGCTGTCAGATGGACTGAAGATGATAGCAGTTGCCCTCGTGCTGGGAGCAGCATCAGTGTGTGGGATCAAGAACCGCATGGCAAAATGTAAGAAAACAGCAGAAGAGGCTATCTGAATGCAGATCCTGATGTATGTGAACATAGGAGGAATAAAATATGAGATTGGTGCAGAGCGAGACCATCTGAGATCGAAGATTGCGCAATGTGAACTATTTCCAGCAGGGACCATAAAGCTGGACAATCCACATGATCCAAAGTTCTATGAAGGAAAGTGGGTTTGGGGCAACCCTGAATGAGTTTGCTGTTACATGCACTGGTCATTTGATGACCATACAAATTATTATGGACACCTTGGAGGAATAAAGAAAATATGGCAGCCCAGAGCAAAAGGACCGTCGTAGAAGGATGTTGTTGACAAGTCGACCAGAGGGGGACTGAAGAGGGATGAGCTAATTCACCCCCTCCTCCCTCTCCTATAAGTTACATGACACTGAAGAAGGCCAAGAGATGCCGTGAATGCCATACTATTTCGCACCAATTCCTAGTGCTCCAATGATCGATAAGTATGTCGAAAGGTACCCTCTCAGCCAGCCTTACAGGCTAGGTGCGGTACAAGTCTACCCTAGAGTGAATGAGGAGCCCTAGGCTGCAACTAAAGAGACCTCAATTAACAGTATTGACTAAAGCGGCAAGAAGCCACGTCACTGACGTCGTTGGAGACCCCACGCCTTAGTAGCGTTAGACATGAAGCACAAGTGCCATCCGCACATAGGGACTCAAACACACACCCGAATACATTAACACAAGCGTACAGTTCTATAGATATTTTATTTATTTATGTGTTTGTAATGTGCCGAAAGCCCGCAGGCATCAGGACGCAGACAGAGGAGACAAACATATACATACTGTCAGTGCTTTTATTTTATCAATAGCTGAACGCAGCAAAGCAGAAACCGCAAGAAGCAAGAGATCTTGAGTAAAGCTTGCAGATGCTTTTTTAAAGTTAGCCTTATGGAACTGCATGAGCACCTATGGGACCTGCCAGAGCCAAGTGTGACTAATATAGTGTTAAAATAGAATAGCATGGACACAGTAGGAACTGCATAAAGGTTTATGAAAATTACACATGCCACAATCCTCTCAGCAAGAGCTGAGCTGAGTTGAATTCAGGCTGAACAAGAGCAAACGTGTGAGACAGGACCCGTTGCCATGGCCACCACATACAAATGACATTCCATTCCCTGAATGTCAGTAACACCATCTGCAATGAATGAGAATAATTCTTAATAATTCCGAGCTGCAGAGCTCCAAATCGTGATCTCTGAACAAGTGACCCGGCCGACTCAGACATTGGACAGAAACCAGTGCTGAGAAGGGGAGTTGATCTCACGCCGCCAGAAAGAAGCTTGCAACAAAGATGTTACAATGTGGGTAAAGTGTTGTACGACATGAACAAGCACTCTCATAGTCTTAAGGTGGTACACACAAGTTACAATGCAGACATACAATCGTTCTCATTACCTTGAGAAGGTACACTAAGTACTGAGAACCATTGCGAATCCCAGGCCTGGGGACGTCAGCTCTAGCCAACCACAGTTCATGATCCTAAGGGTGGGTAGCAGATAGTAATTTGGGGATGGATCAGGCCAGCCACCTGACATGCGAGAGCCAGTAGATTAACATGTATAGTGTCCACTATAGTTGGACTATTACCCAGTACCCGAACCAGTAGTGTGATAGATTTTATGGAGAGGGGCCCAAGCTGTGATTTTAGGAAAAAACTGGCCTGCGAGCCAGGAAATGCTGAGTGGCCATCGGATTCCTTCTATCCACATACTGATCTCTGTTGGTTTTGGTTGTAATAAACCACAGTTTAACCTTGTTGTCTGGATGGGTCTATGTTCCTTTTTGGGGGAAGGTGTTGTGCCTTCCCAGAGTCCGCAAACTCCTAGAAGCCCTCTAGTCTACCTGGGAGTTTGTCCCAACAGCATTATGCTTCCCCAGATAATTAAAATCAAAGGTGGGTTTTAATTGAGTAATCAATTCCCAATTGCATTTATAAATAAGCCGGTAAGATACCTCAGCGGGTTGTGTGTGATCTGCAGGTTGCAGGTTCAGATCCCGGCAAGACCAACTCAACCTTTCATCCTTCCGAGGCCGATAAATGAGTACCAACTTCAGTTGGGGGTGATATTGTATGCAGATATGTTCTCTTTAAAGCGTTTTGGCGAAAGCGCTATATAAATAACACATCATTATCATAATTCATTGTCACAAGGGAAACCACATCCCATGCTCTCTGGCTCATGTCTCCGCCCTTGCAGTGTCCCTGCAAAGTACAGCCCTACAGAGGAGCTGGCTGAATGAGATAGTTATACATATTCACGTTAATTGCCATTTAAGAGTATTGGAGAGCGCCTTTCTGCGTGCTGGAAGTTTACAGCAGTTTCCACATAAAGGCGGCAAGGCTGAGGTACGGTGGCAATGCACATAAATAATAATGACTCCTTTTTCAGGGCAGCGGGACCTTCCTTAGTAGTAGCGCTCTAAAGATGCTGTGTAGATAACGGAGAGCCCACCTGCACTTTGGGTGACCAGGTTCTGAGCAGCACATCGCTGAGGCTGTTATTGTCCTGCCCAGGACCTGCACCATTAAGCAATGCGTGAAGTTGAATCGCCACCAAGGGAAGGTAAAAGAAAAAAGTGTATGTGTGAGTGTTTGAAAGTGTTAGAAACTGGTGTATGACTATGCACAGGCATAGATTACTATTTGTTTTTAATGAGGATGATGAAAAAAGTACATAAGGTTCAGTGACAATTACTGGCGTAGACTTCTTTAGAGACTTACAATCAACATCCTGGCTGCTTATTGATAAAAGGGATTTTCAATCACTATCCTGCCATGGATTGGGTCAGCGACTACATGAAAGTGATTTACAGTGACCCAGAAAGGTAGTGGCTACAGCTTTATGAAAGTTACTTATAGTGGCAATGCTAGCCTATGTAAGCGAAACACTCCCATGTACTGTTGGTTAAATGACATATACTCTTTTTTTTTTCATGTGAGCGCCAAAGCACTGCCCCCTTGTTGCTGCACTAGCTGAAAGATGTAGGGTTTGATTAAAAAAATTACATTTATCATCAAGTGCATTTCTCAGCACCTCCCAGCTGCAAAGGGATAGTCATGCGCTCTGCGATGCACGGTGGTCCATACCAGACCCGGGAGTCTGTTGCGTGACCTGCTTCTTCGAAGAGCTGAGGGTGAAAGAGGTTTAGGAGGGGGGCCCATCAGCTAGGGTTTGCAGGAGCACACGCATTTGTGTTATTCCACTGGATCAGGTATGAGTGTAATTAACACCAACAAATATGTAGACATGTACAATAGACATAAGACACACACCACATAAAACCCCATATTTTAAGCAAATCAGGGCCTTATAGAGTGCAGGCCCCTACGTGAGATGCATTATTTACATTTATCTGTATGATTCAAAGCATTCTGCTCAGATTTCCCTCCTCTTTATAAATTCTGCACATGCATTCTCTACAATCTCATTCTAAACCCCTTGCATTACCTTTCAGTGTTTCGATGTTAAGCACCATATCAGTACCGAGTCATATAGTAGACTGAAATGTGACTCTTCAATATGTAAAATGTGTTATATGTTTATCTACTGAAATCCTGATGATGCGTATAATATAGGTAAAGGTTCAGATAGCATGTCTGTTTCCATCATTGTTTGTGCTCTTCATTATGTTATTTGGAAGGTTAAATCCAAAAGCATGCATGGGTATGCGTCCAATACTTGAGTTGTCTAGTCTTTGTTTTTGTGGGAGGCTAACACCACTATCAATATGAGGCCCTTCCTATCTCCACAAAGGGTTAGTCATGCCCTGACCAATTCCTTTAGGTATTTTTCAGTCTTAAGTGCTTCTTTCTTGTAGACTTCCATAGTTAATACGAGATGCGTAAGAGGCGATGCTGTGTCACATTGGATTGTCTCCTTGGCTGCTCTACTCAGTATGTTCCAGTTATTCTCATGTGTGTTTGCATGCTTCTATACAGCTGTGAGATATAGGGCCTCATTACGAGGTATGCCGGTAGCCATGCCGCTATTGGCGGCATGGCTGCCGGCAAAACCGCTTCCGTGTCCTCGGAATGAGGACTTACCGGACCATTCCGAGTTCGGATGGCCCAGTAATTCCTCACTCGAGGACACGGACACGGTTCATCCCCATTCCCATTTCAGCCCCCATAGGGCTGAATGGGAATGGGAGAGGGAGTAAACGACGGGCCATTACGAGATGGCCCGTTGTTTGCTCCCTCTTCCCCTCGCAGGACCCGGTATGCACGCCTGGTTTTCCCAGGCGTGCTTAACGTGTCCCGCAAGGGGACCTCGTAATGTGGCGAAACGGGTTGAACGGCGCCGCAGCCTTTAACGGTGCCGTTTAACCCGTTCCGCCAGGGTCGTAATGAGGCCCATACAATTTTATTGTTATACATCCAACGAGCGATAACATAAATGTAAGTAATATTCAAAGTCTTGTTGCCTCACTCACCGTTTGAGTGGTGCGAAGGCACAAATCATTAGTGCAACTGCAAGCATCAAATACATCCCACATATTGCAACTGAATCCAGAATAAACAAATAAACCCAGTTATCTTGTGACCCCCTTTCCATTATGGAGTTTTTAATGTATCTCCCCCTTGTTGGAATTAGGTTCTTAGAAGATACACTGGCTTCTTCCATAAGTTCGGAATCAGTTCAATCAGTTAGGAAAGCTTGACCTCTTTAATGATCAGTAAAAGGAATGTGTTTGGCTATCCCTTATAACTCCAAGGCATACATACATTAGTTCTCAAATTGAAAAGTAGAGTTTGCAAATTAATTTGTGCTTGATTAGCAAACACACCTATTTGATTAGCAATTTTGTGCTGATATTTTTAATGGCACCAGATGTTATTTGTACCCAAGACTAAAATGAGAAACAGTACAGCATTTTTGTGTACGCTGAAGACAGACATTAGTGAGATGAGTGTCTGTAAAATGTAAAGCTTAGCTGCATGAATGGATACAAGTAAATAGATATGATAAAAAGGCTCTGAAACACTTTTCAGTGCAAGGCTCTGTGCAACTGGGTGCAGTCAGTGTTGCAGTGCAGGGTCCCGTATGCTTGACCCATCATTTCCTGTGTAAGTTCATAATTTTCGTAAAATCAAAAAGTTTACAGGCATCACCTGACACCAAGTATGTAGTATGGTAGTATGGTATTGCGGCTGGTGCAGTAATTATCACCTGCTTAAAGTAAAGAGCCGTTTATTTTGATAATTGGCAACATCAGGTGGACATGATGGCCCTTGACGTTCATTGATATCAACTGTTTTCAATATAACTTTAAATATCACTTTTGAGAGAGGGCAGGGCTTCTAAAGGTCCTTAAACCAGGCCATGTAGGCCCAAGAGCAGATTCCCAGCCCTGCACACTCCTGAAAACAGTATTCATTGTTATTAGTACTCATAGCCCCATCTAGGGGGTTAATACCCTTTGCCCCAAAGCTTTGCACAATTCATGCTTCCCTTACAAAGAAATTACACATATGTCTGATTGGGAATAACTATTTCCTAGACCTGAATGTGGAACAGGAGGTGCACAGAGGAGGGGTCGGGGGTGGGAGGGATGTTGGGGGGGATTGGCAGTCCAGTAGAGACTTGTCCTTGGACACCACCTCAAGGCGAGAGTGATGGACGGGCAGAGGTGCAAGCCCCCGGCATGAAATGCAGGCAGCTACTTGCAGATTCTGCTTCAGTTCCCAGCAGGTGGTAATATATAATGCAATTGCAATTCTAGAGCAAAGCGAGCTCTGGGGTATTTCAGTAGATCTGTAGAGGTACAGACTGGATGGAACTAATGATTACTTTGCATAAACATCTAATTAGCTTCCTATATTCAATATGTAAGAGGAAAGAAAGAGACTAAGCAGAGTGGATGGCGCAGCAGGAAGAGAACTGGGCAAACTATATGCAATATTGTAGTTTATCACTATCTCACTTTTAGGGAAGCTGGTATAAAGCAACATGATGATAAGACAGAATTGATAAGATAGAATGTCAACAACTTTGGAATCAGCTCATAGGTTGAGCACCTGCTGCATAGATGGATGCAACCAGCAGGTAACAGAACTAGGTTTGCCTTTAAGGGAGAGCCACCAGCGGGCGCATCGATGTGCTAGCACATCAACCGAAAACAGGGAGTGGAGTTTCCCAATTAGCCCCCACCATTGTGCCTCAGGCCCCCCAGACCGGGCCGAGAACCCTTCCCCACCCCCCCTTCGGCCTAGAAACAATCACAGCAGAGCAGTGGGGTAACAGGTCCCTGAGGGGGCAGCACACTGCCTCGGTCCCTGCCGTGTCCCCCCTCGTTGCACATGCAGTGACAGCCACCCCGGGGGGCGTGCCCCTCGCCAACTGAACTTTCTGTGCCTATTTGGGGCCCACCAGCACTCGCCCGGGCTCATAGGTGAATGCCATACAAAGCACCAGGGAACGCACAGAGCCCCCCCCAAGAGGGGAAGATCTCAGTCCCAGACCCGGCAGGGGTAAGTGAGGATGGTGTAGGCACCCGCCAGGACACAGTGGGACCCAACAAGGAAGAGTGTAGTCCCCCTCAAGGCCCAGAGGAACAAGGTGTGTTATCAGCTAGGAAACATGGAAAACAAAAACTAATGATCCTGATCCTACGAGAAGAATAAAACAACTGGAATATTTGATCCGTAAGGAAATTAACAGAAAGCTTCATGCAATTACTTTAGGACGTTACTATAAAAACCAGAGAATCCCTAGGGGACTAAGAATTAATTTGAGACCAACGTTATGTAAGGAAGACAAAGAATTTGTGCGCAAATGGGAGGCGATTCTGAATAAGTGCTCGCTAGACTTAATTCTTTTAACGATTCAAGAGCTCACCAAAAATGTCAAAACCTTAAACGAAGAAATAGAAGAAATAGAAAAAGAATTGAGCACAGCGATTGGCAAAGAAGAATTAGGAGCAATATTGGTCGACATTAACCATAAACTTGAATCATACAAAAGTGAAATTGAATCCAAAAAAGTGAGGAAATTTCGACGGGATACTTATGATTATTTGAACGGAGAAGTTTACACCTGGATGGATAAATATCAAACCCCATTCCAAAAGAAACAACATCAGGGGAGTACCGACAATACTTCCAGCACGGATTCTGAAGATTCTAGAGTGAAACAAAGTACAGTGGAAGGAAGGAGGACAATAGGACAACAAGCAGAACCTACCACATCTGCAAGAGAGTTCAGAGCAGCCCGACCTTTTTTAGAACGAGAGACAGAAGGAAGAGAACGAGACGGGGGAAAAGAAAAAGGAAGCCAAAGAGTAGAGACCCGGGGAGCGAGACAGAAGAAAAGTTAGTTGTGAACATATCATCCAGAATACTAACGAAAAGTGAAGAAATGTTACTTCAGAAAGGGCTCAGTTATGTACCTACGCATAGCACAACTTTATTTGAGACTAAGATTGATTTATTTAAATTGGTGAGAACATTAAAATTAAAAGTGTTTTTTGATGAACTCGATACATCACAACTTAAAGAACAAGACCCAGAGGAACTACAAGAGTTTAGAAAGAAAAGTAATTTTATGCCACCCATAAATGTACCATCCATTGATATTTTTCATCGACAAGTACTCAAAGATCTTAAGAAAGTGTCATTCAAACGGAAGGGATATGGAAATTTGAAACCAAATGAGTTTAAATTATTGAAAGATTTATATGGAGACGACAAGATAACTATACGCCCAGCGGATAAAGGAGGAGCACTTGTAATAATGAACAGTCAAGATTATCATGACGAATGTATGAATCAGCTCAGAAACACGGATGTATATTCTGAGCTAGATAATGACCCAACTATTGAGATAATGAAGAATTTAGAAGAACTTCTGGGGAAAGCAGAGGAATTAGAATGGATAAGTGCAAAAACACGATCTTTTCTCACAAATAAATATCCAAGAATACCGAACTTCTACACGCTACCCAAAATACATAAAAGTTATACAAAACCACCAGGCAGACCGATAGTCTCTGGAGTAGACAGTGTACTACAGCCATTGGGCCAATATATTGACCAGTTTTTGCAACCATTGATACAAAAGACAGATACCTACATTAAAGACACTAATCATTTTTTGGAAACATTGGAGAAAAATGTATTTACAGAAACCTCAATAATGTTTACAATTGACGTGAAGAGCCTTTACACTTCTATTCCACACAACCTGGGTCTAGAAGCAATAGAATGGTTACTCCTCCAAGAAGGTGATTTGAAAGCTATGAAGGAATTCATTTTGGTATTACTACAGTTCATATCTGAAAATTCATATTTTCAATATAGAAATAAATTTTTTATTCAGAAATCTGGGACAGCGATGGGGGCCTCAATGGCTCCCACATATGCAAATACTTTCATGCACAAATTTGAAAAGGAATATGTACTTGATCATGCAGTATGGAGAAATTATATAAAAATGTGGGTCAGATTCATAGATGATATCTTTGGAATATGGAATGGCTCAGAGGAATCTTTTAATGATTTTTTTACCTATCTCAATAACATTGATCAACGTATACAATTCACAAAAGAAACTTCAAGAACACAAATTCATTTCCTAGATGTAGAAATACGTATTCACAACAATAAATTTTTGACCGGCATCTACAGAAAAGAAACAGATCGAAATAATTTACTTCATCGACTAAGTTTTCACCAACCGAGTCTAATTAGAAATTTGCCCTTCAGTCAAATGATGAGAGTAAAAAGGATTGTCAATGACCCAAGAACATGTGTGGTAGAAATTGAGAACATGGGGAGGAGGTTTGAAGCAAGAGGGTATAAACCAGCGGAGATAGAATCTGCCAAAGAACGAGTGATGGAATCTACAGTAAGTGGCACAAGGAGAGAAAAGAAGGAATCAAATATTGTATATGTGTCATGTTACTCAGTACAAAGCAACAAGATAAAGAGTGTAATTAAGAAGAACTGGAGTACACTGACTAATGACATGCGAGTTGAACATTTGTTCAGGGAATTACCAACCTTTGCGTACAAGAGGAGTGCAAACTTGAGAGATAGATTGGTTAAAACAAGACCTGAAAAGAGAGCATTGGACACATTGAGAAAAGGAACATATCCCTGCTTACATTGCAGTAATTGTAATTTTATAACAAAAGGGGATACAGTTGATCACCCTCGTACAGGTGAACAAATAAAACTTAAGGGATATGCAACATGTGATACTCTGAACATAGTATACAGTATTAAATGTCCGTGTGGTATATACTATGTTGGACAATCTAAGAGACCTGGTAAGTTGCGATGGAACGAACATAGATCGTGTATTCGGAATAACAATCCGAATTCGGCAGTAGCCAGACATTGGAACACAATGAAGCATAACATCAGCCAGATGAGGATTCAAGTCTTGGAAGTCATTAGACAGAACAACGCACATGAGGATTTGGGAAGAAGATTGAATCAACAGGAATCGTTTTGGATCGACCGGCTTGACTCCCTGAGACCAGGGGGCATTAATGAGGAGTTGAATTTTATGTGTTTTCTATGATGAAAAATATGTGTGCTACATAAGAAAGATTTGTTAAATGTAAAGAAAAATCATGACTGATAAAAATGCTGGAATTTATGTGCTGTGGAACTTAAGGTAGTTTAACACTACTTAATAATGGAGCCAATTGCAATAATGTGTCTAATGTTGGAGTTCACAGTATATCCCGCAGGGGTTAATTTCCCTGTGGGACGTAAGGCAGCTAACCACTGCCTAACAGTGAGCTCAGTGAAATAATAGACAGTGTTGAAAAGACACATTCGCGCATGCGCGGAGGAGATTAGTGAAACGCATCACGGCATTGCACGCAGCGGCGCGCATGCGCGGGAATGAGTAGTGTTGATAAATGCTAGTAAAAGTGGCGGCAGCCTTTTTTTGAATAGCAGTCGCGTACGGAGAGTAGGAGAGTAGAGGTAAGCACAACGGAAGAGGAGGTTAAGCGGGAATACTGAAGGAGGGGGACCACAGATATGGAAGTAATTATATACACATATATATAAATATCTGTTTCAGAGGATACGCGCTAGATAAGGATACCGGCAACAGAGGTGAATATATACTCTGGGGACGAAAAGCCAAACAGGTAGAAAAGCGTTAAGTAAATTATGATATTATATTGTGAAATAAGGTTTAACAATGATCTATAATGGATGTTTTTGTATATTTTTTTGACTTGTTACATTGATGTGAACGCCATGATGGAACACAACTTTAATCTGGTATGTGCATGCATTTACTTTACGATTTCACGTTTGGGTGGATCCTTGGGAATGGGTCATGGTGTTGTAAATATCATTGATTGATAACAAATAGTGTTGATAGCCCTGATGATGGACGGATGTCCGAAATGCATTGGCAATAATTTTGAAACACTGATTGGTTAGGAATAAATAAACAATTGAAATATTGGAAATATTATAACAAAAATGGTGGATTACTTAATGAAGAAATACAAATTACTAATGAGAATGAATTGAAACCCGTTGAGGGGAGTGAGAGCGAGCTCACCCAGGGTTGGAAGTTGTTCAGCCCTATTGTATGGATATCAGCTAGGGTCCGACCACGAGGTAGAATCCCAGTGCCTCTGCCCACCGCAGTCTAACCATACAGCAGCGTTGCCTCTACACGCATGAGCTGGGCAGCCGCATTGCAGGAATTCCAGTACAACCCTGCACCCAAGAAAACAACCCCACGACACCTCCATGACGATCTAAGCATGGCGGACGACGTGTCGTCGATGATGAAGGACATGGCAGCGATACTTAAGGAACGGAAAGGTTTCAGATCTGATATAACACAGAGACTGGACGGCCTGGACAGAAAGGTGGGTGACTTGGACTACTCTGTCCAAGAGTTAGAGGCCAACCAATCGTCGGTGGACATCCAGGAAACACAGTTAGACATGACGAATTCGGAACTGGAAAGACGGTAGGAGGAATGTGCCCTTAAAATTGATGAACAGGGATAGCGCAATAACCTCAGGTTTTTGAGGTTTCCGTAGAATGAAGGCGAAACTCAGACATTATCCAAGGAATTAACGACATTGTCAAAAAACTCTTCAACGAGAGAACACTACGGATCCCACTATTGACAGAGCACACAGAGCCGGAGGTGGAACGTGGGGCCCCCGCTCCATACTGGCTAGGTTTCACTACTATCCGGAGAAAACAAAGATCCTAGAAAAGTCCAGGCTAGTGGGCCCAATACTGATCCTAGAATCACCCCATTGTATCTACCAAGACCTGTCATTTACCCTATCCAGATGCCGCCTCTTCGCCGGCCCTCTGACAAAATGACTCTGTGCAAAAGGATCCGTTATAGATGGGGGTTTCCCTTCTCGCTTAACTTTGAACTAGAAAGATACAAATATAACTGGATAACTGAAGATGACATCGGCAGGGTGTCCCGAGAGCTTATGGGAGAATCTACACAGAATGGAACCGACCCGGCACCAAAGGACAGGCAGGGAAAAAAAACAGGGCAGAGAAAACCAGCGAAAGACGACGCAGGAGGGGGGGGGGTACCGTCAATTCAAAAAGCTGAACCCACCGTCCCAGTCGCAGCCCTGAGATTGAATCTGTCAAAGAAGGAAGATCGTCCTGGTGGTTACCCCACTGAATACCTTACGCAAGCAGGAAACGTGTAAGACAAGACAGTGGGGGTTCTTCATCAGCCCCCACCCCTTTCCCTTGTATGGAGGGAGAGGCCAGACAGTGGGGGAACCAATAAGGACATCAAGTTCGGAGATGACTAGTTGTGGGAAGGAGGGTTTTAGGGGGTGAAGGGGAATACAGTACTGGTATTAATCATGGGGACTGATCTCGAGGGGGGCGGGTCCAAGGAACTACAACGGTGTGAAAAGGAGACCTGAAGAAGTAGGGGAGGCTGGTGGTCTGGACCAAGGACGGCAACCATCTCACAAATGGTCCAGATGCAATCAAAAAAAGGGGGGGGGTGAACCTTGATGCTGTTGGGGAAATATGTGAGGGAAAGGGGGATACGGTTTAAAATTGCAAATACCACATCACACCGAATACTAACGAGAGCTAGGGAAGGCATTAGTTAGGACAGCAACCAAGACTTTACAAACCCAGAGAGCTATACAGAAGTCATGCGAATCTCATGCAGGATTTGATCCCTGGACTGTCCTTGGGCTCAGTGAATTTTAGGGCCCTCAACTCCCCAATTAAGAGATTCCTAGCGATCCGAGAATTCACTCGCCTGAAGTTGGACGTTATGTTCCTGCAGGAGACCCACTGGAAAAGGGTGGGCGAGCCGGCCATGAAAGCCAGGGCAATCAATAAGATCTTTCAGGCCTCTTGTGAGATTGAAAAAAGAGGGGTTGTAGTACTTATCGCAAACAAGCTGGCATTTACAGAACTCGCTACCCTAATGGATCCAGAAGGATGATACATAATGGTGAAAGGGCTAATTGGAGACCAAAAGGTTTCCCTGATTTCGACCTAGGGATCTGTTGAGATCTATAAAGGATTTTTTCAGGTGCAATAATAACGGGGAGGTGAAGCTACCGATGGTCTGGGAGGCATTCAAGGCTACTTTACGGGACAAACTAATCTGGGTAGGAGCGACAAAGAAAAGGGAGAGAGAGAAGGAGGAGAAGGTCCCTGAGAAGGAAGATAGAAGCCCTACAGCCCAAGAAAAAGTTGAAATCGCAAATATCCATGGCCAAGGTACAAAAACTTCGAACGCAGTTCAAAGAGATCCTTCCATATCAAACATTTCACTATTCGCAGATGATATCTTATGTTACTTGTCGGAGGTGTCCTACTCCATTCCCAAATTGCTCGACTTGATTAACACCTTTGGGGCATTCTTTGGCCTTAAGATGAACACCACAAAGTCCAGCATTTTGTCCCTTCAGCCGGTTCGAGCCCCAGGATTGGCACAAGCATCTTTTCGAGGGATTATGCTGGAAGATAAGGAAATAACGTATCTGAGAATCTGCATCCCCAGTGACTTAAACGGTCTAGTGGAAGCTAACTTTACCCCCGACCTGGCCAAATTGGAGGCGTACCTTGCTCGCTGGGCCCCCCTGACCCTCTCCTGATACGGTAGAATGACCGCGATGAAAATGGCGGTTTAGAAGGAGTAGGAGTAGTTTCAGTTATCTGCGATATTATAGTGATTCTTCAAGCTTTGAATTACTTTTAATTTATTTGCCTATTTAGTGCTGAGTGGTGAGTCATGTACTCTGTTGAACTTTTGGTAATTTATTGTTCAGTTATTTGAAATTCTTGAAAATAAATATTGGAGAAAATAAATGACGGTTCTCCCGTGACTATTATCTCTTTGCAGCTATCCCCATGCGCACCCCAGACGCTCTCTTTGCAAAACTTAATTCCATGATTTTGCGCTTTATCTGGCAAGGAAAGACACCCAGAATTAAAATAATTACTCTTACCTCCAAGGGACTTTGGAGGCTTTGCCCTGCCGGATTTTCACCTAGATTATAAAGCTGCCCAACTACACATCCTATTAGAGCGCACAAGAGATGAGATGGGCACGTTCTGGTCCTATTTGGAGGATGTGTGCACTCCCCAGGGTAAAATCGGGGACCTGTTATGGGCCCCACCTAAATTTATTCCAGCAGCTCTTAGGGGGCATCCGGTGCTGGAAGTAATATGGTCACTGTGGAAGGACAATGGCCCTCACCGCTGAGTTCTCTGTGGGGCCCCTCAGTTGGGTAAAAGAGGATTTAAACACGCTCAATGATGGTCTGACATCGGCCTGGAGTGGGCGGGGCAACTATTCCAGGATGGAAGATTTAAAAGTTTGGAGCCATTAAGGGAGGAGCTGGAGGAGAGGAAATTGACAGTATTTGAGTACTTAAGGCTAAAGGGCATATGCACGGACACAAGACTCCTCCCCAAACTATTTCGCCCCCTGTCCCCTTTCTAACGAGTTCTCAATGAGTCCACCTCTAGGAGTGGAATTATATCCAAACTGTATAAAGTACTGATTACGGCAGATCTAGCGGGCAGACAAACATTCAAGCAGGTGTGGGAGGCGGAGACCGGGAGGAAGATACCAGCTTAAACATGGGATCTGGTTTACTGTATAATGTTTCACAGGAACCTGTTTACAGCGATAATGGAACAGAGTTTTAAAATGCTGCATGGCTGGCACCTAACCCCCTTGAAATTGTCCAAAATGTACACAGGTGTTTCCCCCCTCTGTCCCAGGGAGTGTGGGGAGCGAGGCACAACATATCACATGTGGTGGCCATGTCCCAAGATTCAGGTCTATTGGTCGGAAGGCCTCACAGGATGAAAGAGATGACAGGCATATCCCTTACAGCCAACCCTCTGCAAATTCTTTTGAGGGTACCGGAGGAATCCAGAGATGAAAGTAGGTTCCTGCAAATCTGTGAGGCAATGCTGAGAGCCGCCAGATTGGCAATACCTCAAAAATGGAATAGCCCAGGGGTCCCTTCTAAAGCAAACTGGCCCCTTAAACCTAAGGGTATTTATGTGTTGGAAAAAGTAACCACAAAGGTAAATTACTGGACTCCTTTCATGTGGAATGGCGGGCTGCTTCTCTTGCACTGGGGTATGGACAATATATAAATGTTCACCTAGGAAACCCGGCAGGGCAGGCCCTCCTCTGTGGGCGGAGACTGCGTAACAGGGGCTGGAGGCCGGTCACGGGAGAGCGGCTCCCTCAGTAGAGGGCAGAGAATACTTTATGAGCCCAAGGGATGATATAAGGCATGCAACTGAACTACCGGCTTTCATCCTGTATCTAATGCAATAGTGATCAATCCCAATATCCTGTCTTGTGTTAAGTTTGATGGCATGGGCAGGGGTGGTGGTAGGGACGAGGGGGATTATGGGAACAATACTCCAATGAAAAGGTTCTAACTTTTGACATATGTTCCCTATACAAAATGTTTAATAAATGTTTTTTTTTAAAAACCTTTTGGCTGTGTCATCGTGTATATTTTTAAAAGTGTTGACTGGTCAATATGATGCAATTTCCCCCAACAAAATGAAATCTAGTTGACATTATGCGATTTAAAGACACTAACCTAAAAACTGACAATGTGATGTTTTACAGTAGTAATACTGTAATTATGCATTATGTATCAACTTACATTTTTAGGAATGGAATTGAAGGACTGTCTTTTGAAAAATTAATTTAACACATACTGGTCCTTACCAAACAGGATATTGTTAGTTTAATAAAAGTATCATCCCGATTACTTCTGGTTTGCAATTATTTGTAAACTCCCACACAGGACTTCGGCACTTTTAAAAGGGGGGGAGATGATTTCTGCTGCACTGTCTCCATGAGCCCGTTTGAACTTAGAGTGAGCAGAAAGAAGAGTGTAGAGCGAGCACGGAGGGATTGAGAGTAATGCAGAATGAGCTGTGCTTCCACTGAACAGGGTAATTTAAATAGCTAGTTGTGCTACACAAGTTTCAATTTAATTAGCAAACCTACAGAATTGCATAGCAAATTGCTTTGCAACACTGCTTAGTTAGTGCCTTCAACTCTGAAGTTAGCTGGGTACAATATGTAATATTTAAGATTTGTCTTTCTTTCTTACCTTTTTATTTAGGCACTGAAAATAGTTTACTTTTCTCCACTACATCTTTCCAGGATGCCAAATATCATCATTTTGTGTCCGCCCCATAAAAGATCTCCTAATTCTCGTACTCTTCAGAATCAATTTTTCAATGGAAAAGTCACTATGAAGTGACAAGTTTTCCATTGAGGGTTTTGAACCCAAGTATCTATGATCTCCTTTTATCTCCAAAAAGTGTCTGAGGTCCAAATTAAGTATTTTTGACCGGTTTGTTTTAATACATTTGCTGGAGTTACCATGCTCAGCATATTTAGGGAAGCCAGCTATCCGAATGTTGTTCACAGAACTTGGTAGCAAGCCTTTCATTCTGTAGCTGTAGTTCTTTGATTTGATCTGTCATCCTCAATAGTTTCTCATCAGTTTTAACCATCTGTTCCTCCAACGTTTTGACTTTTGATGCAAGTTACATATGTCTGTTTTCTGAGTTTTACTTTGATATTTCCTGCCGTACCTTGAGGTACCATCTACAGAATGGGATCTATGTGATTACTGCGACCCCTAAAAGTCAGACGGCCGAAAATGGCGATTTTGTTTTTCTTCAACCCCCTTTACACCACATATATATACGGGGGAGACCCCCCGTAGGTCCCGCATTCTTGTATTATATCCCATACCCCCCCACATATATATGTGGTGTAAGGGGGGGTCTGGAAAAAAAAGTCAGACATTTGGGCATTCTGAATTCTGGAGACGACATTTTGGTATATTTCCACAGAATGTTGTCATCTTATTCCCCTTAGCATGCTGTCTCCTTTTCTTCCTTTTGGCATTTTTCAGGTTGAATTAGCTGGTGGGATTTAGTTCTGTCATGTTACAGTAACAGGGGATGACTAGTGTTGGGAGCTTCAGGCTGCCATCTCTGTGGCTGACCGTTCTAGAATCCCAGTAATAGGTTTTGCTTGATGATGACACCTGTAAATTGTCTACTTGTGTTATACCGATGTGTTCTCTAATTGATTTTCTCGAAGTGCGTACATTTTTTTTCTTTTGTGGGAACATTATTTTCCATTGGTACAACTGAGTGATGAGGTAAGCCTTTGTGAGCATGCACACTTAGTGAGCCATCATCTGTCACGTATGGCTTGAATAATTTGACATATTCAGGAAAAACAGTACATTGGTTTTTTTAATGTTAGTACTGCAAGACGTTCCTTGAGTCATTCCTCTGCTTCTTGCACAGGCTAACCCAACCCTAACCCAGGCTTTCCTATATCCTGGACTGCAACCAGATATCGGTAACCCCTACTGTCTAATTTAACAAACTCTGGTGGTAGGGGCCTAAAGACCACAGTTTAATCTACCTTACTCCCTCCAGGATTTTCTAATGCTTCACTACTCATCCCCCACCATGTTATCAAGTTGGGTTTGAGGCAGTCCATGTCACCACACACTATCTGCCTCTACCACTCCTTTCCCTGATCTTGTCCCATTTCTTTCCTGTTCCTCCACTCTTTATGCTTCTTCTCGCCTCTCTCCCTAGCCCTCTCTCTCTGTGCCTATACCCCTCCCTCTCTCTCTGTCCACTCCGTCTCTCTCTTTTTCTTTCTCTACCTGGTTCCCAAACCTCTTTGTTAATAGGTTCAGCGGCTACGGTTACTCAGGATTCACATGTTTCTGATTTCCATTCCTTCTCCCTTTTTTTGTCGGTGGCCTCTTTCGGTCCAAACAATCCCACAGTGATACCACTTGTCAAGGATGGCTTGAATAATTCCACAAACCCAGGGAAAACAGTTGAAGTGTTTTTTTCTTTAAATGACTGTAAGTGATTTATCTGAGGGATGTCCGAGACTTCTCCCACAGCCTCCTGCTGGCTTCCAACACTCTTAACCTAGGCTTCCATACTTCCCAGGATGCAACTAGCGATCAGCAATCCCTTCTGTGGGAAATATTTGCGCCCCTCCAATGAAATAATTCACCAGCAGCCATTGAATGCTGATACCCCCTCAAAGGGGCACTCACGCCCACAAAACGCCCAGCACTAAAGGGAGCCTCTGCCACTAACCCCCTTCAAATATTTTCTGGTTAAGTTTGAGAAAACAAATGTTGAATTATAGGAGAGATGATCGTTAGCTTATCATTAATTCCAGTCTATGCCCAATAGAACTATGAAAATTGTGGTAAGTATGCTGATTGCCTGGAAAGCATGACACTGCATTGTTGTTCTCCCCTTACAAGGTAACGCTTGCACTGTTTAAGAAGGAAAGGTTGAAATTCGCCTGCACAAAACCCTCAGTGGGAAAATTAAATAGGTTTGTATGGTCACTACTCTTAGTGGGAGTAATGTAAATAGGGCGAGACCACAATATTAAGACTTGTCGGTATAATATAGCTTTTTGTATCAGAGGAAGTAGCAATTGGCAGGCTACTGCTGTGGCTTATGTATTATGAACGCTTGAAAAGGTGCTCCGTGTGTGTGTGTGTGTGTGTGTGTGTGCTGTTAATATTCTTCTGAGAGACAACCAGAGGGAAGGCTGACAAGTGCACATACGCACAGCCCGAGGGGAGAATATGCTGTGCCCAACAACCTTTGCAAGCATAATTCACCCCATACAAGTCCCAAGATCTGATGCCAGCTTTGGTTGTGCTGTCCCTCCAAAATACTTTTTGATATTCAAATTGGCATTCAGCCTTCATGACTACCCCTTTCTGAGTCTTGCTTATTAGTCTCCCACAGGTATAGAAGAGAGGGGACCAGCTGCAGGAGCAAGTTAAAGTTACCTATGTTAGTGGTTATTGTACTCCTACATAGTCCTCTTTCCTCCATGTAGGCAGCCCTCGGTCCCCTCTAAAATGTGTCCCCTATTCTTGTAAAGCCTACAGTGAAAATGACTGGCAGTTGAGAACAGCGGAACGTGTGGGGAGGAACCTCTTCATGGGTGTTGCTGCGTGTGCACACCCAGCTTTGCCTTCTAAATTATGATGTGCATAGTGCTCTGGTACCGTCCCCATTGGAAGGACTTGGAGGAAAGGGGGCTATGGAATAGGTGTGCAGTATTTACTGCAGTGAGTAACGTTGGCTTGCTATGCTTAATGCCAGATTCTTCCTGCTTCCATGTGCTTTAAAAGCAGATGAGGTTACCCAATGTTTTGGCACTTAGCATACTTATGTGTATTGGAATGCTGAGAAAGCTCTGCTAGTATTTGAATCTGTAACACACATGGTGTAACATTCTGGTGTGAAGTGAAATTGCTGAGCTATCTTACTGGCTGTTCTGATACTGTTTAACTGAGGATGGATCACTATGAAGGAAGTTAGACTGTGGTTTGTCAAAAACCTGGCCAACGCGGAGAATAGTTAAGCAAGGGAAAAAAGTTCTTAGCTAAAAACCAAAATGTATTTTTTGTTGTTGTTGGTAGGAATAGACAATTGTTCTTCAGCAACAATCATGACCGCTGTTAAGAATAAGGAAGGTAAGCTGCATATTCACTTTTATTCTAAGATATAATTATTGTCATTGTTCTATTCTTGTTTAAAAGACTGCAAAGTTAATTTCCTGATTGATGTCAAATTCCAGCACCACCTTCTTTAGATATCAGTAGGTGAAAACATTTGAAGACATGGTTATGATTTTGTAGAATTTGCTCAAAATCCGCAGTATTGTAATGCACCTTTTTATGAATCAATGGTTCATGGGCTCCGGCTTTACTGATGTAAGCTCACTGTAGTAGTTCTCTTTATCTAATGAAGTCCTGTTATAGATGGGCGCTTTAATGCTTTGATTACTTTTGATTAATTCCCAGTGATCATGGAAATTGGCCATAATGAGTAAGATCTAAAACAGCTAATTACAGACCTGTTTTATCAAAGAATAGTCACAAAAGACAATCACAAGAGAAATAACTTTAATGGGTCCAGGAAAAGGTGGCTCAAGCATCAAGTATTATAGCCCTTAAATGATGCTGTAAATAACATATGTTGGCAGGGCATCTCTCTTACAGAACATTATTTTTTAAATTGCTGCAAACATTATTCAAGTACACCTCAATTGCTCAATTGATGGATCTCTCTTCGACATCTACACTCTCAGTGTGTACGTATTCGCACAAAACATTATGTAGGAGTAACTGATTATGCCCTGACACAGCCAGTAGTGCTGACTTGGGTATTGGCATGTCTGTACACTGAAACACCCCTGCCCCAAATTGATCACCATTGCGCCGAGCCAGAGCATATGGCGCATGTTCGAATTACTTGCACTGCAACGAGAACACTGATCGGTGCCCAATAAACTTCATTTGTAGATTATTGATGAGGAGTAATAGACCCCCACCCCTTTGTTGAGGAGGAATAAATCACTAAATCAGTTGACCGGACCAACAAAATTCCCTGCTTTCACTGTGGCTTGCCTGAATCATCTGTGCCTGAACATGCGTTGGTGAGGGTGGCTGGCACGTTTCTCAATCCACCTCAGCACAGCAAACTTTTCATACTTGAACTGCTTGTCCTTTTCTGGCAACATCAACCTGCATCGACCCGGTATTCTTCAATTGCTTTATGAATTGCACAGAGGGATAAATTAATAAGTCACATGCAAGTCATCTTTTTCTGTACCTGGGCATGTTATCCCTGCGTGCCCATTTTAATGAAGTATTTTTAAGGGTATTTCTATTTCATCTGCTTGTTATGGGCCAATTACCAGAATGGTAAGTACTGTGACGTTTGAATGTTTTTATGATCTCTTTTAGTGGAAAATGCATTGGTACTTTTGTCCAATTTTAGTGCGTATATCTATGCTTTTTCCATCCAACAATGCATTGCTACCAAAATGTCTACTTCAAACACTACCATTTGTCCTATTTCCCCTTGCACTGTTCCTTCTTGGAATAATAGTGTCACTTTTGTCTGAGTCTCTGATGAAAGCAATCTCCTACTCCACAGTCCTTTGCCTGTTTATTCGATTAACGAACACAAGGTTACTTCAATCTGAATTTTTCAAAACACAAGGTTCCAATGGGGATTAAATAACAGAAATAAAAAAAGGTGCCATGTGCAACAACTTAATACATCAACGAGCCACAGGCAGTATAACACAGAATGTATGTGTTACAAAGGTTGTCAGTGTTCATAAAAAATATTTTCTAACACATTACAAGGTAGTCAGAAAAACAACACAAATTCATACAAAATGTTTAATACACAACATACCCCTACATACATCCATACCCCTACATACATAACACATGCCTTGATCATACCTAAACAACAGTAAATGCAAAAAAAGCAAAATACAAAAACAGAATTGAAAATCGCAGGAAACGCAACAAACCGACAGTAGCTACTCCTGTCTGGTAATGGCTCAAGGCCACATAGGTAAACCAGAAACTTCGATGCCCACAGTGAGAAACTCTACCCTAGGCAAGTCAGTTCGTTGATGACAAAAGATGTGTATATGAATGGGTAAATGTACACAGGCTAATTAGAGTTTCGGATAAAGGAAAATCTATTTTCTCAAACATTCTGCCTTCATCAGGGCCAAAGAACACAGCTTCGGGTAGGGATAGGTCATGTCAACAAAGGAAATACATGTGATAAAAAACGAAGGATTCTTAAGACAAAGATACATGAGCATGCAAGCCTTGTTCTGCATGCTAGGCACATGTCTGTACATCTATTACTCAAATAAAACAACCTGTGCCTTTACTAACATCTCGGTGGGGACCACCGCTCAACCCAAGAGGTGCACCAATGCCTGACCGCTGTGTCCCCCACGCACCACTGCATGAGCCACAATTAAAAATAGAATAAAGTAAAGTAACAGACGGCTTTAACATGCCGCTCTTATCCAGATCAGACTGTGCACACAGCGCACAATTCCTAGTGTACACTCTCAGTAGGGTTTCGAAAACAACCTGCGTGGGGGTGTATGAAACATGTCCCATCATGTAGAGCCTCAAAAGGTGTAACTATTTGCCCGTCGTGCCGTGCTGTTATGTCTCTTACCTCGAGGGTTCAAAATTCCCCCTCTGTTTTTCAATGGAGCGTTCACACGCTAATGAAACAGGCCATTTGGTTAACTTGCTGAGAACATCATGTGCGAGAAAACAATTCATTTGCTCATTTGATTAGTGCATTGCATCGTTACTTTCGTGTTTCTGACTTCCCTTTGTGAACTCCTCCTTTAGCCAAGGGATTTTTCCTGTCTTTTTTAAGGGCGGTCAGGTGCTACTATTGCTAAAGAGACCTAGCTTTGATCCCCTAAATTTCCCCAGTTTGCAGCCCATCACCACTTTGCACTTTGTTGTCAAATTTCAAGAGAAATGCACAGCTCTTCAACTTTCCCACTACTTATGAAATCCCTGTCGCCTTCGGGACCATCAATCCGGTTTCTGTCCCAGGTGTAGCACAATGATAGCTAGCCTTCAGATATTGGATCACCTGTCTTGCCCTTCCTGATCTCGCAGCTGCTTTTGACACTAACAACTTTGAGGTGTTGATTAACTTCTGACCCTTGTGCATAACGATGGGTGGTCCTGTTCTGGTATGAATTCCTCATATCTGTGAGCTGGCACACTGTTTGTGCAGGTAGGCTCAGTCAGGTCTGGCTGACACCCAATGTGCTGTGTTGTCACAGATGGGTCGATTTTGACTGTTATGTTTAATATCTATTTGGAATCTCTGGGACATATGATGATGGAGATGGGCCGAAAGATACACCAATACACTGACGACACAACAGTTCTATCTTTGAGTGGCGTCTCCAGCAGAAATTGGCTGCTTTACGGACTGTTCGAGGATTGAATGGCTCTACTCTCTCACACTTCATCCTTCAAAGACTGGCTTTCTTTTGGTCTCATCCCCTATTGTATGTCCGTTTTTTTCAGAGGTAGTTTGCTGGTTTGCCACATTCACTTTCTTTTTTTTTAAATCTTGTTTTTATTACTATTTTCAATCTTATAACATAGAAAACACCACCCCCCGCCAACTCACCAACTCTCTTTTACCATCACCGTACCCCCCCTCCCCTTTAACAGTATCCATCCATGAAATCCAGAGAATTGTTCATTTATTTGAATGAGACCTGTATTCTTTGCGGGCGCCAGTTCTCACAAAAGTCTTTGTCCAAAGAGTCCAACACCAACTCTCAATCTTTCTTAAACTTCTTTTGCTCCCCTTGTACATATGTAAGCCATTCCAGAGAAACATAATGCCAAATTTTCATTTACCACTTTTGTTTTGTTGGGGTCATGGGTATTTTCCCTTTTTGTGCTATAAATGACACAGCGGCACCACTTAGTATCATAAATGCTTCCCTTTGCTTCTTTACCGTTATAACTTCCAATATGTCTCCTAAACCCAACATTGCCTCGCCCATATCTCTGGGTGGGGGGGGAGTTTAAAAATTAAATAAATATTTGTGGGTGAAAGGGAATGATTAAAAAAAAGGGGGCGTTTGGGGTGGGTAACCCCAACCCCCCCAAAAGAGTTTTTTAAAATAAAAACACGGCAATGAAAAGTCCAGCGACGAAAAATCCTGCGGCAAAATAACGTAGAACCAAAAATACAACACCTTTGGGAGAACCATCCTTTAATTACATTTATTCTTCCCGTCCGCAATGTTGTCAGGAAGTTGCGTATCTTAAGCCATTGTTTAATTGAGGCCAGAAGAGGAAGATCATTTACTTAATACATTGACTCTAAGGAATCAGTTAATTGTATGCCGAGGTATCTTATTCCCCATTCCGTTAATACACATTGGTCTTTGTAGACATCCCCCTCTTTACTGATGTTTTCCCTTCTTAAAATGTCATCATAACTGATTTTTGTATGTTCATTTTTAAGCCAGCCACCTCCCCAAATTGTGTCAATTCTATTGCTAGGGCTGGCAAAGAAGAAGGCATATTGGTCACCGTCAATAATAGATTATCTATAAAGGCCATTACTCTATGGTTTTCTCCCCCAAATTGAATTACCTTTCTCCTCATCTCTGATTCTAGAAAACAATGGCTCATGATGTAATGCATATAGTAGCGTAGATAACGGGCACCCTTGTTTGGTCACCCTAGTTACCCGAACTTCATGCGAGAGATCACCATTAATTGCTAGTCGTAGGATTGGGGATTTATAGTTCTCCCTTCCCATTTGCAAAAATGTAGGACTAAATCCCATAGCCTCCATTGTCAAAAATAGAAGGGACCACTCGCCTCGATCAAACGCCTTTTCAACATCAAGCGTTATAACCCCTGCTGATAATCCTGCTTTGTTTATTTTCTCAATCAAATGGCTCACCCGTATTGTTGAATGTGTTGTTGAATGTTTGCCCAACTAAAACAAACCCCCATTGATCCGGGTGTATTAGTATCGGTATTAGCCTTCTCAGTCTGGTTGCTAATATTTTGATATAAAGCTTGGCATCTATATTGATGAGAGCAATAGGGCTGTAAGATCCACATTGGGTCTTATCCTTACCTGGCTTTGGAAAAAGCACCACCTTTGCCTCTTGGATTGAGGGTGTAATAATACCCTCCCCGCTGAAGGAGTTAAAGTCAGGTCAACTGTGGAGTCAAGACCTCTATATAGGTCTTATAGAATACTCCTGGGAAACCATCTGGTCCTGGAGCCTTGTTAAGAGGTAGAGACTTTATCACCGCCTGAACCTCTTCTAATGTAATCTCTCCCGCAAACTCTTCTCTGTCGCCTACATCTGGTCTGTTTAACTGCCATTGTTCCAAGTATGTCTTTTGTACTTGGGATTCTGGGCTGCCCGAGGTATGTAACGCAGAATACTACTCTGTAAATGCTTCTATTATTTCTTTGGAAGAAGAGCTAATTTTACCTTGCCCAGATTCAATAGTACGAATAGTCCTAGCTTCTTCCGTCATTCAGACTTGTCGTGCCAGCAAGCGATCAGCCTTATTGCCTTTGATGTTATAACTCCGTCTTAAATACAAAAGGGCTTTCTCGGCACGCCTCGTAGCAACAAGTCAAGTTGTCCTCTTGAGGTACCAATTTTTTTTTCTCCGTATTCCTACCCTCTTGTTTGTTTACATCTCCTTCATTACTATTTTTATTTGTGTTTCCAGCTCTAGTTGGTCTACTGTTAATTGCTTCTCCCTTTGTGATTTTTTTCACTATAAGTTCTCCCCTCGTGAACGCTTTAAAAGCATCCGATACCCATCTTTCTGGTGTGCCCTGAGTCCCATTCAATTCGAAATATTCCTTAATTTTACTCCAAATTTCTTCACCCAGTACCTGGTCTTTTATTATATATTCTGGAAATGTCCACCGCCATAACCCTCTCCTTTCATATTCCTGGAGAATTGTTAACTTTAATGGTGCATGGTCTGATAAGGCGGTATTACCCAAATTTACCTTTTACAATTGACCTTTTGCACAATTGACCTAATTATAGTGATCCTAATTGACCTTCTGCACAATTGACCTTTATATTATTTTAGTTATTTTATATATGTATTGGGTTGGTTTTGGATTATAAATGATATATGGGGATTGGGTGGGGGGTTGCGTGGGGTTTTGGAGGGTTGCGGACCACCCGCATATATGTCCTAATTGACCTTCTAAATTAGGTCAATTCTCCAGAGGTCAATTGTGAAAAGGTCAATTGGAATACAACCGATAAGGCTATAGGGCCTGTATCCATCTGTTGTATTCTTCCTAACAATGAAGCTGAGAACCACATATAGTCTAGCCTCGAATGTCCGATGGACAGATGAGTAGAATGTATACCCTTTATAGTCTTGCTGAGTTTCGTTCCAAGCATCTATTAATGATAAATTGGCCATGCTCATTTTACATTTTTGAGTAGGGGGTCATTGCGAGATCTGTCCAACCCTGCTCCTATCGACTTGAGGATCCCAGGCCATATTAAAATCCCCTGTCAGGATAATTTGTCCTTCAGCAAACGATTCTAATTTGCCCAGAACCCCTTGTAAAAACATGTCTTGTCTCGAATTTGGGGCGTAGACCTTAGCAATCACATATCCCGTTCTCCCTATTTGTATTTTAATGAAAAGATATCTTCCCTCCGTATCCATTTCTTTGCCCAATATATTCTGACTGACCTGACCTTTCAATGCTATTAAGACCCCTCTCTTGTTTCCCTTATAGTTTGATTGTATAATATGTGGGTAGCCAAATCATTTACATTTATTTGTATCTTTCCTTGACACATGGGTCTCTTGAAATGTCACCACATCAGTTTTCTCGGCTTTTGACTGGTGAGTTTAAGCCCCTTATGTTCAAGGTTAAGACGTAGATTTGTATTCTTACCTCCCATCTCAATATATGTGCTCTGGTTGCTCCTTTGGCAGCTGAATTCCCCCCCCCGAAAACAATTGCCCCATAATCGCCCTGACCCCCCCATCCCTCTAAACCCCCCTCTTTTCCCCGGTCAAGCTCAACCCATTCCCCTTCCTTCCATGCGTTACGCCATGGAGGTTGAGCTCTACTACACACCTGGAGATTAATTGTGCAGGTCTACCCATACCCATCGTACCCCTGATTCCAAGCTCCAAGAACACCCCCTCTTCCTTCCGCTGCCTCATTCACTCCGAGATCCTGCCCCCTTCTGAATATTATATCAACCACAACCATCACTACAATCCCACAATTCCAAAAGTTAAAGTACATTTTACATTTTACCCTCTCCGTTGACTGTGGATGTCTTTCCTCGATCAACACTTCCTTGAGATCGTTCTCGCTATGTTTTATCTCGAGATTATTTGGTCCATTCTCTTTTGTACCCCCTATCTCGCGAATATTACGAGCTTCCTTTTGGTGACTCCATTCTTCTAGCTTTAAAATACATAATCCTTCACACGTGGTGATTCAGTGTTGTTGTCCTTCCCATGGAAACAATAGTACATAAGGAAATGTCCATCTGTAGCAAACCTGGTTTTTGATCAGAACTTTTACTACTGGACCCATGAGTCTTAGCTCAGCAAAGTTACTTGGGCCAAGTCCTGGTACAATTGGATTTCAGATCCGTTTACCTTGGTTGGATTTGTTTTTCTTGCTGCCTGTACTTTTAGTATTGCCGCAACACCATCTCTGTGCCTCGCTCCTGGATCTTTGTTTTGGGCTCACCCTGTGTATTCGATCTAATGCGACATTTTACCCCGTTTCCAATTCTAAAAGATTGGCGAACACTGTTGGCATAGTTAAGTCTCGATCCTCAATCGTTTCCGGGAGGGATTTGGCCCGAATATTGGATCTCCTTGATCTGTTTCCGAGATCTTCCATTTGTATTTCCATATTGTGGGTCGCCGTTGCCCGCTGATCAGTCAATATATCCATTTTGCGCGTGTCTTGTGCAATATCTTGAATCGCTGTTTCGTTTGTTTCTACTCGCTCTGCTAACTCATTTATTTCTCTTTTCACCTCCTGTAGCGATTGTGCAAGTTCTGTTCTTATGAGTGTGAGTTGTGCCTGAAGCATTTCCGTCATTTGGTCCTTGAAGTCGTTGGAGCATTGTTTAATTTCTTCATTTGTGGAGTCATTTTCTATCATCTTTGGTGATGAGACTGGTCCAGCTGTTCGTCAGTAAGCTTCTCTGCCCCTTCTTTGTGCCATAGTTTCAGGAGCGCACCTTGTTGTTTTTTCTTTTGCAATTTGGGAGTGAGCACTCACTCCATTGGCTCATTGGATCTATTCCTAGACATTGTGGAACTAATCTACAGTCACAAGATTGCCAGCTCCCCCTTTGTGTGATAAAGGTGAGATCTTGATGGTTTTTACCCCAACTTCGCAGGAAAGAACAGCTTCTTTGAGTGTTCCCACCTTTTTCACCTCCGTCCTAATCACGGGTCGCAAATAAAGGCTTGTTGCTCCTGACCAGGGGTTGTTAATTGCCCAGAAATGTCTGCCTTCTATAAAATCCCTGGATTTTTTGTAGGTACACTTTAAGACCAGCTCCTTCTCAGCGCTACGTCAATCAATGCAGTATTGAAACACTCACCGATCGGCCTCAGCGCTACTTCAGCCTCTAGAGTTCTGGGACACTCGCTCATCCTTTTGCCAATGGGGTGGGTCCACAGATCTGCTGCTTAACTTGCAGTCCCCGGGTATTCTGCCTCAGTGTTGATGGTGCGCTATAGTTCTTTTGGGCGCCTGTCCCGTCAGGACTCCCTTGGTTGCAGCTGGTTGCGCTGAAGCCCTAGACAAAGCCTCAAGGAGATTACGGTGTGTTGCTAATCTTGTTCCACCGACATCCACAATATAAATACTTTTTTCACCTCCCGGGGTCCTGGTAGGGTCTGCTTGACGGTTGTCAAGTAGATTGCGGATCTGTTTCATCTTCTTTTAGGCGATGGCAGAGAGGAGCTCTCTTCTTACACTGCGACTATGTCATCGGCCACCTTGGAATCCTCCCATTCACTTCTTTATTGATCACCACCACCTTAGTGCCCTCGGTGAAATCTCTTGACTTTACTCTTGATTCTAATCTGAACTTGAAATCCGATAGTTCTCGTCTTGCACAATCTTGTTTTCTTCGGTTGTCTTTTTTTAAGGAAGATTAAGGAATTTATTGCTCCTTCAGACTTGTGGACCGCTGACCAGGCCTTAATTCTGTTGTCTTCTGGACAGTTGTAATGTCGTTCTTGTAACTCTTCCTGCTACCTCTTTCACCTCACCCCTTTGAAAACTGTACTGCATTCAGCTGATTTCTGGCATCTGGAAGTTCAAACACATTTTTTGATCATAACAACATTTTGTTGCTTTCAGTCAGGTTTTTCCTGCTTTAAATATATTTTTTTTAAAGTATTCCTCCTAATTATCTTTGAGAGCAAGTGAGTTATTCTCAGTTAGAACTGATGGTTAGATTTGGTGATAAATTGTAGTTGGGAATGGTGCGCACTAAATAATCCATTCAGGATAAAAAAAATGCAGCAAATCTAGTGCAGTCATAATACGTTCTAAAATGAAACCTACCTTGTTCACTGTCAGAGATCTTGTATTTGAATTTCCCTAAATCACAGCCCATCACAAACGTCCAGTCTACTCATTTTGCAACAGATGTGAGCATTGATCCAGCTCTGCTGATACAGTTGCTTATTGTTGTGTTTGATGGTTGTATTACCTCAATGGGAGGAAATGTATGTAAAAGATGGACTTTGCCTATGTGCGCCGTACATGCTTTCAAGATCTTAACTGCACAAGGAATTATTAGGGTTGACTTATTTTTCCTTTATTCTCACCTCTTTTGGAGTACTAAGCTTTTTTCTATAGTTAATCATGGATTGAGTGAAATACAAAAGCCCTATGATAAACGAGTTCTGTTCTTAGTTATATCCCTATTAAGATGATTCCAGCATTGTTTCTCAATCTTTCCACAACCCTGGCCCTCAGAAAGGAATGAAAGTGTTAGGACATCATTCCAATTTTGGGGGTGTTTCTGTCCTATTTCATGGGAGCACTTCATTTTCTGTTTTTTTCCTGTTGGTTTTCTTTAATTAATCAAGAATATTAATGCCACAGTTGGGTTAAGGCCGGGGTAATTGCTTGCACCTTGTGTGTGTGTATATATATATGCTATGTTAGACAGAACCAGATAATTTCCTCTTAAAGTAGGGTCTGTACATATTAAGATACTTATTTGTGTAGGCAACATTATTTTATTCGCCTCTACGTAGGACCAACAGTGATGATTACATTCTATGGTAAAAGATTCTCGAGAGATCCAATTGCACATTAAACCTGATCAAACAGCGGTTATGATTATGAAAAAACAACGTAGGTCTAGCGGGTATATGGCAGTGAAACGTTTGGTGGTTGCAAGGCATTTGATGTATTTGGGATACCCTGTTTATGGGAAATTGGGAAGTAAATTAAACATGTAAAGGTTAAGAAAGAAATTACATTCAGTAATAGCACAATTGAAGATAGCTAAAATAAAATATTATGCATTTTCACTGATTCCACTAATTGAACTCTACAACTTAAAAGTGGTACCCATAATTCTCTATTGTTTAGAAGTAGTAGACTCCTTGCATGAGAACAACCTAAATAAATTAGGTCTTGCTTGGAGAATGGTCTTAAACCTCCCTATTTTTACTCCACTGGCACCCATTAGATTAGAAATTGGGCTGCATTCACGCCTTCTAAAGTTAAACCAAAATGTCAATTTCTAAAATATTAACTCCTTGGAGTAATTCATTATATGAAGACCTGCATTACCTTTTCCGCAAATGTGAATCAAGGGTTTTTAATAGCTTTGCATAGAATTTACATAGTTCTTGACTTGTGCGTAGATGGCTGACTTTCCAGGTAAAGTTAAATACAAATTGAAAATTCCATATTAGATTAATCAGGATGATACTCTAAATAAATATACATTACTCAAAGAATACAACATTCTATTTATCCTCCCAAAATACTTGGATATTTTTCCAGATTACATATTTAGAGCAATATTTATGCATTTTCACTTTAATCTTTTATGTACACTGGATGTTTGTGGTCCACTTAGAGGTATGATGCCCTCCATGAGATTCTACAATTAGTGTAGGTTACCTTCTGAAAGGGAAACTATTAAACATCTTTTTTTTATTGCAATGAGATGAGTGATTTAAGATTAATGGCCTCATAACGAGAATGGAGGTAATGAAAACAGGAAGGCGGAATGGTAATACCGGCATCGTTAACGGGTTTGGGGCATTACGACCCGACAACCCGCCAATAGCACCACCGCCCGTACCGTGCCCCTTCATACCGGTTTGCGTGCGTACCAGCGCCCCTTCGCGGAGTAAATACCGGGATGCCTGTAATAGGAGATGCAATTACCGGCATCTCAAAGGCGGTAATTGGGGCCTTCACGATGGCGGCCATACAGGCATCGCGGACCACCCGTAAACAGCAATCTGCAATCAAGGAAACTGCCACAGGTGGAGTCAGTGGAGCCTGTCCCAGTATAAAAAGAGTACATCCACACACCAACACCCCTTCCTACACCAAAATGATACCACTAGCTGTTGCAATCATGGGGCTGGAGGACATGCCTATACTGCTACAGCAACAGCAACTACAACTACAACAACTACAGCCACAGCAACAGGCAGCACAGAGGAGACTCAAGAGGAGAAGGAGGTTGAAACAGGGCCAGCAATTACCACCAGTGCAGCCAGTAGTACCTCGTAGGCAGCCACCAATCCCTCGCATCAGACCCAGTCCATTCAATATAACCCCTGAGCAGATCCACACCCTGTACCGGTTGGACCGGGACACCATCACCACCATAGTCGACATGATACACAACGACATTGTCAGCCTCGTAGAAATACGCACTGCCATCCCCCCGCTACTAAGGGTGGTGTCTGTGCTCCATTTCCTGGCCACAGGCACCTACTAGCACACAGTGGACCAGCTGCATGGCATTTCACAGCCACTATTTTCACGCATACTGACCCAAGTGCTGGATGCCCTCCTGAAGCACGCTACCACCCACATATCCCGACCACGGACTGCCCAGGAGATAGCCGACACCAAAGTAGGCTTCCATGCACTGGCAGGCATGCCCAATTGTGTTGGTGCCCTTGACTGCACCCATGGAGAATTGGTAGTCCCCTATGCCGTAGAGGCGGTGTACCGCAATTGCGAGCAATACCACTCCATCTATGTGCAGATGGTATGTGACTCCAGCAAGATCATCACACATTGCACCGCCCGACATCCCGGATCTACGCATGACATGGCGCTGCGTAACTACACGCTACCCCGTCACATGGAGCGACATGCTGGATGACGTGCCTGGCTGCTTGGTAAGTTGCCTGACTGGACCATGGCAGTGCATCAGGGTTGTGATGTGTTGGGAGGCATACTCCACCTGGGTGGGAATGGGGGGGGTTTGCATACTCCACCTGGGTGGGAATGGGCGGGATGCATACTCCACCTGGGTGGGAATGGGGGGGGATGCATACACCACCTGGATAGGAATGGGGGGGATGCATACTCCACCTGGGTGGGAATGGGCGGTGAGTGGAGAATGCAACACTCCTGATCTGAACCTCCCAACCCGAACATGACACATCACTGGCACACATTGGACCAAAGCCGTATATCAATGACAAAATGTAAGACGCATAACCTGGCCACCATGGGTATGTCGAGCAATGCATGACTAAACATGATTGCAACTGTGCCACTGTGGCTAGTGTGACCATGCACAGTGTAGTATACACAGCAAAAATGTGAGGCAAAACATTGTACTGCAACCACAGTACATCCGCAACAGCATGCAAGAATTCACCCGTCATCATTTGTACAACGCCATCCAGACTACCATACCATATTGCAGTATAGAATGCATCTAAATAATATTTGTGCATACGTACAGGGACATGTGCATGTGCATGTCGACGGCATATAGCTGCGGCCATGGCTGTGAATCCTGAAGGTGGCAGCTCAGAGTGACTCACATAGATCTATTTGTATTTGCTCGCCGGTGATGGAGGATATCCCTTGAAGCCGTGGCTACTTACGCCTGTGCGGAACCCGCGGAACAGCCATGAAGAGGAGTACAATCGGGTACATACCCGTACCTGTGTTGTGATTGAGCAGACCTTTGGCCTGTTGAAGGCGCGTTTCCGCTGCCTAAGCAGGTCTGGTGGAGCACTCCTTTATAGGCCTGAGAAGGTGGCAAAGATCACCATGGCCTGTGTCATGTTGCACAACATGTGCGTCCTGAGAAATGTACCACTGCCACCTGACATTGACATGTATGCACCGGGTGAGGATGATGAGGATGAAGATGGAGAAGCAGCACCCCTGCCAGTACGTGGTGCACAAGATGGCTGTGCAGTACGCCAATGACTGATTGACGAATACTTCTGACCAACAGGGACTTCGATAGATATGTGTCAGTGACACATTGTACACTGGGTCCATGTGTCATAAATTAAATGGATACACATGAAATGAACAATGTCCAGGCATTGAATGATTTTTCACACTCCGTCTTGTTGGACGCACAGGGCTGGAGGGTGCAGAGGAAGCGGCTGCAGAGGAAGCGGGTGTGGTGGAAGCTGTGGTGATTTGCACGGCTGGTGCGGGTTGTGGCTGCTGCATGTGCAGCAGGATAGAGGTGAGGACCTGCGTGACGGCACCCAGACTGTCTCACATCATCAATGCAGAGGCATTGACGGCGGCTGTGTTCGCCGCTATGGCCTGGGTAATCTCACGCCTCGTGTCCTCCCCATCCGCAACATATTGTCGGAGTAGGTCCAACATTGACTCCTGCCTAGCCTCCACCCTCGCTAGCCGTGCCTCAAGGTTGGTGGTGGAGCAGCAGTGGTAGAGGGTGCTGCGACCGGGCATGCATTGGCAGTACTGTCCTTGGGGAGGGTGCTGAGGTCCGAATCATGTAGCAGTGGATCCACACTGCTGTTGGTGGGTGGGGGCTGAGTGTGGGGTTGGGGGGTGGACACGGGGCTTGGGGAGTGTGGACTTGCCACATGGGTTAGTCCATCCTCGTCCACATACTACTCCACTGCAATTTCTATGTTGCTCAGTGGGGCACTGGCCTCGCCTTCCTCTGGTATTGCCAGCTGCGTGGTCCCTGTGTCAGGCGTTTATGTTGGGCCATCATGTGCGGCCTGGGCTTCGTTGTGGCACGCGAGGCTTCCCCGGAGGTGGTCTTGCCTGTGGGAGTGGTCTTGTGCTGGGACGTGGATGCCCTTGTGGCTGTTTCCTCACTTGCATCCTCTCCATCGGGTGCCTGGGGGGGGTAGAAGAGATGCAGGGCATCAGTGATGGTGTTACATGCAAGATGCATCATATGGTGCTGTGGAGTATTTCATTATTCATGCATTCATATCTTACAGGTGTGTCATACAGGGAAGTATGAAGGGGCCTTTTTTGGCATGTGCCGTGACGTCGCAGTGCAGGGATGCTGCATGTTGTATTGGGCTTTGTGTGATGTATTACATGGGCACGGTCCGTGTGTTTTGGCTGTGTGTTGGTAATGGGATTGGCACTCAGCATGCATTTCAGTGTGGCAGGTTTGGGCCTCCATCTGGACAAGGATATGTTGATATGTGTGTTGGGACATGCATTGCCTTTCCTAGACTCTCTTCCACATCACTTGTGCTACGTCATGGTTTCCCCTACAGGGATCTGCAGGGTCACTTGCCTCCATATCCAGATGTTGCGGCACCCGTCTATCTCCCCAAATCCCTCGATGGACTCCCATCTGTATGAAGCTACTGCCAGTCTCCTCCCAGCTTGAAAGTTTTGTGGGTGAGTGGGGACCCCCGCATGTGGCCATGGCCTCCCTCCTGTTGCCGGCCAGGATGTTCCGTACCCTGAGGTGGAGGTCATCCCACCTTTTTTGACTGTCCGTGGGGTGGTGCCGACTGCCGGGAATTTACGGGCTCCCTCCTCCCAGATCTCCTTTTTGCATTGCTTTACCTACATTCTCAGGTTTTGCTGGTTGATCTCCTCAGCATGGGCAGCTAGGGTGTCTGCCAGCGTGGTCAGTTCTTCGTCTGAAAAACGCTTTTTGCACAGGCAGGGGGTTGATTTCCTGGTAGCCTTGAAGGGATTGGCACTGGTCTCTCCTGAACACAACGGGTGGTTTGGGAGGATTGCAATGGATTGTGTTTTTAAGATGGCCGCCGGCGCATTTCCCCTTCCGACGCGATGACGTTACTTCCGGGTCCAGTATTATGAGCCCGGTATTAGCATGATGTTATTACCGGGTCGGTATTCAGGGGTGCCTCCTAGGCAGAGGCGGTATCGGCGGGTCCCGTGATGGCGCTATCGGGGGGGGGTTGGAGGGCCTTTAGCGCCATGGCGGTATGGCCATTACCGGCACGGGGGTTTGCGCGTGCTTGCGCACTCGTAATCACCCGCTATTAGCGGCGTCATACGAGCACGGACCGCTAGGTCCTCCATGCCAGTAAAGACCCCGTTTTTACTGCGCTTCTCGTAATGAGGCCCTAAGTCTCTTAACCAGATTTGTACATTAGCCCAAAGCAGTCTTTTCTGAATCCTATTGGTCGAGATTGTTAAATGGCAACCAGGTGTCAATGATTACTGCAGCAGTACACTTTATGCATAGACTATACGAGAAGCTTTAAGGAAAAAATATAACTGCTCTTGAAAGCAAAGTCACATACGCTTAAACGTGATGTGATGTATGATTTAATATGAGTTTGCTCTTTTAGAATAATTAATAGATGAATTGTGATTGTGTTAGACGAAAAGTTATAGGATTTGATTTGTGATGTAATTCGTATGGTTTTATATGAGGAAAAATGTAGCTTCTATGTATTGTGGCTCGTCAGAAGGAGGACAGGCATTCTCTGAGGAAATGGTGTATTGTACGATATTTTATTAAAGTATACTATAAGGCCTAACTTTACCCATCACTTTCGGTGATCCCTACCTATGTTACTAGCCAATGTGCTCGTTAGTCGGGTGTGAGCTTCCAAAGAAATAAGTCAGCTGTCCAAAACTATCCTTACCGACCCTACCACTATGAAAACTAACCTAGGTCCGGAGAATGGCTCCCTTCTCCTAAGGGTACTTCTAGTACGAGTCTTTAGAGTTCCCTCTAATACACAATCCGTAAATTGTCTCTCGTGATTTTGTGGATCAGTCTCTTTAGTTTGTTTGAGTTCTCTCCCCTATTTGGGAATCCCTTTGGTGGATCTCTTATAAGATCTATATTCCTATATTCTTGGCTGTTGATCTAAGCGTATCCTGTGAAGGTATGATTGCTCTGGTAGGCTTTCCCTATAAGTAATTAGAGCTCAGCTTGTTTTGGTCTACTTGACCTTGTATGCGTCTCAATTGCCTAGTTCCTCTAAACTCTGGCTCATATATTTCTTTCTCTTTGGTGTTGTATTCTTCTTGTATAGAAAATCAACTTGGTTTCTCCTTTTGCCAGGATATTATTATCCACTGTTCGTCTCTCTCATTATTCAGCTTTTCAATATTTCTTTCTCTTCTTCACAACATTTAGAGTTAATTTGCTTCCAGGTTTACTCTGTTTCATATTTTCTTCTGAGATGAGTTGCTTGTGTGGGATAATGATTTCCTTGGGGCCTCCTGTGATTCCCATTCTCCCTGTTATCTTTGTTCTTGAAGGATAGTCTTCAGGAGCTTGCTTTCTTGGGAACCTCCTCTCCGGTCCTTGACCACCAGCGCCTTCTCTTCTCTGGCGTCTCTATTCTCATGCTGTCTCGTTTCCTTGCGGTGTCCCGCTGCTTCAATTTTCGGCCGGAAACCCGCAACCTTCTACTGCCGGTGGTATCGGCGATGATTTGCAGACCCACAGTCCACCACTGGTTTTCCTTTGTGGTGTCACCACCACCCTCTCATGGGTTCCTGCCCTGTCGGTTCCTCGTACTTTGGGTGCGCCGTAGCTCTGGTGTCCTGCTCTACAACATCATGTGACTTTGAAACTCGAGTACTTCCTGGTTTCTGTCTTTTCCAGGTGTTTTGCGGCTTGGCCCTTTCCAGGCTCACATATTCGATCTCTCTCTGTCCTCGCTCTGAGGGCATGCTCATCAACCTACTTATCCCTGTGGGTTGGATATAAAATAACAGCCTCTGTTATGAGTTTCTTTTTTTTATTTTTTATTTGTGTATGGCTCTGTTAAAAAAGTAAGAGGGCCTTTACAAAATATGAACACATATACATACAATATACATCATAAAATATAAAAACATCCTTGCATATAACAAATGAATAAAAAGTAAAGACATGTAATAACAAATAACTGTTTTGTTTTGTTTAGGTAATAGAGGGATGCCAAAAATAACAGGGATTAAAAAGGTTGATATAAAAATCAGTAGTAGAGGAATAAAGGAAATGGCATCAATTTGCATGTCAATATTGGTAATGTTAGAATCGGTGTACATTTTTAATTCTTTCTCTATCAAATCACAAAGTCGCACTTAAGCATAAATAAGCGGTTTGTGATTGCCTTGCATCAATCGAGCCCATAGAAAGGGTATAGAATCAGTATAATTGATATTCACAAAATCTGAAAAAAGAACCGTTCTTTGATCTTTGAAGTGAGGACAATATAGAATCAAATGCTGGAGTGTTTCTGTTGTTTCATCACAAGTGGGAAATCTGCAGGACTTATTTCCACTATGCATCTTGGTACTAGCCCAGTTTGTGGTTCGTTCTTTGGTATAAAGCAAATTAAATTTAAATCGTATAAAAGCATCACGGACATGGTTACATGGAAATATGTTGATATAATCGTATCGCGGTAAACGTTTTTTAATGAAAAGATGGTATTCTGTGTAGAGTTTGTATGATCCAATCTGATCAATAGTAATCAGCCAGTCCAACTCAAATTATTTTTTTTTAGCAAAGGCAGGTCTAATATGGACATCTTCTATAGTGATCTTGACATCATTCAAGATGTCGTGTATTCTAGACGAATAGTGAGTCATGGCGGGCGTGGGTCTAACGTCAATGGATTGCTTCATATAAATATACAGAGAATTAGGTTTAGGGTAAATAATCTTTGCATAATTTGACAGAAGCCGCCATTTCCAGCGAGTCGAAAAGGCAATGAGACTTAGCTCATGCCTTAAAACTGAATTGGGTAAGGACATTGGAAGATGCATGGCCCTCTTCAGTATGGACCCTTGTATTTGGTCTAAAATAGTTCCCATATCATTTAGGCAGATGTCCAATGAATAAAGCCAGACACTTTCAATTTTCAATGTAAGAAATTCAATGAGTGGAGTTAATGAGAACTTACAGTATTTTGAAAATATGATTTTTAATTGCGAGACCAATGGGCGAATATTTGAATTGAGTAGCTCAGTCCACATTTTAATGGAATTTTTTTCTGTTAAATAATACCCTAAATAAATGGTATCAGTGATTAAGGGAATAGTAGTTTGCATAATATGCCATTTGGCATTTCCAGTGTTATTATGGACGCCAAATTTCATTACTGCGATTTTAGCAGGATTAGGAGATAAATTATGAGATATGGCAAATTCCTCAAAAAGGTGTAATTTAGCTTGCAGGCCGCCTGGAGTTGGATCAAAGAGGAAGATATCATCCGCAAAGGCGAGCCATTTTAAGCGCATAAGGCCTATTTTCACAGAGAAGAGATTTCTCTCATCCCATCCTTTTCCAAGATCTGCAAGATATAAGTTGAAAAAGGTGGCAGCTAAATTGCAACCCTATTTTAGGCCAATTTCAGTGCTGATTGGTTTAGTAGTCGGACCTTCAGAAGTAAGTTTAATTCTGTAGGAAGTAGCGGTATGGAGGGCTATAAACCAATAGATTAGCACTAACGGTATACCCATTTCCCTTAATTTACCCCATAACAGGTTCCTAATCACCGTATCGAAAGCAGAGGTCATATCAATGAGCGCAATATAGACAGGATTAGTAGATTTTTGCTTTGCTCCAGCAATAGTAAATGCCATTATCATGGCATTGAGAGAATTACTCATCCCATTTCTAAAGCCAGTTTGGCAAGTAGAATAAAGCTTATGAAGCTCAATACATTTTTCAAGGTCATAAAGAAGAAGTGTCGCAAATAATTTCGCTTCTGTATTAATTAAAGCGATAGGCCTGTAATTCTGAGGCTGGGAAGGATCCCCTTTTTTAAAAATCGGTATGATATTAGCCGAAAGCCAAGAGGCCGGGATAATGCCTGAGTTGTGAATAGACTGGTACTTGGTGTACAATATCGTAGCCCATAAATCCGGATCGGTTTTATATAGATATGGGGGAAAACCATCCGGGCCCGCTGATTTAGAATATTTAAGTTTAGAAATGGCCATTTAATATCAGCGATCGTCCATTTTAGATGTTGAAGGTTTTGATAACTCGGTAGTCTGAAAATCATATTTCGGAACTGTTCGGGCATCTGAAACTTGTGAGTGATATAAGTTTGCCATGTCATCTCAGAAATAGCATTCATTTGTAGAGACAGATCTTGTCTCTGATCGTTTTTGAGGGTTCACCAAATCATCAGAGTATCATGAGTAATAATGGCTCTGATAACATTACAATTAATTTCGTTGTATCTTAGTAATTGTATATCTTTCAGTTTTTGCTTATAAGAAGCAATTATACTTTTCCGCTGCAATAAACGTGCTTCATATGATAACCTGTGATCATTTGCTAAAGCTCTGAGGGCTTTGTTTCTTTCGCGCTTCTGAACTTTACACAGAGGGTCAAATGAATGTCGATGTGTTATAGCACTTTTTTTAGTTTTGCTGAAATACATTAGAGCCATCTTAATTACTTCATCATAATTTGACTCTATTACGTGAATAGAGGATTCATCCAGAATAGAGCGATTGGCAATAGCCGTTGTTACATATTGTACAAATCGGGTACAAGTCGCTAAATTCCATTTTATGGAAAGATGAGGGCAATCAATTTCACATAACGTGATTGATAAATCAACCGCGAGAGAAGGGCAGTTCAATTTCAATGTACCAAAAAATTGAGCGTGGTCTCCAAAGGGCAATGGTGTAATTATTAACGGGAGAGATATTCGGAGTAAATTTTGGGTTACAAATATAAAATCAATAGTTGAAACTTTAGAGTCTCTGGACCAGGTGTTCCAGAGTAATGTATCAGTAGGCATAATAATATCAAGATCCCAATCTCTCAGAAAAGTTCTCCATATGATTCCTCTCTTTATCAATAAATTAGTGAATTTGGAGCCTTTGCGCTCGGAAGGCGACCTGTCACAATTGAAATCACCACAAAGAATTATTTCCGTATTTTTGAATTCAGAAGTTACGTGTTCAAGACAATTCTAAACTGAGTTGATCATTTCATCTATAGAGAGAAAGGCTGGATTCCAGTACATATTAATTAAAATTAAATGATTAAACTGATCAAAGTTTGTCCTTAAAAGAACCACAACCAAATTATGTGCTTTCCAAACAATATTAGAACCAAGCCCTAAAGCATTATCTACTGCTATCAAAATGCCACCAGACGGACGACCAGCAGAGGATCGAGTAGCTGGAATGCAATGGGTGGTATAGTCTGACAATGTTAAAGTAGTAATTTTCATCGTTTCTTGAATCATAATGATCGAAGGATGATGAGCACCATCAATCATTGCATGCCATTTCAAAAGATTATGATAGCCACATGAGTTCCAAGATTGTTCCATACCGGCTACGATGAAGAATGTGCTTCATTAGATTTAAGGATGGAGTTAAACATAAGGGCTAACCACGGTGTACCCCGTAAACTTCCCACTTTAGTCAATAAATCACTGATGGCTCCACTTGCCCCTCCGTTAATATCAAGAATTGAATCATGATCAGGTATTAAGGAATGTTTATGCTGAACAAATTCAATTGCTTCTTGTTCATTCTCCATTGGGATTAAGGTCAAGCCTTCATCATTTATACTTTTACTGTTTAACCATAGATATTTTAAAATGGAATCCGAGGATAGATAACACGTCGCACAATAGTTATTTTCCGAAGCCAATGATACCCTTAGTATGTCCTCAGATTTAAACATCCGTAGCTGCGGGATACGACTAAACAACGTTAGAAGAAAAGATCGATTAATACGATTATCCCCAAAGAGGTCGGGCTTTCCTTCAAACCCCACAAGGTAATGCTTTTCCCCAGTAGTATTAGCTACTTTGTGGGATGGATGATCAAATGTTTTGGTGTGCGGAACAGTGAAAGTATCAGCAAAAGACACTGATTTATGCTTGTTAGGCAGCATTGAGTTTATTAGTTCATTAGCTACAAGAGAACAATTGGGTGCCTCGTTGGGTTCCTTCCTTAGAGTAACCAGGGTGGTTTGATACTTTGGCATAGCGGGAAAGTTAGGTTCTGGAACTGATCTATGCAATGCTGGACCGTGTACCATAATACAGTTACGTTCAAATGCTGGTTGTACATTATGAGAGTCATGATCAGATTTTGCTATCAGAGAAGGTACACTCGTGGACGATGACATAGTAGCATTTACTTTGCCTTGTCCATTAACCACAATCACTGGTCTATCGGAGTTAGAGAGATCTATGTTATTGGTGTCAGTGCTAAGACTATTTAGTGTGATAGGAGTTTTAAATGAAGATAGGGAAGAGCCATTGTCAACAATGAAAATCGGACATGAAGGAAGTGATTGTGCTACCACTGATGTGGGTACCAAGGAATGGGTGATATGATTTGCCAAGGCCTTTGAGTCTATCACGCTATGACAATCAGAAACACCCATGCCAATAGAAGTAGCAGAGGGATTCAAAGCACAGACTTCACTATAAGTTCTAGGTGTGGTGCCAGAAATATTGCATACAGTATCATGGTGGCGAGTAGTACGAGTTCTGCCACATACTGGGAAATATTTGGCTAAATCCAATCTAACGCCAGGCAGTTTAACAGGCGTAACTTCGTTTTGTAAGTCCATGTCTGTTACTTCGTTTTTTAATGGCCCATTGTTTTTTTATTTTTCCGTTTAGATAGAAGTGAAGGTATGGGACTCTCAACATGGCCCATTGTAGGATCTTTAATCTCAGTATTCATAACTGAGATCGCTTTCAATGAGGTCATGTTGATGGCTGAGGTCTTTATCATGGCGTTATTGGTAGCATTGTTACATAGTGGCAGTAATGCATTTATAGGCAATTTTAGGGCATCCTGGCTTTCCTTAGAGAGTTGGTGGACATCAATAGAGTCAGCCTCTATCAGAGAGTCGTGAGTCTTGCATGGAATTACACTAGAGGAATCACTTTGAACTTTGGAATTTTTAATCAGTGCATCTTTTCTTCTTTTGGCATACCTTCTTTGAGCCTTTTGGTGAAGTCTTTTGGCTCTTTGAGACATAATGACAGAAGGACCTGGTGGTGAAGATAGTTCTGGTACATCTTTAGACATTAGTTCCATTGCATTAAGCAACTGGGAGGGACTGTCAGGACCATCTTGAGCATGAGAAAGGCTAGGAATGTGTAAAGCTATAATCGCATTCATTTTCTCAATAGCTAGTTTTAATTCAGGTTGGACATTTTGGCAAGAACAAATAGAATGGTTCGGCACAACGAGTGCTGAACTTGGGAAAGAAAGGGAAACAGATTCAGAGCTACATTGGGTGGCAGCATTTTTCAAATAAGGGGTCTGAACAATAGGAGCGGCTTTGAGATCTTTTAAAGTTTCAGCTGCTATAATAAAACCCTCAATTCGATCCATCTTAGATGACATGATTGCAAGCATGGATTTAATCTCTTTCAATTCAAGATGGGTTAAATCGTGGCCCTTATCAAGAAGATCAAGAATTCGTATGATGACAGGAAAAGAATTTGGGGAATATTGGATGGGACTTACCTCCGAAGACGGAGAGAGGTGAGAGGATATAATAGTATTCACATTAGATTCCTTTGGAAAAATAGTTTGAGCTAAAAGTGGTGCATTACTTGTAGTGTCATTATTTTCAGGACTCGTGCTCCAAAAACCCTTAGGATGCAGGGGCACAGGTGACTGTAGTAGTGGATGCTTTTGTACTGAGTTACAAACAATTGGAGTCAAGCTGCCAATGGAGCGGCAGACCGCCTTATCCAAAGCCTCCATTTTCTCAATTGTTGCAGCTAAGTGCTCAATACTCCTTTTATAAGCCAGAGGTGAATCGGCTATGGCCTTTCGAACCTCCGGACTAATGGAGGGGTCGACAGCACCGGAAATAAGCGGTGCAAATGGTAAAGAGGACTGAGCCAAAAAAGAATCTTGCCTATATTTTTGAGCAATATCTGGCGATAAAGAGGGTTCAATTAAAGCAGATGGGTCTGCTTTGGTAGGAGTCACATGATGAGCCGTTAGAGCTGCTAATTCTTTGCGTGCCGAAGTTGCAGGCCCTGTAGATAGATCGATTTTACTAACAACAGGTGAATGGGGGGTAATCAAGTTACCCTTTAAACTTCTTAAACCATGCGCCATTACATTGTCTGTAGATCTCTCAGGCTGTCCTCCTTAGAGTGAGAGCTGCAGGCAGCACTATTGGGAGCGCGTGCTATAAATTAGTTCCTTACCAAGCCTTTAGCCACCTCCAGCCGCACAGCAGACAACAGCTCGCCCTTTTCACCATTCACCACTCGGGCTTCTCGCCGCAAGGGTCGAGCTGTTCTGGTTTTAGGGCAGCAGGAGGAGTGGCTTCGAAAAGTCACGTGACTCGGGTCACGTGCAGCAGGGAAATGTCGCTCACTTCGAACTGCTCTCAGCTGAGTTGAGAGTCTTAAGCGAATCGGAGCGAAAGGAATGTTTTCAATATAGACCACCTCCTGGCAGCAAGGTACTGTTTCCAAATATTTCCAAGTTCTTCATGTAAGGAAAAACAGTTCACGTAAGGCAGCCGCACAGCAGACAACAGCTCGCCCTTTTCACCACTCGAGTTTCTTTGTCCCAGTCTTGGTACTTCACTTCCCATGTGTGCCATAGTATGTCCAGCTTTATGGGAACCATAGCCCTTGTCCCCTAAGGGGGTGTATCTAACTGGGATGTCCCACTTGCCTCTACCCCTAGGAAGGGTATTGCGGAGCGGGCTCCCCTCCCTTGCCTCACAGGGTGGGCTCCCACTTGGGGAGAATGGACACGTTCCTTCGATTCATCACAGTATTTAATGTTCTCTGTTATAAATGTTTTCATATAAACTGTATATACTTAAATACCACTTTTGAAAAATAGAGTATTATGTGCTTAATATCTCTAAGCATGGGACTGAGATTTGAAACCTGTGTTGCTCTGCATTGTCTTGCTTCCAAGACAAACGCTTTGTCCCTGAGCTACCATCCTGGTCCTCTTGACTTTTGGACCTTATTTATGTGGTCGGTGAAATGTTTTCTGAAGTCCCCCTGTCACTGCAAAACATTCTGATGTGCTCCCATATAGTAGCTCAAATGGCTTCTAGAACAAGGAGGCTTTTAAAGCACTCCATCATGGTCACAGGGTGATTATATACCCTAAACGGTTTGGTCCACCAAAACGTTTGTGTGTCTGCCTCGTGTGTGATTGGAGAAATTACTTAGGCTAGCCCATGAGTGGATGTGCCTGTCTATGGGAAGTCCTCTTCACTGGCTTCTTATCCTCACGCTGCATCGTTCATATCTACCACACTGGCAGTATCCTGGCACTATCCTGGTCCTCAACCCAACCTCCTACTCTTTGATTGGATCCTGCCTTCCCTCATTAACTTCCTTAAGTCTGCTGCTTCTCTCCTCACCTCTCACTGTCCCTCCTCCCCTTACTGCTCAGAAATCCTTCAAAGGCAGAGGCTACCTCCACCTGGCAACTCTTAACGCCTGCTCTGCCAAAAAACACTCTGCTGACTTCTGCTTCTTTCTTTAAGACACTGACCTCAACATTCTCGCTCTTATCGAGACTTGGTTCAATGCCAGCTCAGTCACTGCTTTTGACACACTCCTCCCTGTCGTGTTCAAGATCATTTTCAAGCTTCGGCCTCACTGTGCTGGTGATGGGGTCACCTTAATCTATCCTGAGTGGGTTCCTTCTTCCTTCGTACCCACCCAACTCTATACTTCCTTCGAGAGCCTGGTCTGCAAGTTGGTCATCTCTCCCTCCTCCACTCTGAGCATTGCTACCATCTACTGGCCTCGTAGCACTACCACCCAGTTTCTCTCAGAATGGGCTGATTTCTGCTCCTCCTTACTTTCATCTACTTCCAACCTCCTCCCCTTGGGGGACTTCAACATCCAATTGGACGCCTCTGCTTAAGCATCCACTCTGTTCGTTGACCTCTGTGCCTCTCTCTCCATCCTCCCTTCCGGTCCAACCCACTCAGCTGAACACACCCTGGATGCCATCATCCACTCCAACCTCTTGCTTGCACTCCCTCTGATCACCCCTCTCTCCTGGTCAGAACATCCTCTCTTGTCCTCCCACTTGGGTCCCTTCGGTCCCCCTACCGCACCCACTAAAGCCCTGCCAACCTTGTTCTCGAACATTCACCCGATGAAACGAGTGTCAGCCGCTGCCTTTGCCTCTACCTTCATCCCCCCTTCCCCCTACCTCAGACTCCACTACAGACTCTGCTCTCAGCAATCACCAATACCCTTGACATACTTGCCCCAGTGATGAGGATATGCCTGAAACCTGCCTCCAAGTGTAACACACTGGTATGACGCTGAACTTGCAGCCCTGAAACGAAAGTGGAGAGCAGCAGAACGGAAGTGGCAAACCTCTGGTTCACTCTGTGACAAACTGGCCTGCCGTCTGCTTCAAAGGCAATACAGACTTGCCATTCGTGCCAAAAAAAAAGGGCCCACATTCAGGCACGGGTATCGGGTGCAACCAATAACACGGCAGAACTGTTCAAAATCTGCAGGGAACCAGCCAACCCTTCTGCAGTCTCTTCCTCCCCTCTTCCTTCCCAGGCCCTCTGCAATGCACTGGCCACATACTTTGCCACCAAAACTCAGGACATCCTGAACACCCTTGTTACTCACGCACCCAACCCATCCCACTCCCCCTTGCCTCACTTAGTCACTCCACCTCCTCCTTCCCCCCTGTCACACCTGAAGAAGTCACCAGAGTTGTCCACTCTATGAAGGCTTATTCCAAACAGGTGCCCCCCCTGCTTGTCCAGAACTTTCAAGGACAACATTGGCTCTTTCCCCCGCACTCGCTGATTTCTGCAACCATTCTTTTGCCACTGGCTCTTTCCCCTCCTCCATCAAGCACTCCCTTGTGCGCCCACTACTGAAAAAGCCTTCAGCAGACCCTGCATGTCCATGCAACTACTGCCCTATTTCAATCACCCCTTTCCTGGAGAAACTGCTGGAGAAGCTGGCCTTGCCCCAACTCGCCTCTTACACTGAACTTGTCTGTGGTCTCCATGATCATCAATCTGGATTTCCGAGCATCCAGAGGCACAGAAACTGCTCGTCTGAACAGCTGTGAAGAACTGCTCGCAACCCTGGACTCCACTCCCCAGCTGTCCTCATTCTACTTGATATCCCTTCTGCCTTTGACACTGTCAACCATTCCATCCTCCTACAAAGGCTCCATGAACGGGCTCTGGAATGAATGACCTCCTTCCTAAATAACCGCTATTCTCATGTCATCCTGGGCACCTTTTCCTTTCCTACTTCCTTCGCCTGTGGTGTCCCACAAGGATCTATCCTCTCCCCCGTGGCTCTTTAATATCTACCTTGCTCAGCTGGCACGCTTCATCTCCTCCTTCTCAACCAACTTCCAGTGTTATGCAGACGACACTCAACTCTTTTTCAGACTTCATGTTCACTCACTCGCACCTTCCTTCATCCCTGACTGCCTATCTGCCATCAAGGCTTGCTGCTCTTCCAATGATCTTTGCCCCCAATGAGATCCTTCTGATTGGGACCCTTGCTCCTTCCCTCTTCCCTTCTCTCTGGCCTCCCACCTTGGGCTCTCCCCCTGCTCCATCCTCTGAAGCCAGAAACCTTGGAGTCATCTTTGACTCCTCTCGACTTCCTCCTTCACACTCGGGATATTGCCAAGAAGTCGCACTTCCAACTCTTCCTTCTCAAAGGAATTCTCCCTTTTCTCACCTTCCCCCAGAAGCTCAATGTTTCCCGAGCCCTGGTGCTCTCTAGGCTTGACTATAGTAACAGCCTCCTACTCAATTGACCTTCTTCCACTCTGCGACCCCTTCAACTGCTCCAGAATAGAGCAGCAAGACTTGTCCATGGCCTTAAGTTCAGGGATCGCATCTCTCCTGCCCTAAAAAGCCTCCGCTGGCTCCTGGTTGCTGCACAGATCAAATTCAAATCCGTCAGCATCATCCACAAGGCTGACTGGGGCCGGAGATCACACAATCTGCAACTCTTTCTTAGCAAATAATCTCCTTCTAGACCTCTATGCTCCTCTGGCACCAACTCTTGGTGTGTAAAGTGTTTCACTGAACAGAGAGCAGGAGGCCGGTTGCTTTTCCTCAGTTGGATCCCTCCTCTGGAACAGCCTCCCCTTCCTCTGCGTCTTCAGCAGGACCTTCTGAAGTTCCGAAAGCACCTCAAGAGACTCCTCTTTTCCTCCTCTTCTTCCTTCCTCTGTTAATCCCACAGTTGCTGTGATTGGTGTCTTGGGCCCTTATGCATATTCAGGGCCTCTGACAATTCACACTCAATCTCCCTAGCATCTGTCTTCCTCAGCACTTACCTCGGCACACCCTCTGCACTGGAGATTCACACTTTCCACCCAGCGCAGCACCTGGCCGCATAGCACTTACCATACCTTGCACTTCATCTTGGCTCACCTCGAGTACGGACAGCACAGCACCAACCCCACTGCCCTCTCGCTTCCTGTACTTGAATGTTCTGCATACTCACAAGGCATAGTAGGTTTGGCTGTCCCTTCCCCTCTGTATTTCTTGTATTTAATTGTACTACTATCCCATGTTCCCTCTATTTCCTGTATAAGCACCTAACAAGCAAACAATGAATAAATACATTAATATGGGTGTCTCTGTAAGATCAGTAGTTGATTCTTACCAGAATTGCTGGCGGATTTGCTACAAAGGTTGGCTACTGATTTTCCTCAACCAGGTTTGGCCACTAGGTTTGGCCCTACTGGCGGAACCATGGGTTCTATTTCTTAGCCCTGGTTCCTTCTTTTGTCTGATGGATGTCCTTTCGAGGCTGTTTGACGTCGTCCTTGTTGAATTTACTGGGATGCTGGGATGTTGCAGTGTTGCTTTTCTGTGAAATCTCTTGGAGCCGAATTCTGAGTCTTCCAGAAGAGTTACATTACTCTGCACAAGCTCAGTCTTGGTTCATTCTGGGCCACCCCCCAACCGTTGCACCCATGCTATGATTGTTTAATGTTAGCTGGCTGGCCCGTTTTGACACCCAAGCTGTCCATATCGCTTTGGCCGTGTTCCTACGTGCTACTGCTATCTTCCTCTTCACAGCTTCAACATCTAGTGAGTGGGTTGTTGTTGTCAGTACATTCATTCTTCTTCTTCTCCTTCGTCTGTGTCATTGCTGCTCTAAGGTTTAATTCCCTGGGTGCCGGTTCCTGCCTCCACCTTTTTGGAGGATGCCCTGTACTTACCAGGTTCTCCCACTTCTTCTGAGCTAAATATAAAACAACTGGCACCGTAAGTATCCATCCCGTTATTTTTCGGAACCCTCTTCAGGGATCCCATAGGTCCTGGATTAATGGGGTTGCAGTCCCCTCTCTACCTCATTATGCCATTCTCTTGCATTGGCCTGAATCCTGCTCTGTTTCCTTCCTTCTCTGCTTGGTTGAATCTCGAACTTGGGACTGGAGTTCTTCAAGTGGGTATCCTCTCGCATCCCTTAGCATCAGGTGTTTCTTTGTCTGCACCTGTGGGGTGGAAGAAGTAATTACCCCACTTTAACCCATAATTGTGGCTCTGCCTATGGACTTAGTTCCGTTGAATCAATGGGTAACCTTTTCCAACTTTAAAACTCATTCAGAAGTGACTAAAGCAAGTACTTAGCCTGGACTTTGACATTTTTTGTTGGACCCCGATTGGAGTTTTATACCAAACACTAGAATTGTAGTAATTACTGATTTACTGCAGAATTCAATGGGGCTCATGTTGGATAAAAATGTAATTTGATGGTGGGGGGCCGTTACATCTAAACTGTAACATGAGCGTCACCACGCCGCCAAACGATCATCATTTGCACTGTGGGATGCAAATTTAGGGTGCAAATGTAAAGGGCAAATGCGGTGTATGTTCGTTTTTGAGTGGCACTTGCCATGCTCACAATTGAAAAGAAACCCTCTCACACATGCTCGCATGTCGAGCAGGGTTTAATTTAAACTGGGGAACACTGCTTACCATACGCGCATGGTAAGCAGTATTCCCAATTGAAATAAACCCTCAGGAGGGTGTAATTGTACACACTCCCAGCCATGCTCGAATGGCAGCAAGAGAAACCCTCCCTGACATGCTCGCAACCAAGCAGGGTTTGATTTCAACTGGGAACACTGCTATGCGCGCATGGTAAATAGTGTTCTGTGAGGAGTCGGGAATGAAACTCACACACAAGTTAGACATGTTTTTCAATAAATACTTTTATTGATAAACGAAAGGGTTGGGAAATGCCTAGCTGTTCCTTGTGAAGGATCCCTCACTGAAACCCTGCCAAAAGTCCTCCCAGGTGGCAAGGAGAAGGCAGAGGCTTCCTGATCTCAACCCTGGGGGTGGTGTACTGCGGGAAGATCACATGGAAAGTGACAGGGCCCACAGTAGTGAGGAGATTCCTTGGGATGAAACACAATATATTTCCCCTGACAGGAAGACTCTGTTATGCTCAATCTTACAACCAGAGTTTTAGGCAGGAAATGGAAGACCACCTAAAGTTCGGCCTCTGCAGAAGACAACTGCTTGTAGAATAAAGGAATCTACCTGCAATCCCCTCTGGGACTCAGCTCAATGCTCGGGCACAGAGAAAACACCAGGGAAACCCTGAAGGGAAAAAACCCTTTGAAGAGCTGCTGGGGTACGTACTTCCTATGCGCAGTCTTCAGATGAAGAGGGCCGAAGACTTGAGGTCCAGATACGAGTTCGACTGTTAGCTGGATCTGGTATCTTCCATGGTTAAACTAAGTGGAAAGGAAGGGACGTTAACACCAATGTTTTATCTCCCTAAGCTATTTCCCCAATCCCCCGTAACATTTCTTACCCCTGGAATGCAGCGACAGATAGGTAAAGGATTCTGTGCCTAGAAGATGAGAGGGTGAGATCTGAGCAGCTGGAGGAAAAAAAAAGGGAGCGATAAGAGGATTGCTTGCAGCTCGCAGCTCTACCCGGTTTAAGGATTGAGCCATCAGAATTCCTACCGGCATGAAAGATGTGTTCCTCGATCCGGAGCACTCGTGCTTCCCTGATAGTGGAGATCAGTAGAGTGATTGTGTTCGCCTGAGCCGTTCCTAATTCGAGAGAAGAAGAGTGTTATTATCGGCCAGGAAGAAGGAGTTTGTCCGTTGCCTAACGCTACGGGGGAGGAGCTTAGTTGAGGTATACACACCGCAGGGTAAGTGGACTGAGCGAGTTGTAAGCTGAGATCAAAGTCCGAGTCCTGACTTGGATGAGGGTTACGGGGTCCGGGCTTCGGGAAGTCTGGGTAAAGAAAGAGAGGAGGTTAGCCCGAGGCGGAAAGAGGGTAGAAAGAAAACAATTCCCCCAAGTACCTAAGTAGCAATTACTAAACAAACTCTCAAAGCGTGGAAAAACTCCTATGAGAGTAGCGACACGAGGAGCCCTTGATTCTCCTTCTGGATATGCTGGACTGGAAGGGGGCGTGGCCTCCAAGGATAGTTCTGTTGCGTGATTTTACTAGACCGGGATCTTGAACATACAGAGACAGTAATGCCGTGCATCTGAACAACCGAGGACCGATTGATCACAGTATGCCCCCTCATAAGGAGGTTTCCGCCCCGGTTTGCCGGGATGTCTGACATGAAATCTCTTCAACCAACCAAGGTGCATGTATCGCCGTCTCCGGCTCCCAGGTTCGATCCGAGGGGGAGTATCCCTTTCAATCCACCAGGTATTGTAATCGTCCTCGATGATACCACGAGTCGCAAATATCTGCCACTTCATATTCTGGGCCAGATGTAGATAGTATGGATGGAGGACGGTCTGAAACCTTGGGATGGAATGGACTTCGTTTATCTGGTTTCAGTAGGGAAACATGAAAAACCGGATAGATGCGAGCCCAAGTGTTGGGGAGACGGAGCTTGAAAGCGGCGGTTCCAACGGCCGCCAATACCGGAAAGGGACCCAAAAACTTGGGGGGATAGTTTAGAAGGTACCAGTCGCCGTAATAGAAACCTGGATGATACCCATACCCGAGGCTGGATGTTAGGGGCTGGAGTCCGATGACAGTCTGCAAACCTTTTCACCCTGGCCTGGGATTCTTGTAATGCTGATTTAGCTGTTCGGTGACATTGCCGTAACTGTTTCATTAATTGATCGACATCCGGAAATTTCGAGGCTGAGGCCTGAGTTGTAGGAAACAAAGTGGGATGGAACACATAAGTAAAGAAGAAGAGAGACGTTCTGATGGTCGAGTGATAAGCGTTGTATGCATATTCTGCCAGTGGCAAGAGATCTTTCCAATCATCTTGTGCCGCACTCACATAACTGCGGAGATACCCTTTGAGTGTTTAATTTAGTCTCTCGGTCTGGCCATTCGATTGGGGATGATAACCCGAGCTAAGTGCCTGGGAAATACCCAGAATGTGGCAGACCTGTTTCCAATACCGTGAGGTGTATTGAGATCCTCGGACTGAAATGATAGTTTCGGGGAGACCATGTAGGGAGAAAGTACGTGTTATGAAGAAATGAGCCATTTGAGCAGCTGTAGGGAGCCCAGAAAGTGGAACAAAATGTGCCATTTTAGTGAAAGTCAATAATGACCATGATGGTGGAACATCCTCCTGACCTTGGTAGTTCCACCACGAAGTCTGTGGAAATGAACTGCCATGGATGTGATGGGAGTGGCATCCTAACCAGTTTCCCCAAAGGGGAATGACTAGGAGTTTTTGTTTGAAGGCACGTTGGACACGACCCCACATTCTCTGGTATCTTTCTTTAAGGTCAGCCACCAGAAATATTGGTAGATCAGTTCTTGAGTAGTGGCGGTTCCTCTAAGGCCAGCGGTTTTGGAATCGTGGCACATCTCTAAGACTTCCTTTTGAAGGGCCCTAGTTGGTATTACAGCCCTGTGGCCTAAGAAGTAACATCCTTTCGTATGGGTCATGGCTGAACGAATCCTTTTTGGAAGTGGAGATTTTAGGGCTAGATCTGAATGTAGCTTGAGGCGTGTCAGAAAGTCCGGGGTAGTTTGAAGGCCCATCGCAAGTCGTGGAAAAATGGGTTCCGCTCGGAATTGATCCGAGGGAATGGGTTCCTTGCGGGATAACGCGTCTGCTCTGAGATTATTCCTTCCAGGTATGAAGGAGAAATGGATCCGAAATGGTCAAAATAAATGTGCCCATCAGGTGTGCCTACTGGTGCAGGTCTGTGCATATTGGAGGATCCTGAGGTTCTGCTGGTCTGTTCAGACCTCCACTGGAAATCTTGCCCCGAATAGGAGGTGTCGCCATTCTTCAAATGCCCGCTTGATGGCCAGAAGTTATCCTGTTCAAGGACTGTGTAATTTAGTTCAGCAATGGAAAGTGTCTTTGACAGGTACGCTACTGGGCGTTCCTGAGCCTGGCCATCTAATTGCCACAAAACGGCCCCTAGGTCATACTGTGAGGCATCTGTTTACACTACAAATTGGCAATTCTGGTCGGGGGTCATTAGGAAGGGAGCAGAAGTAAAGAGCCTTTTGAGTTCTTCAAATACAAGTTGTGTATGCCGTCCCCATTGGAAAGACATTCCCTTTTTTAGTAGATTGGTCAAAGGCTGGGTTAAGAAAGAGAAGTTTGGTATGAATTTACGGTAGCAATTAGTAAATCCTACAAACCTTTGGATGTCTTTCCCAGAGGTAGGAATAGGCCATTCTCTTACCGCAGAAACCTTCTCTGGATCCATTGTGATTCCCTCGGCGGATAACACATATCCTAAATACGCTACCTGGGACTGATGGAAAGAACATTTCTCCAACTTGCAGAATAGATCTTTCTGTTGAAGTCTCCTTAGAACTTCACTGACATGTTGATAATGCTCCTACAGAGATAATGAAAAGACTAATATATCATCTAAGTAGATGATAACATTATGTAAGAGGAGGTATGCAAACAAATGGTCCATAAATCATTGAAACACAGCAGCATTAGAAAGACGGAATGCCATGACTCGATATTGATAGTGACCAAATGGTGTTCTGAATGCCGTCTTCCACTCATCACCTTGTTTGATTTGAATGAGGTGGCAAGCTCCCTTCAGGTCTAGTTTGGTATAAACCTTATCTCTTTTTACCGCCTCTAGGATGTCTGGAATAATTGGCATTAGATATTTATCCGGGACAGTGATTTTGTTCAATCCCCGGAAGTCAATGCAGGGGCGGAATTCTGAAATGTTCTTCTTTGGGATAAAAAATAGAGAGGCTGCAGCTGTGGATGTGGATTCTGTTATGAGACCATGCTACAGATTTGTTTGCAAGTATTCTCGGGAGTACCTCCTTTTCTGAGTTTGAGAGGATATACATTCTCCCAAAACGTAGGGGTTGCTCAGGGAGCAAAGTTATGGTACAATTGTCCCTCCTATGTGGGGGCAATTGTGTATATTCTGATGTGGAAAATACCTCTTGGAATTGTTGGTACATTTCCGGGAGACCAGATATTTGGCAGTGTGTGGAGACCCCTCGAGTACCATAAAAGAATTGCTGTGGTCTCCAGTGGTGTCTTTCTGTGATCCCCGATACAATGGGCTAAAGAATACTCAGACCCGAGAAAGAACTAGCCTGCCGACCAGCTGATTAACCGATTATGTTGTCTCAGCCATGGTAGTCTGAGAATAACCAGATGGTGCGCAGCCCGGAAAATGTCCAGAGAGAAAACCTCCCGGTGTGTAGAGATGGTCATTAACAATTGTCCCGTCTGATCCTTAATGGGCCTGGAGACTAAAGGTCTGCCATCCACGCTCTCCACGGGGATGGACTCTGATTTAGGAAAGCGAGGAATACCATGGGTCGTGGCCCAATGATAGTCAATGAAGTTCATGGCTGCGCCACTGTCTATGAGAGCAGGGACTTTCTGTAGCGTGCGCCCTCCAATAGTGACGGCAACCTTAAGGACCAGCATATTTGTGTACGGAGGACGAGTGCACAGGGAAGTTTGTGTTCTAGGTGAGGAACCTTGTTCTTGCAATGGTTCCTGAACCGTGGCTCCTCTCACGACCGGGGGCTGGCGTTACCCGATCACCTAGGCGGGACGATTGGACATTCTTGTACGGAATGGGTGTTAGCCCCACAGTACATACAAGGACCGAGGGTCCTTCTACGAACCCGTTCCTCAGGGGATAGAGGACCCCTTGCTGCTGTCCCCAGCTGCATGGGTTCTTCAGAAGTATTAGCTCGACTCATGCTGGGAGGATTTGGTAAGGATCTGGTGAGTCTCCCCTTCCTTCATTAGCTCTGGCTCACCTTCAAACGGTAGTCAATTTGCATCACTAATGCAATGAATTCTGTGAGAGTGGTGGGCCTTACTCGAGAGACCTCATCCCTGAGGTCTTCCGACAAACCTCTTCTGAAAAGGGTCATCTGCGCCTCGTCTGACCAGGTATTTTCACTAGCCATCTCTATATGATAAGATGTCTTGATTTCCCAGTTTCAGATCCAAGAGGTGTTCCTGTGAAGCTACCCTAATCTCCAGTCTCCCAAACATTGACCGAATGCTATTGCAAAGTGCGGTGTGGGAGTCTAGGATCGAGCTATTTGTAGTGACCAGCGGGGTGGCCCAAGCCAGGGCAGGTCCGGTCATCTGCGAGATCATTTACCCTACCCTGTCTGTCAGTATGAAAATATGCTCCCTTGAAAGTAAATTGAATAGCACAGGAATCTATAAACTCCTTTACTTTGTGGGGGATTCCCATCAAACTGTCCACCTGGTAGAGGACCTGGCGGGACCTCTGAACAGTGGGGAATGTGGCTGTCTGCAGCTTGTTGTGCAGCCTGCTGTTGGTTCTGCCTTAGAGAGACATTTTCTTGTTTGAGATGCTGTAAGTCAGTGGTGAGGGACTGCACCGCAGCTATTAATTGTTGTATCTGCTGATCCATGGTGATCAGGTCCTATGCTAGGGTAGAGGCCCTGCAACGCCTACCCAACCTCTGGCTGAAATGGAGGAATACCTTCCAGGTGTCGTGATCTGTTAGGCTAGGATTCAATCTTACAACCATAGCTTTAGGCAGAAAATGGAAGACCACCTACCTGTACAAAGTTTGGCCTCTGCAGAAGACAACTGCTTGTAAAAAAAAAGGAATCTACCTGCAATCCCCTCTGGGAACCAGCTCAATGCTCGGGTCCCCAGGGAAACCCTGAATGGAAAAAACCCTGTGAAGAGCTGCTGGGGTACGTAGTCTCCTATTCACAGTCTTCAGATGAAGAGGACCGAAGACTTGAGGTCCAGATACGAGTTTGACTGTTAGCTGGACCTGGAATCTTCCGGGGTTAAACTACGTGGAAAGGAAGGGACGTTAACACCAATGTTTTATCTCCCTAAGCTATTTCCCCAATCCCCTGTAACATTTCTTACCCCTGGAATGCAGCGACAGAGAGGTAAAGGATTCTGTGCCTTGAAGATCAGAGGGTGAGATCTGAGCAGCTGGAGAAAAAGAAAGGGAGAGATAAGAGGATTGTTTGCAGCTCCTAGCTCTACCCGGTTTAAGGATTGAGCAATCAGAATTCCTATCGGCAGGAAGGATGTGTTTCTCGATCCGGAGCACTCTTGCTTCCCTGATCGCGGAGATCAGTAGAGTGATTGTGTTCGCCTGAGCCGTTCCTAATTCGAGAGACAGAGAGTGTTATTATCAGCCAGGAAGGAGTTTGCCCGTTGCCTAACACTACGGGGGAGGAGCTTAGTGGAGGTATACACACCGCGGCGTAGGTGGACTGTGCGAGTTGTAAGATGACATCAAAGTCCGAGTCCTGAGTTGGACGAGGGCTACGGGGTCTGGGCCCCGGGAAGTCTGGGTAAACAAAGAGAGGAGGTTAGCCCAAGGCGGAAAGAGGGTAGAAAGAAAACAATCCCCCCAAGTACCTAAGTAGCAATTACTAAACAAACACACAAAGCGTGGCAGAACTCCTATGAGAGTAGCGACGCAAGGAGCCCTTGATTCTCCTTCCTGATATGCTGGACTGGAAGGGGGCGTGGCCTCCAGGGATAGTTCAGTTGCGTGATTTACTAGACCGGCACAAGGAGTAGAGCGCGCCTCCATCTTAGAGTCAGAACATACAGAGACAGTAATGCCGTGCATCTGAAGAACCGAGGACAGATTCATTACAGACTCTTTCACACGTACCTAAAGAGGTAATGGCTTAATTTGATTTTAATGCCCCTGAACCTCATATTAAATCTAGGGATGTATTTGTATTTTATTGTTTTATATAGCGCCTTAATCCAAGGCACTTTACAGTTAACAACAAGAAATACATAAAGCATGGAACAGTAGAAGCAAAACAGTATACATGAATCAAACCATAAAAACGGCATTTAGAACAATTTGCAAGTAAGAAAGGAGAGGAGAGGGGGGTAGGGAAGGAAAGAGAAGGAGAGAGTAATGAATGAAGTGAGCAACAAAAGAGGAGATCACAGGAGAGACAGGAGTAGATAAAGATAAGGAGAACAGTGAGAGGATATTAGAAGGAGGGAGGGGATGGAGGGAGGGGAGTGAAGAAGTTCTCTCAGTGAGGAGCGGAAGGAGGAATAGGTGGGGGAGGAGCGGATAGAGGGAGATAGGGAGTTCCAGTGTAAGGGGGCAAGAAGCTGAAAGGAGTGGAAACGAGAAGAGGCACATCGTGATGGTGGAACAGAGTAAAAAGAGATCAGCAGAACGGAGGGAGCGAGAGGGGGTATAGAATGAGAGGAGAGAAGAGAGGTAAGGAGGGGCAAGGTCATGAAGAGATTTAAAGACAAGACAAAGGAAGTGAAATTTAAGTTGGGAGTGGAAAGGAAGCCATCCTAGGTAAGAAAGTGAGTTCAAGTCATGGGGAGAGAGTAAACAGAGAGTATGTATGGCAAAGTGATAAAGGGATTTGAGGGTGACAAGATGGGAAGCAGGAAGACCGAAGAGGAGAGAAGAACAAAAGAAAAGGCGAGAAAAGATGAGGGAGGAGATTAAGAGTTTGGTAGCTTGGAAGTTGAACCCTGAGTTTATAAAATGTGAGCAAACTTTATAAAAGGAAAGATCTTTTTGAGTATGCCAAACTGAACAGATTTCTCAATCCCCAGAGTACAATGTAAAGAAATATGGAAATGTTGTCTTCAATAAACCATTTTCCCCTATAAGAGCTCATCCTCATAGCCCTTCTCTTAAGAATTTAATGGAATCAAATCTACCCTTGCAAGTAATCCAAATATTGAAAAACCTAACTATGTGGAGACCACTATGGGGTGCAGACGAAATGGCTGCTTGAGCCTTCGTTTTGGGGGAAGTCACCGGCACCAAGCAGGTCTTTTCGAATGGATTGTGTCCTCCCACGTATTCCTCATCTTTGACATGCAATGTCCAGCTTCAGCTGCTTCGGAATTCGGCAGAGGGTGCTGTGTCGATGGCATCGAGTCGATGACCCCCGAAGGGTGATCTCATCGAAGGGTATATATAGCTCGCACAGCGCCCGTTGGCCACAGTTCCGTTTTTCTGCATTAGCGTTTTCTTCGAGAGAAATTTGGCACGCCTTTTCTGTGACGTAATTACGAAAATCATCAAAATAAGTCTGTGACTCCGTTGACGCCGAAGTCCGGCTTTAAGAAATGCAGAGATTGTGACTCGAAAATATCACTTACTGACCCGCATCGCATCAGCCTGTCGTGCCTCAGGGAGAGCCACAATACCACTGAGTGATCCAAGTGCCAGTCCATGATGGGAAAAGCCTTGAGGGAACAGAAGGGGAAACTTAAGGTAGGGAAAATCCCCAAAACGTCACCTACCCGAACTGCTAGGCCTTCGACTGACGAGTCGAGGGAAGAGTCTCCTTGGAGGAAAGAAGGCTAAGCGTTCTAGGTCGAGGAGCGGTTCACACCACTCTTCCTCGTCTTTGAAAAAGTCAAAGAGGAGGCACCAAAGGTCGCCTTCATCATCTGACGATTCCCCTGAAAGGGTTGCATGCCCTTCTAAAAAATCAACACCGACTGAATGGGAAGCCTTCAGGGTGCAAATGTTAACAATATTTGACAAACAAAGCCATGCTCCAACCGTGCCTTCGGATGAAGCCGGAAAGGAGAGGTCTCGGCCGAAAACCAGCGCGCCCTCGAGCCCGGGTAAAATACCTGATCCTCATCAGAAGCCCTCCAGGCTCCGGTCTGAAAAATGAAAGGATCACAAGAAACGTGGTGAAAAGTCGGGGTAGTCGATGCCATTAACAACACCTTTGACTCTGGCGGTGCCTTTGAAGCCCGCCAGGCCCTTGACACGTCCTTGATGTCGACGCCGACAGCGCCACATTTGCCAGCCACGCCGGCGGCACCTAGTGCTTCTCAAACATCGTCGTCGACGAAGAAAACATTCACGTCGAAGCCTGTGGTTACAAGACTAGACGACGTTTAGGCTCCTCTCCCCCAGACAGATTTTTTTCAAGTCCCTTCTATATTTGAAGATGAGGAACATTCTGATAATGAGGAAGTACCATTTGGGTTACAATACGGTACACCCAATGTACCAGAGAGCTTTATCTCTGAGGAGAGAAGAATGCAAGATTTGTATGAAAACTTGCAAACAACAAGTGGGGTTGACCCCTCACCAGAACTGGAGTTCGGAAAGCCTGAACCAGGGGCACATGCTGACCTTTCCTATCGTCGGCTTATGTCAAAGGTGGTCGAGTATTTGGGTTGGAGTAGGCCCCCATTACCTTATGACCAAGACGACCTAACAAACATTCTGGACACTGGTCATCAGACTGATCCCATTTTGCATTTTCATGTAGCACTTCAAGAAAGGGTGGCTAGGAACTGGGAGACTCCGGAGTCTAATCCGGCAGTCAACAAGAACCTCACAAAAAAATACCTCACCAGTAGTGACCCTGACTAACTGTTGAAACACCCCACTCCAGAGAGTCTGGTGGTGCAGGCAGCTACGGCTACTTCAAAACAAGCAGCGTACCCTACCATGCCTCCTGATAGGGGCGACAAGCGTGTAGATGGATGGGCGAGGAAGGTATTTTCCGCAGGGAGCATGGCACTAAAATCTGCCAACTCAATTTATGCCCTTGCAAAGTTTTTGTATACTGTACTTGGGACTGTATTTCCATGGCGGCAGAGCATATTCCACAAGGGGAAGAAAGGGACGGCTTCTTAGCTATTAAGGACGGCCAAGAAGCCATGTGTGAGTCCCTCAATCAGGATTGGATTCTGCAGATAGCATCAGCAGATGCATGGCTACATGTACTGTCATGTGCAGATTTGCGCGGTTGAGGAAGTCGGGTTTTGCACCGGATGTGCAATCTAGGCTTCTCAACATGCCTTTTGACAGGTCTCATCTTTTTGGCAAAAAGGCTGACTAGAGCCTTGAAGTTGCAGACCTCAAAGGCGGCAGCCAAATCTTTAGGCGTTGCTTTTAGGCAACCTCAGCCTTTTCGTCCTAGTGGGCAACCTTGGCGGGGTAGATCTTTTCGATCCTACTCCTCAGTTGGAACGGCGAGAGGAATGGCCAATCAAAGGGGCCAAATAAAGGTTTCCTCGTGGTGGACAAGGTAAAGGTGCAAAGCCACCTCAAGCAACAGCCTCCTTACCATCGGCTTCTGCAGCAGCCACCACAAAACCTCTGAGGTGTTTAGCCACAGTTCTCCAGCATGGGGTCTGGCATGGATTCACATGCTCATGAATATTCCCCGTCGTCAGGCCGGGAATCCTCGGTATAGAAAAAATCAGTGTCAGTTTTGTTTCTGATCTGTCTTTCTCAGTAGTAACAATCACTGGTCTCTGGGTCATACTGCCCCCAGCCAATGACTTCCCTCTCCCTAAGCCCCGCCCCTGGCAGCCATCCTCAGATTATTACCGCACGTTCGAGTGTTGGGAGTCCTCGTGCTGTAGCTCTCAAGCTTTTGCTGCGTTTTCACGCTTTTTTCAGGAGATTTTCTCATGTTTTCGGTTAAATAGAGCCTCAAGCTCCACCGTTTCTTCATCCGATCAACGGGGATCCGTTTCGGAGTTTCTACGCCCCTCAAGGGTGAAGATTTTGTCGAGTTACGCTTTTGGAGGATTCCAGAAGTTCCAAGGCCTTCCCCGGACATGGCCCAGGAGAAAGGGAGCTTGACGCCCGGGAAGCTGTTCAGGACCTGCCCTGGATGCCAGCTTCAGAACGTTTTCAAGGAGGACGAGCATTTGTTATGCCTCTACTGTCTCCATGAGGACAAGACGCACAAGGAAAAGGATTGCGCGTTTTGTGGGAACATGTCAGAGCGGACCATGAAGGATCGCCACCTCCGTCTTGCCAACTGGCTGGAAGGTAATAGCCCGCCAGGCGTGAAGAAGAAAAAAAAGTCCGAGGGTTCTTCTAAGTCCTGTGAGGGTGCCCCGGCGACAGGGGCCCAACAAAAAGCTAAGCACCGCGAGTCCGCGGGCACCGGGAGCGCCGAACGGTCGGGCTCCTTGGCTGCCAAGCAGGGCGCATCCTCCCCGGCGCCATCAACCACGAGCCAACGCTCTGGCTCGGGTAAGAGGAAGTCCGAGAACCCGGCGAAGCTTCTGGAGAGGCACCGGTCGATCTCGAAGATTCCGGCAGAGGGGGAGTGAGGCTCGGACCCTCCCCCCAAGGTGAAGGCCCCAGACGTACAGAAGGTGACGTTGGCCTTAATTCACCCTGCTAAGACCTCGATTGAGGATGTCGCCGCGGCCCTGGCTCAGCCTGTGGAGGCTACAAAAGTGGAGGCACCCTCAGGTACCAGTCTCCCTGCCACCGCGGAGGGAGTCGTCTTTCAGGCCCATCGAGAAGACTCCCACGAAGTCCTCGTTGGAAAGGGTGGGGGAGGGGCTGGTGGCCATCGTGGATACGGACACGACCTCTGAAGAGGAGCTCATCCAAGTCGTGGAGGAGGCCCAGCCCATCGGGAGGGATCCCGACCAGGGCGACGACGAGGGCGGCGGTGTCGCAGACGAGGCTCCTCAAGAGCCCTCGCTCCCGTCGTTTCCAGCGCCGCAGGACACCTCGGCGGCCATTTTGTCAGCCATCCAGTCCTTATGCTCGGAGATAAGGACTAGGTTGCCCCTTACCCCGACGGAGGTACCTGAGCCAGACCCGACGGGGGAACCGGAGCCAGGACCTTCGGAGAGCCCACCACTTAAGAGAAGGAGGACGCCTCCTAGGCCTCCTCTACTGCCTCTGCGGCCTTCTCTGCCTTCCCCCCGGTCCACTACCCACGGGGATGATACAGGCATGGACACGACTACGACGAGTACGGATGACGATGGAGGCGACGACGGGACGTGTCCCCCGTCTCCCCCTGCCCGGGCGTCCCCGCCCGACGAGATTGGATCCTTCCATGCTATGATTTCCAGGGCATCCAAGCTCTTCCAGCTCTGCCCCGAAGAAAAGAAGAAGGAAGGGTTCCTTTACCAACGGCCCGAGGCTAAAAGGAAGACGGTCCTCGCTGTACCGCTTCTTGATGACATCTGGGATGAGGGGCTCGCCCTCCTCAAGAACCCTGCCACGGCTCTTGCGAAGAGGGACCGGTACGAGAAGAAGTAGCGGGTCCCCGACGCTGCCCCCTTGTGCCTTAGGGCGCAACCTACCCTGGATTCGGTCGTTTCGGCGGCGGCCAAGAAGAAAGTGGGGGGGGGGGCATCGGCCTCGACTTCAACCTCCCCGCCGGACGGCGAGGGTAGGAAGCTGGATGCGATGGGACGACGGGTCATCTCATCTGCAGCGACGACCATCAAGGCGGCCAACGCCCTAGCCCTCGTAGCCCGCTACGACAGGGAGTTGTGGTTCAAGATCGCCCCTCTGTTGGACTTCCTTCCGGACGCCAAGAGGGCTGAGGCCCTGGAAATCTTACAGGAAGGTGAGATTGCCTCGGACCACACCATTACGGTGGCTACGGACATCGACGACACCGGTTTCCGTCAGTTGGGCAACGGCGTTTGCCTGAGACGACGAGGATGGCTCAAGGCGACGGATTTCCGCCAGGATGTACAGACCAAGGTTTTGGACATGCCCTTCGATGGGAACAACCTTTTTGGCAAGGCGGTTGATGAGTCCCTTCAGGCGATCAAGACGGACACGGAGACGGCCGTGCACTGGGTGTGCTCCAACAGCAACGGCCGTCCTTTCGGAGCTCCGGAGGCAGACAGGGTGCCTCCAAGGGAGCCGGCAGCAGCTCCTCTACGTACCGTCAAGCGGCAAGATCTTCGTCGCAGGAGGCCTACAGGGGACGCGGCAAGTCAGGTGGATCCCGCCGTCGTCGCCAAGGTGGTCAAGGAGGCAAAGCGGCCTCCAAGCAAGATTGAACCGACCGTCGGGTCGGGCCCCCGCCGAAGCACCCCGGTGGGAGGCCGGCTGACGAAGTTCGTGGGCGTGTGGGAGTCCATCTCCACCGACCGTTGGGTGCTGGACGCCCTGGCCCTGGGGCACGCCCTCGAGTTCCAGAAGAAGTGCCCCTGCATTACTCCCGTGGCCAGGAAGGAAAATCACGTCCCTCAACTGCTGTTGGAAGTAAGGGCGATGCTCAGGAAAGGTGCCATCAAACTCGTTCCAAAGAGGCTTCGGGGCTCCGGAGTTTACTCAAGATACTTCCTCGTAAAGAAGAAGACAGAAGGATGGCGTCCCATACTGGACCTGCGACGACTGAAAAATACATCAAGGCACAGAAGTTCCGGATGGTCACCCTCCAGCACGTGCTGGGACAGCTGGAGGAGGGCGATTTCCTGTCGTCGTTGGATTTGGAGGATGCATACTTCCACATCCCTATTCTAAAGAGACACCGAAAGTTCCTCAGGTTCGTGGTCAAAGGGCGGCACTACCAGTTCAAGGCCCTCCCGTTCAGATTAAAATCGGCGCCCAGGGTGTTCACCAAGTGCCTAGTACCGGTGGCGGCGCAGCTGTGCCTTCAGGGGATCCACATCTACCCCTACCTGGACGACTGGCTCATACAGGCAAGGACAAGGGAGCTCGCCGTGGAACACACTGCGAAGACCGTCCAGCTGCTCACGGACCTGGGGTTCTCCATCAACTTTCCAAAATCCCACCTGGTCCCGTCGCAAGTCGCCCTGTTTCTGAGAGCACAGCTTGACACAGGGCGACTGAGAGCACAGTGGCGCGGCGGGCCTCACCGTCGGAGGAAAGGATAAGGACCATCCTGGGAAAGGTGCAACGTCTGCCCGCCACGGATGTGGCCAGAGTGAGGTCTATCAAGTCCCTCCTCGGAATCATGTCCTCCTGCATTTATCTGGTGCGCCACTGCAGACTTCGGATGCGGCCCTTGCAAGAATTCCTTGACACCCACTGGATCCAGACGACGGGCAGCTTCGAGGACAGGTTCCTGCTAGACGAAGCGTTCCGTCAGGCGATACGATGGTGGGGTGTCCGCTCTCATCTGACGGCGGGAACAGGTTTCCTAGCCCCGGCCCACCAGGTGACGGTGACGACGGATGCCTCCCTGAAAGGTTGGGGAGCGCACACCGGGGGTCTCCACGCGAGAGGCCTTTTGCTCCCGGAGGAGAAGACTCTCCACATCAACATCTTGGAGCTCCGTGCAGTGTTCTGGGCCCTCAGGTCCTTCCTTCCGTCCCTCAAGGGCAAGATGGTGAGGATCTTCACCGACAACACCACCACGATGTTTTACATTCGGAAGCAGGGCAGAAACAGATCCCCAGCCCTATCCAAGGAAGCCCTGGATCTGTGGCATTGGGCCGTCGCCCAAGGGATGTTTCTGGTACCATTTCATCTGGCAGGGATAAAAAACACCATCGCCGACTCACTCAGCAGAGAGCTGCGCTCGTGCCACGAGTGGGAACTGCGCCAGGATCAAGTGGACCGACTCTTCCGACGATGGGGCGAACCCCAGATCGATCTCTTCGCGACGGTGGCGAACTCCAAGTGCCGGAGGTTCGCCAGCAGGTTTCCCCAACCGAGGAGCATGGGCGATGCTTTCTCGTTCCCCTGGGACGGCCTGTTCCTTTGTGTTCCCGCCCTTGCCGTTGCTACTCCGGCTCGTCAACCAGCTCAAGAGGTCCCGGTGCAGGATGATCCTCGTCGCACCGGCGTGGCCGAGGCAGATCTGGTTCCCAGACCTTCTGGACTTGTCAGCGTCCACACCAGTCAAGCTGCCGACGGACGCGGATCTTCTCTCCAGAGAAGGAGGTACCATTCTTCATCACGAACCAGAGTCGCTGAACTTGCAGGCCTGGCTCCTGCAGCACTAGAGTTTGGAGGATACGACATCTCGGCCGACTGCAGAGAGGTTCTTGCGAAGGCCAGGGCATCCTCAACTCTCAAGTGCTTCGGACACAAATGGAAGAGGTTCTCTGTCTGGTGCCATGCACAGAAGATTACCCCTCTTCGGATTACGGCCCCTCAAGTATTGCCGTACCTATTGTCTTTGGCCAAGGCTGGCCTATCTCATGCTTCCATCAAGGTACATCTGGTTGCCGTCTCACGTTACACCAGAACCACAGGACGGGCGTCCTTGTGGTCTCATCGACTGGTGAAGGAATTTATGAAAGGACTGTCCTGATCATTCCCGCCGGTGAAGGCCCCTGCCCCGGCGTGGGAGCTCAACGTGGTGCTGACGAGGCTCATGGGGGCCCCATTCGAGCCTATGTATTCAGTGCCGTTGAAGTTTCTGTCGTGGAAGACAGCATTCCTCGTGGCCATCACCTCTGCACGACGAGTGGGAGAGATCCAGGCCCTATCTCGCAAGCCTCCATACTTGACTTTTCACGACACGAGGGTGGTGCTGAGGACGCACCCCTCCTTCATGCCCAAGGTGCCGTCGGACTTCCACCTCAACGAGCCCTTGGTGTTGCCAGTTTTCTTCCCGTCGCCTTCGTCGCCGGCTGAGAGGACTCTGCACTCGCTGGATGTAGCTAGAGCGCTGAAGTTCTACGTGGACCGCACGAAGAGTTTTCGGAAGACATCACAGCTGTTTGTGAACTTTGGACCTGTGAATCAAGGGAAGGCTCTCTCGAAGACTTCCATTTCCAGATGGCTCTCCGGCTGCATCATGCACTGTCACCGGTTGGCAAACCGACCGTTGCCAGGCTGTCCGAGGGCCCATTCGACCAGAGCGATCGCTGCTACTACAGCGTTCCTGTCTGGTGTGCCCCTGCTCGACATCTGCAGGGCTGCTACGTGGAGGTCGACGCACACCTTCACGAGATTCTACTGCGTCGACTGGGATTCCAGGGAGGATTCCAGAGTCGGCCAGGCGGTGCTGCGCAACCTGTTCTCCTAAGGTGAGCCTGGTGAGGAGGTAAGAGTTGCTTAATGTTGAGTTGTTGTATTGCTTGATGTTGAGCCTTTTGCCACCTCCTGTGGTTGTGCATGTGTATACTGCTATGTATTCTTATATTCATGAGTATGTGAATCCATGCCAGACCCCATGCTGGAGAAGGAACAAGTTACTTACCTGTAACTGTTGTTCTCCAGCATGGGTCTGGCATGGAGTCACATGCAAACCCTCCCGCCTACCCCTCGGCGGCTCTTCACTTGGTCATACTGCCACTTCACGTGCTACCAAATCTGAGGATGGCTGCCAGGGGCGGGGCTTAGGGAGAGGGCAATCATTGGCTGGGGGCAGTATGACCCAGAGACCAGTTATTGTTTACTACTGAGAAAGACAGATCAGAAACGAAACTGATACTGATTTTTTCTATACCGAGGATTCCCGGCCTGACGATGGGGAATATTCATGAGCATGTGAATCCATGCCAGACCCATGCTGGAGAACAACAGTTACAGGTAAGTAACTTGTTCCTTCACCAGTGGGGGGCAGACTGTCCGCATCTGCAATAATTGGGAGGTATTACTTCAGATGCATGCTTGGGCTTTGGAAACCATAGGCCACGCTTCTTGCCTACCTTTTATAAGAAGACCTCCGAACAATCCACCGGGGAACCACTCTTTGAGGATTCCAGATCCGCTCCTTGTGCAGGAGATTTTAACCCTCCTAGAGAAAGGTGCTATAGAACCAGTACCTTTAGGGGAGAGGAACAAGGGATGGTACTCCCCATATGTTTTGATTCCCAAAAAAGGACGGAGGACTGAGACCCATCTTTGACTTGAGATACTTGAACAAGTTCCTCAGGATGGACAAGTTCAAGATGGTCACATTTATCAGATCCTTCATGCCCTCCAATTACAAGAATAGTTGGTGTCATTGGACCTTCAGGATGCTTATTTCCATGTGTCAATCCATCTCAAGCACAGAAAATACCTGAGGTTCGCGGTTGGAGCTTCTCATTTTCAGTTTCGAGTTTTGCCGCTCTGGGTTACCTGCGCCCCAGGAGTTTTCACAAAACTGATGGCGGTAGTGGCAGCGAGCCTCGGAAAAGTGAGGGGATTCACGTCTACCCCTGCCTGAACGACAGGCGGATCAGGGCACGTTCTCCCGAACAAGCTCTGGATCATCTCAAAAACACCTGCCACTCCCTTCAGACTGGGCTTCTCCCTCAAGTCCCATGACACCTTCCCAAAAGCTCCAGTGCATCGGAGCTGTACTAGACACATCCTTGGGAAAGAGCTCGCCACCTGAGGTGGGGCCTCAAGACATTCTTCAGATGGTTACCAAATTTCAGAGTACCCAGAATCTTCCGGCCTTCGATTTCCTGAGGTTGCTTGGCTTAAAAGCATCCTGCATTTTTCTGGTGCCAGAGGCCCGCCTGAGAATGAGATCCCTCCAATGGGCTCTGAGACCACAATGGTCCCAATTCTCGGGGAAGATGTCGGACCGACTTCTGATTCCATCCAGAGTCTCGCAGGATCATCTGTGGTGGGATTGCGAGGAAAATATTCTGAAGGGAGAACCTTTTTGGCAACCGTGGCCGGAGATTACAGTAGTGACGGACGCCTCACTCACGGGGTGGGGAGCCCATGCCAACGATCTGACAATCAGCGGTCGTGGGTCTCCATCGGAGTCCAAACTACACATCAATCTTTCGGAGCTGACGGCAGTCAGACTAGAGCTGAAAGCCTTCCTGCCCTCTGTCCGGGGAAAGAACGTCCTGATAATGACGGACAACACAGTTGCCATGCACTACCTCAACAAGAGAGGAGATGTAGGGTCACTACCTCTGAGCAGAGAGGCAATGCAGCTCTGGTACTGGGCAATTCAAGAAGGAATCTCCTTATCGGCAGTTCACCTAGCCGGAGAGGAGAACACAGCGGTGGACGCTTTGAGCAGGCAGAGCACAGTCTCTCACGAGTGGGAAATAGCTCAGGAAGTCCTTCAAGAGATCTTCACCCTTTGGAAACCCCTCAAGTCGATCTGTTTGCGGCCGGTGCGAACTGTACTGCTCCAGGGAATTTCCTCCAAGAGGTGCTCTAGGAGATGCATTTGTGGTGGACTGGGAGTTTCCACTCCTGTATGCATTTCCTCCGGTCCTCGTCATTCCTCATGTAATCAGGAGGTTGAGAAGGTTCGGGAAAAAAATGATCTTATTTGCTCTGGATTGGGCCAGGAGGACGTGCTACCCGGACCTTCTCGATATGTCCATCTGTCCTCCAATACATTTTCTACAAAAAGAGGACCTTCTCTCGCGAGAGGAGGGTCAGGTTCTCCATCCAGCGTTCAAAACTCTCAGCCTTCACGCTTGGTTTTTGAAAGGCTGAGTTACAAGGATTGGGACCTCCTGGATGACATGATGATGGTGTTTCTTTCGGCCAGAAGACCAGCAACAAAATCTTTGTACCATTGCCTTTGGAATAAGTTTTGCAACTGGTGCAAGGAAAAGAATATTGTATCCTTTTCTGTGTAAAACTATGCATTTCCTTTCTTTCCTGCTATTGTTAGCTAATTTATGCCTTCAGATAGGTACCATCAAATGCTAAGCGCTCTTCAGAGTAATGTTCCTATTTCAAAATACCACTGGCAACTCTATTTTTAAAAGGGCTCAATAATGTGTTCCCTCCTTGTCCTTTCCAGTATCCGGTTTGGGACCCTAATCTGGTTTTGAAATTCCTGATTTGTGCTCCTTTTCAACCTCTGCACACATGTCCGCTGTGGGTGTTAACCTTTAAAACAATCCTATTGCTAGATCTGACATCAGCCCGCAGAGTCAGCGAGTTGCAGTGACTTTCACGCAAGCCTCCATTTACCGTCTTCCACAAGGATAGGGTTGTTTTAAGGGTCAAACCCTCCTTTTTACCAAAAGTATTTTCTGACTTTCATTTGGGTCAGAAAATTGTTTTGCCTTCCTTCTATCCTCCACCTCATCCTGGTAAGGAAGAGGAAAGACTCCATAGGTTGGACCCTATGAGAGCGCTAAGCTTTTAGCTTTTACATCTCCAGAATGTCTAAATTGAGCGTTGGACTAACTTTTTATCGGATACACAGGACACAAGGTAGGTCAGGCTGTTTCCAAACAGACTTTGTCTAGGTGGATAATCCTCACGATATCAGAATTCTACAGGCTAGCAGGTAAAGACCCCCCTGAAGATTTGAGAGCTAATTCCACCAGGGGCATGTCTAAATCTACAGCCCTTCAAAGGGGTGTTCCAATTAGAAATATCTGTGAGGCTGCAACGTGGTCTTCCATCCATACGTTTATTAAACATTACTGTCTGGATGCTTCCCATGGTCAGGATGGTACGTTTGGCAAGGCAGTACTTTGTTCTGCCCTTGAAAATGCTCACATTGTAATTCTACACCCTCCTCCAAACTTAATACTGCTTTGGGTGTCTGTCAAAGATGACGAATAAGTGGGAGGACACAATCCATTTGAAGAACAAGTTACCCCTGGTAATGTTCTTTCAACTGGATGTTCCTCCCACATATTCCTCATCGCCCTCCCAGCCTACCCCTCAGTAGAATTTCCTGTGCTATTGCAGCTTCCGTTCCAATAAGGCTGAATACGGTCATGCCCGTATTTATGGGCATCTATGCTGCAAGAGGAGGGAAAAACAGAACTCAAGCCATTGGGCGCTACACAAGCTATATATACCCTTCGATAATATCACCCTCGACTGAGGCCTTTAATTGACATCGACTTGACGCCATCGATGCACAGCGCCTTCTGCCGAAAAAAAAGACTTCTGAAGCAGCTGAAGCTGGACATTACATGTCAAAGATGAGGAATACATGGGAGGAACACCCAGCTGAAAGAACGATACCAGGGGCAAGTAACTTGTTCTTTTCACATGACCACCACATATGCCAGTATGTGGTTATCTTCCCACACTTCCTCCAACATAACACGCTCACAGCAGCGAATATTTACATGGTCATATTGCCCTCTTTCTAACAATGTAATGCTGTGTAGCTTGTATTGGCATACTATCGATGTCTTGTTTGCTATAACACTCAGCTTTCCCTATAGCTCTTACCCAATCTCCATTCCTATGGCTTTTTCCCACTTGCCCTTCAGCCCTATCGCCCACCCAACTTTGCCATAACTAGTGTGCAATAGAATCAAGTTAATTGGCCTTTTGAGGTGGATGTGTCCAATATCTTCTCTGTGTGTGTAAACTCTCTCTGCCACTCTTCCATTTGGGTGTAGTAATCACTGCTTTTAATTGAAGATATCTAAAAACAGACAGTTTCCTTCTGTTGAGGCATTCCTTCAGTACTTATCAATTAATGAACTTGCCTCCTTTCCATAGCTGGCCAACTCGTTGCAGGTCCAGAAAGTCATCTCTAATAGGTGGGGCCCATATGTGGCTAATAGGTGATGCATTCTAATTATGTTCAGTATTCTCTCTCAGCCAGTACCCAAAGCCATTCCCCTATTGTAGCCAACTTCATGCCATGATTCTCAAGGTACACCCATTGCTTGTCTATTTCTGCCCTCAGATGTGCTACCAGGACCCTAATCTGAGATACTTTGTACTAGCGCTCCCAGCCTGGTTGTATTACCCAGCCTAACTCCTTTGGGGGAGGATCGGGGTATTATATGCAATGCTATATTTTTTCCCAAAGGAACTGTGTGATTGTAACCTTTAGGTCTTTTAATGTCTGTTTCGGGTCCCTCACTGGTAACATCTGGAACAGGGACAGAATTCTCTGCAGTAGGTTTATGTTTTACTGCATTTAGTCTCACATCCGTAATAGGTTTTTTTTCCAGCTAATTATTTAGGTCTTCAGTGTCAAGTGCAGTCGGTGGTGGGTCGCCTCATATGTTCTTGCTCTACTCATCCCTAAATGCTTAAGGCTACGCCTTTGTATTCCAAATAGAAAATGCTCCATATCGCTCATACCTTCCTTCCGTAAGGGAGGAGCACACATTTTGAATCCAGAGAGGGAGTCGTATTCATCTATTGTAGTTAACGCTTCTGGTATCGAAGTGTGTGGATCATAATTTAATCTGTATAGAGGCCTAAAGCATTTTATTGAATTATTCATAGATAAATACACTTTGACATTAGCATAGCATTCTACAGCGATACAATCCATTAAGAATGGCTAGAGACAGGTTTGCGCAGCGTAAGTCATTGTTCGTGCTATTGGTTCATGAGGTTTTCCTCAGGGGCCTCACAGCCAGAGCTCACCTCGCCCCGCTCCCCCCACCTTTTAGTCCACTCCGACCTTGGAGCCAGCCCGTTAGTGGATGTCTTCTGGTGAAGGCTGGGACATTTCCTGAGTAGTCCATAAAGGACGTCCATGTATTTAGGAAATAGTTCATGTTTTCTGAGCGGATGGCTGTTACCTTTTCAGCCACAGCAATTTCCTAACATTTTGACCACTATAGTGGGACAGAGGGGCCGTCAGCGGGTTTTCAAAGCAGAGCCATTGCTACTTTTGCTGCTAACAGGAGATGTGTGCATATCCCTGAAACCTGCCCCGTTAGTAGGAATTCCCCTCCTCCTGTTTCCCCCAAAAGTATGATTCCGGGATCCCATGGGAATGCCAGTCCAGTGTTTGCCTTTATGCGGTTTGTCACATCCCTCCAGTATGTCTCTGATTTTGGACAAGACCACACTAGATGGAATAGGGAGGCCCTGGATGTACACCCTCTCCAGCAATTTGGGGGAATTTCAGGATTGGTTTTATTCAGTTGGACTGGGGTGGCATAGTATCTGTAACCGAGCTTATATCCTCCTTCCCTGTTTGAGATGCATTGTGTGCTCTTGTATAGCTTGCCCCATATCTTTCCTCATTCCTCCACATCTATCGCTCTGCCTAAATCCCTCTCCCAATCGAGCATATGCTTTTTTTTTCCAGTGTCCGTTCTGTCCAAGAGGCGATAAAGGGCTGAGATTCTGCCCTTCGGAGCTGCTTGTGGTCAAGTCTCTAGCCCCACTCTCCCTGATCGTTTTGTGGGAGACCCAGTGTCGAAGTTGGACGTAGTGGAACCGCTTATTCTCCCCTAAGCCGAATTTCTCCTTGCATCTTTCAAATGTAATGGGTGAGCCCCCTTCTAAGAGGTCTGACAGCTTTTCCAGCCCTCCCCACTTCCACGGTGCAAAGCTGTGTGGGGGACTACCCAGGGTAAATTCAGGGTTATTCTTGATAGGGGTGAGCGGTCCTCTGGAGCCCCTACAACCCTGTTTCTGCGTTGCTGTATTCCAGCTGCGAACTGTCACATTTGTTGCTGTGAGGGGGCCCTGGTTTGCGTGAGATAGTTGCGCTGCGAGCGCATATCTAGCTACAATTGCAACCCCCAGACCTTCCAGGACCCTCCCTCAGAGCATAATCTTCTTTGCTAGTCTGGGTTTCTTCCCCCCTCCCCAAACAATTTTTTTTATAATTCTCTGTAGGGTGCTCAATTCGCTCGCTGGGATGTTGACCGTGAGTGCCGCGCATTGGTATAATAATCTAGGGATTAGGTTCATTTTTACAGCGGCTATACGCCCGAACCAGGTGATTTCTTGGTTCTCCCAATGCTTTAGATCTCGCCGGAATTCATCACATAGCTGAGGGAAGTTGCACAGATACAAGCGGGCGGTGTCTTTAGGAATTTACACCCCGAGGTATTCGATCTCAGATTCTGCCCAGGGGATTGGCAATCTGGGGCCAAGATCTGTCTTTTGCTTTTTGGTGAGATTAATTGCCAGTGCTTATGATTTGCACAGATTTACCTTAAACCCGGAGACTCATCCAAATTCCTCAATCCCCTCCCATGGGGGCCCCAGGGATGTGTGCGATTTAGTCACGGTTATTAGTACATCGTCCGCATATAGTGCGATCTTGTATTCATGCTCCCCCCACCTTGAGCCCCTTTATTTTCGGGTTTTGCCGGATCTTGTTCGCAAAGGGCTCCATAGATGAGGCAAAAACAAATGGTGATAGGGGCAGCCCTGCCTGGATCCCCTAGTTCAGATCTGACGCAACTACCACAGAGCTGCATAGTGGAGTTCTGATAGTTGGCCATTATCCACTTTGTAAAGTTTGGCCCGAACCCAAAATGTGTTAACACCTCGTTGATATACCCCCAGTCCACCAGATCAAAAGCTTTGTGTGCATCTAAAGACAGTACAACCATAGCCTCCCCCATCATATGCGCACTTTCTATAATATCTATGGTACCCCTAATGTTATCTTGTGTCCCCCTCCCTGGGATGAATCCCGTCTGATCGCAGGCTATTATAGCCAGGAGATGTGCTTTTAGTCTAGTCGCCAGGACTTTCGCAAATATTTTCCCGTCATTGTTCATAAGGGTTATTGGTCTGTAGGAGGAGGCCTGCTTAGGGTTTTTCCCCGGTTTGTGGACTAGGATCGTTAATGATTCCGCCATTGATTTGGTGATTGAGCCTGTTGACAGGAAGAAATTAAACAGGGTAGATAGTTGCGGGGCTCCGATCTGCGCATAGGTTTTTATAAAACATTTCGGTCAGCCAGTCAGGCCCCGGTGCTGTTATCTTTAAGGACTTACCGGCTTCAAGTATTTATTCTGATGGGATCAGATTTTCTAGAGATGACAGATGGGATTCAATTCGAGGGCCGTTGGGGAGTATGTAGCTGGGCAGTTTCTCGGAGGAGGTGGGCAGTCCGGCCATTACTGCTTTATGGTGATTCACCAGCTCTACCATCTTGTCCACCTCAGTGTATCGGGCTCTACCGTCAGCACCTATAAGTCGCGAGATGTTATTCCTGCTGTGTACCTTTTTTTGCTTTTATGCGAGTATCCGGTTCTCTTTGTTGCCTTTACTGCAGTAAAATTGCTTTGTAAAGGCTAGTGATTTGGCAGAGCGGTTAGCCCAGTGCATTTCAAGTGAGATCTTGGCTTTCTTCAAGGCCCTCTGTTTTCCGTGACCTACGAGACTGTAACTCTTTTTCCAAGGCAGATGCCTTCTCTAATTTTGCCGCAGCCACTCTCGAAATCCGCCTCAGCTCTGCGCTAATGAGTGTGCCTGTCACTACCGCCTTCATGGCATCCCAGATAATAGCTAGCTGTGTTGATGTAGTTAGCAAGTGTCTCACCGGGTTCCCTTTTGATACTCTCATCTAGTAGGATGGGGTCGTATAGTTTCCAAAACCTTTGGGGGGTGAGTGGAGCCTTTTATGCTAAGGATTGCAGGCACTGGGGCATGATCCGAGATCATTCGAGTAAGAATCTCTACCTTGTCCAGGCACAGGTAGATGGCGCTTGTGACTAGTAAGCGGTCTATTCGCGAGAAGTCCCTGTGTGCGTAGGAGTAGTGGGTGTAGTCCCTAGCCACGCCACTGGACAATCTCCATGCATCTACCGTTTCAGTTTTCCTAAGGAGCCTAGCGAAAGACAGAGCTTGGATGTAGTCTGTTCTGGTCGAGGGAGAGTTTTGGCCAATAGGGGATCAGGGACCAGATTGAAATCCCCACCTACAATGAGAGAACCCTCCGCGAAAGCGAGGATAATCGGGATCAGTTATATAAGAACTCGGCAGCATTAGGGCAATAAACAGTGACTATGGTAGTAGGTCGTTCTACAAACAGTCCCTTCACTAAGAGATATCTACCTCCGGGGTCTCTCCTGACTGTGATTCTTGCCAGGGGGACCCTCTCACTCTCTAGAACTGCAACCCCCCTTTTCTTCTCCCCAGATGCAGCAAAAAAATCCCTTTTTGTATCTCTTAAATCTAATGTGCTTTTCATCGGCTTGCAACAGGTGAGTTTCCTGGAGGAGTACTAAATCTCCCGATAACAACCCGAGCTTGTGCTCCACGGACCTACGCTTCCCCGGGGAGTTGAGACCTTGGACATTCCACATGAGGCGTTTGAGTTTACTTACGTCATCCTGCCCATGAGGTTCAATAGCGGGTTTGGCTTTGGATGATGCTTTACTGGCCATGTCGTAGGCTGCTTGCCCAAGCAATGTTATTCTAGGATGGCTATTGATGTCAGTTGCATTTTTTGGCTATGTGAGAGAGGAGGTACAATTCCCACCCCCACAGATCTACCCCCATCTCTCCCCCAGCCTCCCTCCCACCCCCCCCCCAACATCCCCCACCCACAATCCTGTAATCCAACTTTCCCAATGGGGCAACTGGTAGAGCTCCAACATCGAGCACAAATGGCCAACCGGGCACAACGTGTCAACAGCAAGACACTGTCATCCTGAAATCGCATTGTGATATGGAATTATTAAGCAGGTTATCTTAGTTTTGTTCCAACCTGGGTCCCAGGGGTGTCCCTGATTCTGCCCCCCACAGCCTCCATCCCCCCAAAACTCTGCCTTACCCCGACCAGGGTTACGTGTCCGACAACCTTACCCCAACACTGATTAGGGCCCGCTAGGGACCAGCAACAGGCCTTAGATGCACCTCGAGTTCTTTGGCATTTCAGTCTGGGTTAGGCTTTCTGCGGGGAGGGCCACGGGTCCTACGCCTTCTACTGACTCTTGTCCACGTTGCTGTAGCCTGCTTCTATGCGGGATCCCTGGAGTGCACCTCCGAATCGGATTCCTCACTTACTCCCTGACGCCCATACATTTCTCTGCTTCTTTTAGGGAATGGACTTTCTGTTGCGCTCCCTCCCAGATGAATTTACGGAGGTTGGAAAACCCCAATGGTACAGAACCTTTCTTTCACACAGCAATTCAGTTAGCAGTTTGAGGGTTTTCCTTTTCTGAAGAGTGGAGTTCGCCAGGTCTTGATATGGGAGAATATTGTAGTCTCTGAAGGAGATTTGCTGCATTGACCTGGATTCTCGCATTATTTATTTTTTTACTCTAAAGAAGTGAACCCTGGCCCGGAGGTCTGGGGATGCTGTGGCAGCCTGCCTCGGGATCGTTCTGTGCACCCGGTCTATCTCCAGCGGGGACTCATCTGGGAGTGTTATTATAAATCTGAATAAGTCTGCTACGTAACCCTCGAGATATGCATCAGAGATGGATGAAGGGATCCCCCTGAGGCGAATATTATTCCTTCTCAACCTGTTTTCCGCATCCTCCTGCTTTGCCTCGAGCGCTTCGCACCTCGCTTCTAGGGCTGACAGTCTATCCTGGCCTTTCTCCCATTTGAAGGTTTGTTCACATAATGCACTTTCCACATCTGCTGTTCGGCTCTCCACTGCTTCAATCCTTTTATCAAGGGAGTTGATCTTTTTCATTGCTTAGTCAGTCCGCTTTGGGATTTCTTTCGTCAGGGCTGCGAGTAGGTCCCTCAGGTCTGACTTTGTAGCTAGGTGCTCTGACTCTGGGGTTTCCTGGGTAGAGTTGGAGCCTGATGCTTGCTCCCCTGGAGGGTCCCTCTTCCGCGGCTTCTCTGGGACGTTGCCCATCAGCATGGCAATGTCCATTTGTTTAGTAGCCTTGTCACTCTATTCGCCATTGCGCCTCGTTGTTTTGGGGGGGGGGTGAGGTGGGGATGTCTGTTTTGTCCCCCCTATGAGGATTCTGTCACCGCCACCTTCTCCCCCAGATCCCAAAAGAATTGCCTGATGTTGCAAACCCTTTGAGCTCCTTACCCCGTTGATTCTTCCGGGGATGCACCGTGGTTGAAGGTCTTGGACTTGGTCGCTTGGGATCGTTCGAGCCCCCTATCACAGCGCAGGGGAGTTCTGTTGCGGGGGACGTCTTCACCTGCTAGTTCTCTTTCCGTGGTACAGGGGGTGATACATGGCTAGGCTGTCGTATGTCCAGTACCACTAAGTTCTTGGATGTCTGTGCTGGGCCCGGGGTGAACCCCAGAAATGACTCTGGGTAGTGCTTGTAAAGTCTTTCAATGACACCCTACTGTAGGGGCCTCCCTTCCACCAGGGTTCTTGCTGATAGCCCTGTTGATGGCACTATGTGGGCTGGAGATTCCTACGGGGGTCCTTGCAGGCCACAGCTGCGTGTATTCCCAGGCTGCTTGCTCACCTTGCGGGATTGCTTCGCCCCAGCTCGTGCCGTGTTTGTGGTCGCTCCCGTTCTCAGTGGGCATACGGGGACAGCTGCTCCTCCCTCAGCCACTTGCCGAACAATTGTGCACCCCAGCATAGTTGTTGTGTGGGGGGGCCGTGCGTGTCGATACCTGTGGGATGTACCCCAGTGGCCACTCCGCGTCTTCTCCCCGGGCTAGCGAGCTCCGGGATTGTTCTCTTCTGGGGGCCCCCGGCGTTCAGCTGAACCAGGTATTCCTCGCCCAGAGATGGTGCTGGCGTTCCGAGTCAGGCGATGCAGCACTGTTCCTCTGCCGGGCTAGGGCAAGTGTTTCTTTGTCCGGTTACTCCGGAGGGCTGCCCGATTCGCCCAGGAACAAGTGCGGGTGGCAAGGGCTGGAGGGGGCCAATGTTGAGGTGCAGGAGTCGCGCTGCAGCTGTCTGGTAGCTGGGGCAATGTTACCTTCTTATTCGGCCCCAGCGTTCTCCCAGCAGGAGCTTCGGATCCCCCCGAGGCCCCAAAGAAGTACCGGACGGGGCGCCAAGGGAACAGTGCTGCAAGGAACTGTGGCTCCTAAGCTGGAGACGCCAGATCCACTGGTGAGACCCCGGACGAGCCCACCACTGGGCTGGTGGTTGACATGGCCTTTTGAAGGTGATAACCTCTTCGGGCCAAAAATAGATGAAGCCCCCAAGGCCATAAAAACTGACTGACACAGGGTGTGCTTCCTCACGTCATTATAGTCCCGGCTATCCTTTCACCCCTTCAGTGGAGCCTCGGGAAGAGTAGGATCTTCTACCTCCTCTAGAGGAGGTAGACCGTATAACAAATATTCCTCATACAATTTGCAAGGTTATAGTAGATCCTACCAAAGATATCAGAGGTCAAAATACTTTAGACAAACGCAGAGCCAAAAGCAAACTCCAGGTTCCTAAAGAGGTCGGCAAGGGAAGCACCAATAATGTCTGTTAACCAAGGCAAAAGCAAGTGGGTGGGGGGGAATGTGGCATAGCATGTTCAAATTGACAAGGGGGGTCCTGGGAGTCCCTCTGCCAGACATTAGTCCTGGTTACGAGGGACTTACGCAGAGTCTTTAGCTCACTATCTTTCACAGAGAAGAAATATCCCAAACACACCAGTCTTTGTCCTGCCCTGGGGCAGTCCAGCACCGAAATGCTAGGCAATTCTCCTCTGAACAAGAGTACCAACAGCATGCCCAGAGGAGAATTGCCTAGCATTTCGGTGCTGGACTGCCGAAAAATTAAATAAAATTAAATCTCTGGCCAAAGTGGTACAACTGTTCTTGGATAGGAATGGCTTGCCTAAAGTTTTTACCTCTTTGGCAACTTTGATGGCATTGCCATCGATATTAAAGCTGGTGTATTTGTGGCCAGGTTTATTTAGGTTAGAGGTGGTTCCCAGGATGATGAGCTCAGTTTTGTCATCATTCAGGCATAGACCATGGACGGCCATCCATGCCTGGATGATGAGGTATATCCTATTCACTAAGGCCAGATCCTTGTCATAATTTCCAGTAAGTGGTATGAGAATCTGGGTATAATCTGCATAGTTAGTGTAGGTGATACCAAGAAGGTCAAGATCATCGAAAAGGGGCTTAGTGAATATGTTATACATAGTGGGTGAGACACATGAACCCTGTGGCGCTCCACAAGTAATGGGAATGGGGTCTGCGGATTCTGAAGGTGAGAAGACTCGCAAAGTTCTATTACTCAAGAAGGATTAGATCCATCCTATGGCCTCCTGAGAGAAATGGGCTCCTAAGTCCAGGTGATTACATAAGACCTTATGGTCCACCAAGTCGAACGCAGTCGAGAAAACAAATAGAAATGGGAAGGCCGACTTCCCCTTGTCCCTAAATGCGTCGATTTTGGGCCTTGAGATCGATCAGCGCTGTTTTGGTCCATTGTTGGGGCCTGAAACCTGACTGCCGGATGCCTAGTTGTTGGTTGTGTTCCAAGTATTCCTGTATTTGGAGATAAGCTAACCTATCTAAGATTTTAAGCAGAAATGGTACTGTGGTGATAGGCCTGTAGTTAGTGGGTATGGTTGGATCTAGTGACTGTTTTTTGAGAAGAGTGAGTACCCGAGGAGAAAGATGTGTTAATTAACTTAAATATTTGTTTTTAATTATTATTTGCACTCTGGTTTACACAAATGAAAACCTTTGGCTATCACATTTTAAGAAAAACATAAAATTAACAACTGATCAGAAAAGAAAAAAGAAAGGAAAGAAAAGAAAAGAAAAATAACAAAGAAGAGGTCAAAGGCTAATCATGTTTTCAGACTCCCCGCTGGGAATGTCCTTGCAGTAGCGTGTCTATATTTACACCATTTTTTCTTGTCTATAATTTCAAATATCGTCAGTCAAAATTTTGCTACTGCTAGGTTTGCAGACATTTTTTCACCTCCCAGGAGATTTCTCAACCATGTGTCCACTTCTCTAATCTGGTGGTTTTCCCATAGTTCTCCTAGGTAGTTGTCTCTTTCGTTCCTGAGCATAGGACATTGAAGTAATAAATGGTTTCAAAGTTTCCGTGGCCTTGGGGTCTTGACAGACCCTACAGTGCGTTGATTAATCCTTGAGCTTCACTCTGTAGTGATTGTATTTACTAGGCCAAAGGTTGAAACGGAAATCTCAAGAAGGCAGTTCTGAGAAACCAGTTAGGAAAAATTGAGAGGAACCTTGGCAATCTGTTTAATTTACGCGCTCAGACCAGAAATCTTCGTAACCACGATATTTGTGTAGAGAGTGTTGGGTACAAACCCAGTCATGTGCGAACATCTTTTTTTTTCACTCGATCTAGGTTTGTAACTAACGATTCTTCTGATTCGTTTGGATTTTCGAGTATCGCCCTGCAGACGGACACCCATTCCGTGAGTATTGGTTCGTTTAGATCTTCCATGGCTATTTTTGAGGATCTTGAACCCTCCAGTAGGTTGTGCTTCTCTGCATTTTCTAAAGAAGTTGATCGTTTTCCACTCCGCTATTGTTAGCAGCGAGGTTAACGCCATTTTTCTACGAATTATCGAGATCTGGTATGATTTCGATAGATGGAGCGTTGTCCTCCAAAATATGCCCTCTAATGCTGTCCATATTTTGGTAGGTAAGAGGAGAGAAGTTTCTGCCCCATAAGTGAGGATGGGGACTGCTTTCGCTCTGTAAAAAGCCACCAAGGGTTTCAATGAAAATCTGCAGAATCGTTTTGTCAGTATTTTAACTTGACCTGCCAGGTTTTTTACCTTGCTTCTTAAGATGGAAATTCTTTGTACTTCGTTATTGTCATTGTTGACACAAACCCCTAAGTAGATCAGTGTTGGGGCTTCTGTGATTTTCTTGTTATTTAGGGTCCATCCTTTATATTTGTTCCTAACTCCCCTTCTTGAGTTGTCAAATATTAATACTCTGGATTTGTCCGGGTTGATTGTCATATTATTCGTAAGACATAGTTCTGTAGTGCAGTTAGTTGATGTTGAAGGCCTAACGGCGTTTGATCTATCAGAACTATGTGGTCTGCGTAGATCAATCTTCCTACCGGCGATCCCGCTATTTGTGGGGGGAATATTCTTGTTTGGTGGAATGTGTCTTCAATGTCCGAGGTAAACAAATTGTACAATTCAGGTGCCAGAGGGCATCCTTGTTTTTTTTTTTTTTAAATCTTTTTTTTATTGGCATTTTCTGGTTATCACATCATAGATTGTGTTTCGTCAACGTTCACCTCAATAACTTTTTAAAAACCCTTGGGAGCAGCCCTCTCCCACCCTCCCTCACCCTCAGCCATAGATCGAGCATTGGTATCTAATTCGTCCAGCAAGCTCATGGACCACTTTTCAATACGCAATCGGTCAGTTCCTTGCACACTGGTGTCTTGGGCTCGGCTTTTTGCAGTCCCTTTGGGGTGTTCACTTATAGAGTGCCTCATGCGTGTGGGGCATTCCCCCGGTTGCCCTTAATGTCTGGGTTGGTACCCGGACCTGCTATTGTCCTTTCAAGCCAGGCGTTCATACTTTACAAAGAAGGGGAGCCAGAGTTCTTCAATATGAGTTCTTGATTCATCAATGAGGTGTGTCAGGAACTCCATGTCGTAAATGGCCCAGACCTTGTTCACCCAGTCTTTTTCTCCTGGCATATGCGGCTCTTCCACCTTTGGGCCAGACAACACCTAGCCGCCACCAGCATGACCTGTAGCATGTGGCCCTGGGTTTCCTAGTGATCATCCCTTACATCAATTCCAAAGAGGAGAAGCCAGGGGCACAGGGACCTGCCCACCCCGTCCACCCCTTTGATCCATGATAGCACCTCTCCCCAGTATGTATGAACCATGGGGCAGTTCCACCACATGTGTATGTAGTCACCCTTTACTTTCCGGCATTTCCAACAGTGCGGTTCGTATCCCGCCCTCATCCTAGTGGTCCTCTGGGGGGGGATAATGCCACCTATGCAGTATCTTCAGGGTCTGGTGTCGGTACTGAAGCGAGGTTGTTGATCGGTTAGCTCGGATGCACATTTTGGACTACCTTTTGTCGTCAATTGGCCCTCCCAGGTTCCTTTCCCATTGTGTCCAGGCAGGAGGGGGTTCCCCGGGGGCTGAGTGCAAGAGGAATTTGTAGAGGCGCGATATGACCCCCCTGGTGACACAGGTGGAGATTAAAATTTTCTCGAAGTCTGTCAGGTCTCTCCTGAGTGTCTCCCCATAAAGGTTCAGTGAGGACTCCCTTGAGCTGGAGGTAGCGAAACGGTGAAAGTTTGCTCAACCCCAGAACCTCCTCCAGATCTAATAGGGGCATGAAGGATCCCTCCACCCACAGATGTCCTGCCCTGGTAAGACCTGCCTCATACCATTGTGGCTATTTTGTCTATGAACGGGGGGGCCCAAATGCAACTCAATGACGAGGGCCAGGTGGTGAGCCATCTATAGAAGCCTCCCTCCAGATCGACCACAAGACCCCCAACACCGGGTGGTGTAGGACCCTTCTTGGGATGCGTGACCTTGGGACCCATAATCATTCATCCAAAGTGACCGGGGCGAGAACCTTGTTGTCCATTGGGACGGAAAAGCAATGGGTGGCAGAGTTAAAATGGTCTGTCAGGACCCTCAGCTGGGCAGTCTTGTACTATGTTTCGAGGTCCGGAACCCCACCCCTCCGTCCTCTTTGGGCTTCGTTAGGACCTCGTATGAAATCCTATGCTTCTTACCCACCCAGAGGAATCTCAGGAGAGTTTGTTTTATTTCCGTTAGGACGGTCTTGGACACCTGAATGCGAAGCATCTGGAACAAGAATAGGAATATGGGGAGGACCACCATTTTAATCAAGTTAAGGCGTGCCATCCATGAAAACCCGAGGTTGCCCATCTCTCTCTACGTCTCTCTTGACCTCTATCCAAAGTGGGGTAAAGTTATTGAGGAAGAGGTCTGTAGGGTCACCCGTGACTCGGACTCCCTGATATCGGAACCCATCCCTCTGGAGATGGAAGGGGAGTTCTCCCACGTACTCTGTCTCTGATAGAATTCCCCCTATGAATGCCACCGACTTCCCCATATTAACCTTAAATCCCGAGAGTTTTCCATAGTGCTCTAGACCCTGCAGCACCTGGGGAACCAACTGGGATGGTTTAGAGAGGTAGAGGAGCTTGTCGTCTGCGAATAGGCTAATTTTACAGAGGGAGTCTCCCTGCGAATAGGCTAATTTTACAGAGGGAGTCTCCTAGCAGTACTCCATTGATAGCCTCATTCTTTCGGACTGAGATCTCCCAGGGCTCCATAACCAGCGCGTATATTAGGGGGGATAGTGGGCAACCCTGTCTCGTACCGCTCTCCAGGGGAAAAGCCCTTGATTCTATCCCATTTGCGCCCACCTTGGCTGAGGGAGTGCAGTATAACGCTGACATCCAGCCCAGCCATCTTGGTCCCATCCCCGCCGCAGAGAGAACCTCCCCCATAAATCCCCATCTGACCCTGTCGAAGGCCTTCTCTGCGTCGAGTGCCAGCAACAGGGCCCCTTCGTCTCAGACCGCCTTTGAGTTTAGCACATGGAGGGTTTTACGCATACTGTCGGAGCCTTGCCTATTGACAATAAATCCTGCCTGGTCTGGGTGGACCAGACGGGGGAGGCACCCCTCTAGTCGAGTTGCTTGAATTCTGGCAAAGATCTTAGCATCCAAATTCAGGGAGATAGGTCTCTATGATCCACAATCTGCCGGATCTCTGCCTGGTTTGGGTATTACGGTGATGAGAACTTGTAGGAAGGTGGGTGGGATTGTGTCTGGGTTTCCAATTTGATTGAACAATTTGGCAAGGGGTTCTGCTAGAATGGTTTGGCACTGTTTGTAGAAATCTGCCGTGTACCGGTCTTCCCCCGGAGCCTTTCCCACTTTCAGCCTCTTAATAGCACTTTTCACCTCCTCCACTGATATATACCCCTCCAGCTCCTCTAACTCCAGCTCGGTCAGTCGGGGTAATGGGTTTTCCGCTAGGTATGCCTGGGTCTCCTCCACTGATTCCCTCCCACCCCCCTGTTTTGTGTAGAGTTCCCTGTAAAAGTCAGCAAAGCGTTCTGCTATTTGCTCCTTCTTGTTGCATTCGTTGCCCCCTTTGTCCCGGATGGCTCCCACCCTCCGTTCCATTCTGCATCCCCTGGCTCTACGTGCCAGCAGAGTCCCCACTCTGTCCCCCCTTTTGTAATATCTTTGTAGCGCGTTTCTCAATTTCTTTACCACCTCCCCTATGAGAACCGTATGAAGTGTCTGTCTCTTCTCTTGCATCTCTAGCAGGAGGGTTTCCCCATCTTCCCAGTTGGGACCGAGCCTTGCGCGCAGGTCCTTTAATTCTTCTTGGAGCTTGCTTTCGATAAGCCCTCTTTCCCGCTTGCGCCTGGAGCCCTCAGCTATCAGGAGACCCCGGAAGGTGGCCTTTGCGGCTTCCCAAATCATCACCATGTCGGATTCCCCATTATCGTTTGTCTCGAAGTAAACTACCATCTCATTCCTTAGGAAGTCTCTAAAGACCGGGTCTCTCAGGAGTGTCATAGCAGCGCCATCGGGAGGTTCTCGGTGGCAGGGGTAACGACCAGTTTGCCACCAACAGCTCATGGTCAGACCATGTTATTGCTTCTACCCTGGGAAGGGTAGAAGCATGTTATTGCTTCTACCCTGGGAAGTGTGGCAACCCCCCCTCCGAGGTTAAGAGCAGGTCGATTCCCGTGTAGGTGTAGTGTGGGGGAGAGAAGAAGGTGTAACCCCCGGGCCTGGCCACGCCTTACGCCACACGTCTGCCCAATAGTGTTCCCTTAGGAGAGTCTGCAGAGCCAGATTGTTTTTGGTGATACCCCTCGGCCCCGCATCTCTTGCCGTCCACCAGTCCAGTTTGGGGTCCATTATGAGGTTGAAATCAACCCCTAATATCATGGCCCCCTCTGCCCATTCGTCCATTAACCTGAAGGTATGGGTCAGGAACTGTATCTGACCAGAATTGGGCGCATGTAGGGTGGCCAGAGTAATAAGTTCGCCCTCGCAGGTGCCCTTGATCCCCAGGAATCGTCCCCCAAAGCCCCTCTTAGTTTCTATGGTTGTGAGATGGAAAGTCTTGTTCAGGAGGATGCCCACCCCTTCCTTCTTTGAGCTTCTGTGGGAGTCCCAGAAATTGCTCCCAATTGCTTTTCCTTTAATCGGCGACTCTCTCCCCTGTTTATAATGGGTTTCCTGTAGGAAGAGTACCATCAACTGTTTTCGGAACATGTTGCTGGTCAGTGATCTTTTATTTTGAGAGTTTAGGCCGTTGACATTGAGTGTGCCTATCCTACCTTCAACCATTGTCGTCCTTGGTCTTGTTTTCTTTGTGCTCCTTTATTTGTTTCCGGTATAGAGCCCATTGTGAAGCAAAGAGCCCCGACTCGATCTGGCTGGCGCCCTTCCCCGTAAGCTCTGTGAGCTTGTCCCCCCCCCCTGCGCCCTCCCCTGATCCCTCCCCCCTTTCCTATTATTCGAGGCGTTCGTCTTCATCCTACAACGGTTGTCCGGAATGTTCAACGAACCACCAGGGCTTCTTTCCCTGCCCCGGGCATCACAGTTTGTTGGAGTTACCCCAGCTACAACTTCCTGTCGGAACTATTGCCCACCTGGGTCTGTCAGTGGGTCTTCCCCCCAAATCTTCTGAGTTTGGCCCCTTTTCCTCCGCCCATCTTGCTAATATTTCTTTGGCGGGGCCGCAGGCCGTAACGTGACCCTGTTTTAGGTAGCATATATCAACCGGCTGCCCCAACTCGGGAGCGAACCCAGCGCCAACGTGGCGTTTGGGCATCCTTGTTTTAATCCTATATTGGTAGGTATTCTTTCTGACAGCAAGCCCTTGTTTAAACGCATATTGATGGAGGTGTTCTCGTGTAGGTATCTGATGTTGTCCAACAGGATATCTGGGCAGTCCCACTTTTCAGTTTTTCCCAAAGGGCTGGTCTTTTGACTGTGTCGAAAGCCTTTGATAAGTCTATGAAGGCTACATAGAACTTTGTTCCTTTGTTCTTTAGATATGAATGGTGATAGGTCTTTGGCAGCATCTTTGATGATTTGGGCTGGACATTTGTCGCCTTGACAGTTTGAAGGTTTGAGGGAGAGAATGACGTTTTCTACTTCGAGAATAGCTACTTTGGTGAAATTAAAGCGGGGTATGTGTTTATGTTCCTGCGTGAGGGTATTAGGTAGAGGGATCATATTAGGGAGGTTATCTTTTTTATTAACAATCTTGTCCTGAAGTGAAGGTACTTTATTGTATATCCGTACACCAATTTTTGTCCTTCATACAATTGTCTGGCACAAGGATCGGGGTTTCGAGTTCTTTTAAAATTACAAAGAGTTCCTTTATGCTTGAGTTAGCTTGCTGGATTCTCTTATTGTAATTTCCCGTTTAGCAAGAAGTATTTCCTTCTTGTAGAGGGATGAAATATTCATAAGGTTGGATGTATTCTTGTCAGAGTGTAGTTGCCTCCAAGTAACTTCACATTCCTTTTTTTCTATTCTTAGCATTTTGAAACGAGGGGTGAACCAGGTGTTCAGATGAGATATGGGTTTACTTTTTCTCATTTCTAGGGGGGCAATTGAGTCTAGAGCTTTACTCATTGTATTGTATTCATTAACTAGAGTAGTAGGATCAGTGGTCTCAAGTAGTGAGTTAAGTGTTGGTAATATTAGATGTAGTAATTTATCACTCGTGATATTCTTTTTATTCCTTGTATGGGGGCAGTTATTTTAGTTGTAGGGTGTTTTAGCTGTTATAGTGACTGCTAGGAGGTAATGGTCTGTCCATACCTGTGAATTATAGCCGTGATAGAGGCACTCCAGTTGCAATCTGCCACCCAATCAAGTGTTCTTCCTTTGTCATGGGTTGGTTGTATCACTCTGAGTGAAGCCGAGTTCAGTGAGAGCATTGGCAATTACAGCTGCTTGCTGGTCTTTGGGGTCATTAAATACCAAGTTGAAGTCCCCTAATGAGAGAACTTGAGGTGTTTTTTAAGTTATCAGAGAGAATGGTAGAAATATCCTCCTCAAATGAACCAAAAAGGCCTGGAGGTCTGTATATAAGGTTAATGGTTAACGTTTGGGATCCAGAAATGGGTAATTTAGCAGTCAGAGATTCTCAAGATTTCACGTCATGCGGGGGTGCTAGTCTCATGGCTAGGTTGATGTTAGCTATAAGGGCTATGCCTCAACCGCGAGCCTCAGTTCTATCTGCTCTGAGAATAGTGTAATCGTCAGGTATTGCTAGCATGAGGGTGGGGCCTGCTGCTGTGTGTAGCTAGGATTCAGTGATAGCTAGAAAATTATAATTTTCAACCTGTATACGGTCAGCTATCTCCGTAGCAAGAGCTACTAAGGATCAGGCGTTGATTAAAGCCCCCTTAAGGTCAGGAGCGCTGTTGCCTATCAATGGATTATGCAAAATTGGTTTGTTGGTTTCATCATGTAGTAAGGTAGTATAGGCTTTGTTCTGCTGATATTTGTTGTTGATAATGCTGTCCTTCTTAGATGAGGGTAGTGTAGAATGATTATTATAAATTATGTTGGTTTGTTTAGTATGTGGGCATTTCTTCCTAGCGCCTACATTAACCATTGACCTAACGGGAGGTTCGAATAGTTTTGGTAGTCTAGATCGTAGTCTGGAATTTCTGAGGGAAATGTTGGATGGTCTGTTAGTTTTGGGTAGACTCCGGCTGTGATCAGAGATAGTTAACAGTTGAAATTGACTGGGGTAGTCAGATGCCTGTAGTGAGGCTGAGGTATCCATGAGGGCAGATATATTACTTGTATTGGTCGCGTCCTGTACGGGTGGTGTATATGGGACTATGATATTGGACACTGATCCCAGTTCTAGTATGGCCTGCAGTAAGTCTGTGTATAGGCCAGTTACAAACATAGTGCACTATGATTGAACACTGTCTATTTAAAATAGTCTGAATCAGTTTAACTGCCAAGAGAGTGAGGTACATGCTGGTATAATGCTAATTATTCTTGAAGGAGTAGGATGCAAGCAGGTAAGCAGTAATACAATCAGGTCTAATGCTAATTATTCTTGAAGGAGTAGGATGCAAGCAGTAATACAATCAGGTCTAATGCTAATTATTCATGAAGGGGTAGGATACAAGCAGGTAAGCAGTAATACAATCAGGTATAGTGCTCATTATTCCTGAAGGAGTAGGATACAGGCATGTAAACGGTAATACAATCAGGTATAGTGCTAATTATTCTTGAAGAAATAGGACACCGCCATTAGGATAGGCTGATATAGTTTGCTGGTTCAATTTGCTTAGCAGTAGAGTGATATACAAGCATGTACAAATGCTCAATACAAAGGCAAGGCAGTGAACATCAAGACAAGTCTAGTTTAGGCAAGGCGGCAAATAGCCATGCACTGTCTATTGTGGTAGTTTGAATCACTTTGCTAACAGTAGTGTAATAATGCAGGCAGGTATACGGCTATTTGTTTATAATAGTCAGTGAACAAGGCTATAAGAGGTAGGTACCATATACTATGGTAGGCTAATAAGAATTGTTGCTAATTATAGGTGAGAGACAAATGGTTGCAATGCGAGTTCATATGCAATCCTCATCATAAGAGCCAGGCGTGTAAGTTGCTGTGTTGCACGTATTCGGCATGGATAGATGGCTGTTGCCCTATACCATTTACAGAGGGGTGGTGTTTGCATGGACTGAAACGCTGGTGATCGTGTGAATAGTTGGTACGTGCGGAAAATGCGTTGTACTTAGTGTAGTCTAGAATGTGTGGTTATGTTAGAGAGCAAGTTGGCACATTAGCAGGTGTGTGGTTCATGCGGCTTGTGCGCAGCCATAAGGGCAGTTAGAAATTAGCAATTTGCAATTTATATGATGACAACAAGCCATCAAGGACTTAGAATGTATAAGGTTTTCTTGTCTTGTAAGATAAGAATACCACATCTCTCTTCATGGGGTCACCACCTCTCCCTGATGGCCTTCTCCTCCTATGTGATCCTCCCACATAATACCAGGGTCAGGATCAGGTACCGGCTGCCGTCCCCTGGCCACACAGGAGGAGATCTTTGCCGGGGAATCACTGTTGAGTCCACAGGATTCATCACATTGGACAGAGTGCACATACTCGTCACTCTGGTCCCAAGCTTCAGGTTAGGACGCTGGCTCACGGTACGTCACTGTATGCGGTACCTGGGAAATACAGCGTTGTATATTCGACTGATGGCAACATGCAGACTCCATATGAGGGCCCTGCATTGCAGCAAATTTGTCCCAGACTTCAGGAACATTGGCCGACAAGGTACAGGTCTCGGCAAACTGGCCCAAAAACTTCAGTGATGGGCAAACCTAACATCACAAAGGGCAGTCCGCTCCAGGACCCACCATATCACAAGACGCTCATCACCAATGTTTCCATGTTGGGCGGGGGCGCCCACATCCATCGACCAACTTCATATCAGAGGACGGTGGCCAACCAAGGAAGCGACTCTTCACATAAATATGCTGGAACTAAGGGCAGTGAGATAGGTGCTAAAATCCTTTGTAACTGTACTGACGGGTCAATCGGTCAGGGTCCTCATAGACAATGCTACAGCAGTGTATTACCTCAGGAAGCAGGGGGGCACACGGTCCAGCACCCTGTACCTAGAAGCACAGCAGATTTGCCACCGGGCAATACCCTACGGCATCCATCTACAGGCATTCCACCTCACAGGTGTTTAGAACCAGGTGGCAGATAGCCTAAGCAGGCAAGCGACTCAAACTCACGAGTGGGAACTCTTAACAGTGACCATCTGCAACAGTTATTTCAGAGGTGAGGGTATCCCATCGGTGACCTATTTGCCATGCATAACAACAAAAAAGTGCATGTAATTTTCGAGCAGGACACTGCACAGGCATCAATGGTGGACGCATTCTACTTCCTGTGGAACAACCTATTTGCCTATGCGTTCCATCCCTTCCCGGTCATACTCTGGGAAGTACAAATGATCAGAGTTCACCCGTGCCGAGTGATGCTCATCACTCATAATTGGCCATGCCAAACGGGGTACTACGACCTGCTTCAACTCTCAGCGGATCAACCGATACGGCTGCGCGATCTCCCAGGCATCATTTCACAAGACCACAGAAAAATCTTGCATCACGATCAGCATGCCCCTAATATTGACAGCATGGTTCCTAATTTCGCTGAATGTGGACCCCTAGCGATCCGTCAGGACTGCAAGGACACGTTGTTGGCAGCCAAGGTCCCAGCCACCAATAAGTCATATAACCTCAAGTGGGAAAAGGTGTTGTGCTTGGTGTAAAACACAACAGGGTGTCCAGCCACTCCACTTAACGCTGGAACAGCTCCTGACATACTTTCTCTACTTAGCCAAGCAAGGCCTAGCACATGCATCTATACAATTCCATCTAGCGTCGATCTCCAGATGGTATAAATACATGTCTTTGTATAGCAACAAAGAAAGAATTTTTTTTCTCAAAGGCCTGTTCAGAATGTTTCCACCAACAAAATGAACCCCACCAGAGTGGAGCTACAATACGGTCTTGGCGGGTCTCATGAAGAAGCCATTCGAGCCAACGGCTCCAACCCAACTCAAGTATCTCTTGGAAGGTGGCGTTTCTGGTGGCTATAACATAGGCTAGAAGTGTATCAGAGATGATATAGGCTCTGGCAGTAAACAAACCATACTTATGATTCCGGAAGGATAATGTTCTGCTCATGACCAATCCACGATTCATCCTGAAAGTCCCAACGGACTGCCATAAAAACGCGAACATTGCTTTACTGGTCTTCTTCCAAAAGGCTACATCTCCAGCAGAAGTAGCTGGCCATTAAACACTACATCGACAGGACCAATTCCCTTAAGGAACTCAACAGAGCTGTTCCTTGCTTATGGACCAACGAACAACGGAAAAGCTCTATCCAAACGGCATTTCTAGGTGGATGTCATCAGTCATTTCCTTCTACCATGTGGCAGCAGGGAAACCATGCACACTCCACAACTGCCACAGCAGCCTCAGCGGCTTTGTGGGTGGGCGTCTCCCATTGTAAACATTTGCCAAGCAACTACATGGTCAGTGCCACATAGGTTTACAAGGCACTACTGTTTGGACAGAAAGAGCAATCCTGCAGCATCTTTTTCAGTAAGGTACGCTTTTTGCCTATATTTTATACACAAAAGGAGAACAGGTACACAACCTTTAGTCTAATAAATTGCTCATCTGTCTACCAGAAGATGATTAGTAATGACCTATACCCATTGGTCCTGAAAAAATGGACTTGGTGTGCAACAAACTTTTATAGATTTGATCATTTTAATTATCATATTCAAATTCAATAAAACATTACTAAAACGACTTGTTTTAAAACACACAATATAATCCAATATTTTAACCCACAAGGTGGGTATAACATCAACCTAATGGGATAAATTACACCACAATTAACAATATATAAAATTCACGGACACATGACAATTACAATAAACTATGCATTTGAACAAAGTGTCAATTCACAACAACCATATCCCGACATGTTTCAGTTCTTTGTAGCTTCTCAATGCTAGAACTTTCTTCAGGGTAAAAAAACTTTTCACATTAGTTTTCACCACCATGTAGTCCCGGGTTGGGGGTAAGGCGATCCAATGTAGGGCCACCTCTGAATGTGACATTAGTAGCGCTAATGTCAAAGTCCAACCAATAGCGTTAAACTTCTTGAATCAAGTTTATTTTAATAAATGGGTACACCAAATGACCCTCCTGGTTCCAAGATCTCCACTACGGAAAAACAATGGTTTCCAATATTCACTATAAATGATTTCCAATCTTCACTGTTAGATGGGCTTCAACACTTCAAGCGAAGCTCGTATGCTATAGGAGTCTTTCACGTTCTCTCATATCTTATCGTGTCTGGGACCCGGCTCTCCTGTTGCTGATCGCTTTTTACCTATAACAGCCTCAAATTCTACATACTTCTACTGAGTCTATTCACAGCATGTGAATCTATGAAAGATCCAATGCTGGAGAAGCAGTAAGTTGCTTACCTGAAACTGTTCTCTAGCATGGGTATCTTTCATAGATTGATAGCACCGCCTGGACTCTCCATTGACTGCAGTCCGTTCATGTGGATCTATTGGAACTGGATTGTAAAATAAATGTCAACTATGAGACGTCAGGCAGTATTCAGCATAACCACCTGGTATCCATAAATATTTAATAGTGCTTTCACTTTGTAGCTAAGTCTTTTCATGCTTGCGTTGTGTCACAATACACCAAAGTTGCTGTACTACTAGAGCCAAGTATTTTTTTAAAAAAAAGACAAATGCAGTGTTGCACTTTCCACTTGTTTGCTCTGACTCTGGATCTTGCTTGCATTTCAGAATGTAGTAAGGTGTTGAAGAAGTTTGCCCCCCCAGTTAAAAAAACAGGCGAAGAATCTTCAGTCCAAGGTCAAGATACTGCGGCTTTAAATGAGGAAGTCTATGTGACTAGCGAAGACGTTTCCTCTATGGACCAGGCTGAAGGCATTGACGCAGAAACCCAGAACACGGGTGAAAAAGATGACAGGAAAAAGAAAGCAGGAAAATCTAATGTGGTCAAAAAGCCAAGGAGGAAAAGAAAAGAGGAAGTTGGTAATGCAAAGAAAGCCCCGGATACAGAAGATAAAGAAAATGTACTGGAAGCCAGTACTGGTGAAGTCATGCAGCCGGTCAAGACTCCAAAGGTATGGTTCAGTGGGTACATGGTAAAGGTCAATACTAATGGCATAATAATCATGTTGATCTGTTTTTTTCAATATTAGGGTTTTGATTTTGTCTATGCCATGATGCATTTAGCACTTGTACAAAATGTTAATAATATTAAAAAAGACAGCTAGCCACTGCAAGTGAATCTATGTTCAAAGCCAATTTAAAGCATAGAGACATTGCTACGGATCCATGAATAAGGTTAATAAAATTAATGTTTGCAGAGTTTTCCCGTCCAGTATTGTGAGTGCGTTTGTAAGCGATTCCTTTATTGAGCATCTGTTCAGAAATGTGACTTTTCTATGTACTTAGGGGATTGTGCGCTAGTTACATCTTTCTGGCTATCCTTATAAAACGCAGCCCAACCCCATTTTGGGCTGTATTTTAAACATAAATCAACATGCTTGGTGAAAGAAACATTGAAGGGCCAACCATACTGTGACCACTTCGTTTATGATGTTCTAAAAGTAACTAATCCATCTCTAGGCTTGCAATGCATGAACATGTGGGAGACTGTGGCTAGGATTTGCTGTGTTGTTTTCTTTGAAGACAGTCCAGTATTTCTTTCCCCCATCCCTTTTCATCATATTTGTAGGATGTCTTCCTCTGAAAGGACTAAGATAAACAAAGGAGGGGTAAAGTTCCCACAGGAAGTACAGAGCGGGAACCTTCTGTGGCATCAATTTGAGCCAACTACATACTCAAGTTAGACAATTGACCTGTGAGTATTCTTGCTAAAAAATGTGTCTATGCTTCACAATTTACTAAATTAGCAATCAATGAAAAGACCGAGATTATTGATCATAGTACTGATAACTGTCCCCTCTTAACTTTTGCTGGGACAGCTCGATTGTCTCCATATGCAAACGAAAGGTGAGAATTTTCCTATTTGACTATTGCCTGTTGGATACGGCTGAGTGACCCATATAAAGAGCCATACCCGAACGTAGACAATTGTTATACTCCTTTCATAAAGACAGTCCTGAAGAAGGTGGCAAGAATTAGACAATTCACAAACTGGTTTATAAACACGGGAAGACATCTGGAAAATCCCTGCTGCAATTCCCGGACCAAGTTAGGGGCAGTTCTAGTAATTGGAGCACACAGACACCTGGCACCAGTCTTCACAGTAGCTCTTCAGCTATCCACAGAAGTACTCATTTTTAAGGGGAACTGTTCACACACAGTATTGGCCAATAAAGTAATGATTGCCACAATACTGTCCGGGCATCAATCCTTATAGTTTTTAATAATTTTACATTAGCAAGGCCCTTTGCTGGTGTTTCTGTCCTGTATGAAGACATTAATCTCGCTAACAATGAATTAACAACTGGATTGATTCTGAAAAAATATAAATATAACTAGAACATCAAGGTTTTCTTTTCCTTCTTCTATCCACTTTTAGATAGGCGGCACACCAGCGCTGTCTAGGGATAGATAGAAACTTCTCTATCCCCTCTTCTTACTGTCCTTAAAAGCCACCTGAGATCTATGTTAAAGAGCTACTGAACACGCAGAATCCAATCCATTTATCATGTTGGCTCTCAAGAGATAGGAAAGAACCTAACCCGCTAAGACTGCCCTCCCTACTCTTTCTTTCAGGAGACAGTTCGAAACATGCAGGGGCATTATATATGCTCCACTGAATTAAAATACTGTTTAGGGTATGTATCCCCATTCCCCATTCCTCTGAAACGAGACAGGACTGGTTAAGGAAGGAGACAGCACTGGATTTTGTCATGAAGCAGCATTACTGTGTCAAAAATATTTTGCTGTGGTGCCTACGGGCACGCCTCACCTCTCTCAAACATGTTGCAAGTAGTAATCACTAATCCTATTTTCAGCACGGACAGGCAAGGGTATCGGTATCAGCAAGCATCTGCGTGTTTTATTCCAGGAAATAGTTCTTTTAGCATTATCTTCGCTCTAACTTCTACACCCTGAACCTCCGGTTTTGACACAGGAAAGAAAAATCTGAGACCTATGCAAAGTTGACACACGGTTGAATATGGATGCGGAGTGACCCTATCGTACTGTGGGATGGCAGTTTGCATGCCTGGGGTATGGAGTGGGCCCGAGAGGGCTATGATTCTGTTTCAGGTGCGCACGCTTGGACGACAGTCACATTTTAAATTACAGAAACCGCAAGAAAGCCAATATATAGGCAGAGGTGAGCAGCAGAGCCAGAGTAGAAAAGCAATTACAACATGCATTTTAAAATGGCCTCCAGAGATTGTATGTGTTCGGTTTACTATCACATGTGACGGGAACAATCAATTAGAATCCTTGAAGGAGGAACTGACTCAAGACATGCTGACGAGCTGTGAAAGTACTAAGAAGTTCCCTGACTATGCAGCGTGTTCATGCAACAAGAGGGAGGGTTGGAGGAAGATCATCGAGCAATAGAACAAACCAAGAGGCATTGTGGCAACTGCCGTAAAAACAGAGAACTGAGGAGTTGACCAGCAGATGCAGACAAGGTGCCAAGCACAACCCTGAGTGGGGTGCGGTGGAGTTTGGCAACAATAATTACGAGAAGCTCTAATAGGGAGAGTCAGAACAGCCCAGTAGCTTGACTTGGTTGAAACCTGCTTATTCCTGAATATAGGCGGCAACGTTCCTAGCCCCACCTGAGAAAGAGAAGCCATTGATGCTAAACTATGCAGGCGAAGCAAAATCTTGGAGCAGGGTGGAGAGTTGTTGCATTCGATGCAGTCTGTGAAGCGATTGTGAATCCTGTTAAACCTAGCACCAGGAGAAGTCTCTATGTAGCATTTGAGCATTCTGACTCGGCCAATAGACAGAAGTAGGTACTTTGAAGCAATTGTGAATCCTGACAAATGGTATATCTAGGTTACGCCTCTATATCCGCCTCTTTTCACTGAGGCGGAGGTCCTAGCTGCTATTCAAAGAATTAAATCATCTTCCCCTGCGGATGCTAACCCTATTGAACTCATGAAGATCGCCCCTGATCTCCTGGTAGAACTTACATTGGCAATAAATAATTCCTGTCCACGAGAGTTGAAATCGGCAAGGGTTGTTCCCCTTCTTAAGAAGCCCTCACTCGATCCCATGGTTCCTGCTAATTTTCGCCCTATCTCCTTGCTCCCTTTTCTTTCTAAATTGTTGGAGTCACTAATCACTCCTTTACTGTCTTCTTTTTTGGAATCTTCTAAGGTCTTTAATTCTGCACAGGCAGGATTTAGACCAGCCAGATGCACTGAAAGCGTGCTTGTGTCCGTGCAGGATGATATGTCCAGGTTGGTTGACTCGGGTGGGGTTGGGGCGCTGATTTTGTTGGACCTCTCGGCCGCTTTCGATACGGTCGACCACCCCATCCTGTTGTCCCGCCTGGCACAGATCGGAATATCTGGCCAGGTTCTTGTTTGGTTTACCTCTTTCTTTCAGACCGTACCCAGACCCTAGCCATGCCTCTGTTCCTCTCTTCGCCCTGTCTCCTCACTTGTGGTGTCCCGCAAGGTTCTTCATTGATCTTGTTTAATATTTACATCTGGCCTCAACTGCTACTTGTACGCCGACGACGCCCACATCTTGATCCATTTTGATCAGGATCGAGTAGAGGTGTTGTCGTGCCTTTGTGACTGTCTGAGTGTTGTTGGCGATTGGATGGACCAAAACTGGCTCAGGCTTAACGGCGACAAGACCGAGGTGTTGGTGGTGGGCTGCCCCATGGATCCCTCACTATGGGCCACTACTTTCTGGCCCGTCTCTCTGGGTCCCCTTCCCACTCCAGTTAGTAAGGGAAAAAATCTAGGTATTATTCTCTCTGCCTCCCTCTCTGTCACACCAAGTCACAGCTGTGTGTCAAGTAAGCCACTACCATCTCAGGGTTCTGAAGAAGGTTCTACCAATGATACCCGAACCGCTGCGCCCTGCGGTAGTTGCAGCACTAGTTCTCTCCCGCTTGGATTACTGCAACTCGCTGTATCTGTCGCAGCCTATTGGTCTGATACAACGGCTACAGCGTCTACAGAATCTGGTGGCTGGGCTGGCTACAGGTACCACGTGTGGAGCTCACATCAGTCTGGTGCTGCGCTCACTTCACTGGCTGCCGGTTAGCCAGCGCGTCTGTTTCAAGGCCTTATGCATAGTTAATCGGGCTATACACGGTCTAGGGGCAGAGTTTTTGAAGGCCAAATTCTCTTGTTATCTTCCAGAGCGGGACCTACGTTCCTCCACTGCGGATCTTCTTGTTCCAAGATATCACCGTACTAGGGTTGGCGGTAGGGCTTTTTCCATAGCCGTGGCCAGCCTGTGGAATGGTCTCCCTCTTGTCATGAGGAAAATTCCCAACCACCTCGCTTTTAGAAGAGCGCTTAAGACCACCCTGTTCTAGCTCTTTACTCTGTGGCCTCTTCTAGCTGATCAGTTATCCCTCTTCAGCGCCATGATGCCTTCGGGCGACCGTGTGCTATACAAATGAAGGTAACATAACTTCTGATGTTTGTTAATCTGCTTAGAATCACATGCTGTGCATAGGTCCGACATCCAGTGGTCACTGCGGAGTATTGCATTTTGTTTTTTGTAGTCGAAAAGGGGACGTCGACAAGGCGTGTCTGTAACACTATCCCTATAGTGACGTGCGTTGTACCCACAATCCCTCACGCGTCGAGGTCCCTCAGATTGTTTTTTTCCGCCCAGTTTCTGGTCGCCTTTCGCGGAGCTCCTAGAGAGACATTGCTATACTTACCACGGACCTCGGTCCTTTTGTCATAACTTAATATACTGGTAACGATCCCTCCCCCTCGACGTTAGCTGTGAAGCTGTTTCTCCGCCGAACTATTTTCGACGGAGAGGAAGAGCGGAGGAGATCCTTCGGCGCTGCCGAACACGTGGCCTGGCCTCGACGGCCAACTTACAGTAGGGAGAGTGGGGGTTAGAACTTTGTCTCTTCTCTTTGAGAATGTCTTTCTTTCTCCCTTTTCTTTCCCTTGGGGTTGTTATCGCCAGCTATTATTGCCTCAGCTATGGAGAGGACACCATTTAAGTTTTGCCCACGCTGCAGGGGCAAATATACTTGGAAAGATAAGCACAAGCTCTGTAATCGTTGCTTACCCCTCGATCACATAGAGAACAGCTGCGCAGCCTGCAAGCTCTTAAAACCCAGGACTCTTAAAGAACGTAGGGTTAAGAGGTGGGCAGACTACGCGATGTCGAAGTCAGTTTCCTCACCCGCTGCCGCTGTTACTGAAAGTGACGAGGAGTGCGATAACTCGACGTCCGTTACGGAAGTCATGAACCCCCAGAAGGAGCGCTCACGCTCCTCGTCGTCCGTCCCCGGCCCCGACGGGCTCGGCTCACGCCCTGCTTATGGGGATGAACACCCCGGCGACAAGGACGCACACAGACCCCATAAGGCTAAACACACTACCCACGGCTCTTCTTCGTCGAGAACGAAGGATCCATCAGCGCCGAAGGGGACGCAGGGCACTCCGGCGTCTACCGCAGACCGTAAAGGTCACAAGCCCCACCCGCAAACGCAGCCGCGACCAGCGATTGGGCTTCCGTCTAACACGGGCGCTACCCCAAAAACATCCGACGCAACGCTCCATAGAGCGACCGTCGAGGTACAACGCGCAACGCACACAACGTCGACACCAAAGCCCTCGACGGACAAAATCGTGGCCGAGAGCCTAGCGAGAATTGTCGCCGAAGACGAACGTACGCGGACGACGAAACAAACGTCGAATACCGCGTCGAAAAAACACAAAAGTAGCCAGGAACTGCCCCTTTCTCCAAAGGACGCTTCCGAACTACCTGAAGGCTTTTCAGAAGGAGACGGGAACCTCTCGTCGACGCTGTGGGAGCGTTCGAAACGATTCGAAGGCGAAAACACTAATTTTCCCCCTCTAGACTATTCAGGGGTACCCCATGAGACCCTTGAAAGACTCCATTCTTGCATGGAGAAAATGGAAAGGTTTCTAGGAAACCAAGACCCACCCACTCACAAAAGACAAAGAGAATGGCCACAGGATGACCCTAGAGTCAAGATTCCTAGGCTGGTTGACCTCACTGAGGAGGAGCAATACCTCCAAGAAGATGAGGAGTGTTTGGGTGGAGAAGAAGAGGTAGAACTTGAGCAAGAGGGGTTCGAAGAAGATCCTTACACCACTCCTACAGGGTTTGAAGAGGATACAGCTACCTCGCAGCCCTGGCATTCACCGTCAGTGCAGCCTTGGCAATCCCCATCAGTACATTCAGACCCTGATGCCTTTCTCCCTTCTCCTCTCAAGGATTCACATGGGAACTCCTCTCCCATAGATGACCAACCTTCCCTCAATGCACTATTGCGCAAGGCAGCAGCGCATTTTGAGATTGATACAGGGGAAACTCTTCCAGACATCGACTTTGTAGAAAAAGTCATCAAAGAAAAAGCCCCTGTTAGCCAATCTATTCCTCTCCTGGCTTCTATTAAAAGAAGAATTTCTCCTTCCCTTACTAACCCAGCTCTAGTAAGAGGGGTCAACCCTAGAATAGAAAAGCTCTTCAGCCCTTCATCCTCTGACCCTTTATACATCAGAGGACACTCTATTCCGGACTCCCTTGTGGTTACCAACACAAGAAAAAGAGCAGGGGTGCCACTATCCACTAGTGAAGCACCTCCAGACAAAGAAGGCAAAAAACTCTACGCACTGGGGAAGAGAATCACGACCTCCGCCGCCTTCTCCACTAGAATTGCTAATAACAACTCACTTTTAGCTAGCTACGCAGATGCACAGTGGAACAAGCTGCGCAGCGAAGCAGAGGAAGCACCTGAACCTCTGCGTTCTCGCCTGCTAGCTATAATATCAGAGGGCACACTGGTAAACCAGGGCATCGTTAAAAACTCCCTAGATGCCGCTGAGACGGCTGGCCGCTCCCTAGTGCAGGGAATACTTCTCAAGCGCCACGTTTGGCTACGCAATTCAGGTTTTAAGCCCGAAACCCAAGCCTCCCTCATAAATAAACCCATTGAACAGACGCATCTGTTTGGGAAAGCAGTAGATGAGGCCCTAGAACATGCTAAAAAAGAGTTTGATACCATCAAAACTCTTGATCAAATTTCTAGGCCCCCTAACAGGCGAGGCTATGGTAATAAACGCTCTTTTCGTGGCCAAAGACAGCAGCAGAACCAACAACAACAATATTACTCTGGCTCCAACTGGCCCACCAACCAGGGTAACACCCAGTTCAGTCAAAGAGGCCAACGCCGTGGCAAAGGAAGAGGTCGTGGCTCCAGCCCCAGAGGTTCCACGCCCAATACCAGCAAATGACCCGAAAATTCGGGTCCCCTCCCATGCATCACCGGTCGGGGGCCGGCTAACATCGTTCCTTTCAGCATGGGAGGGAATCACGTCAGACCGTTGGGTATTATCCACCATAGCCCACGGATACTGCATCGAGTTCAACGGTTCCCCGAAGTACAAACCCCCACGGAACCGGCGCATGACACCGCAACACCTCTCCATTCTTCTTCAAGAGGTGGAAGAACTACTGAAGAAAGAAGCTATAGAGCCCGTCCCCCTATCACAGGTAACAGAAGGTATTTATTCAGTGTACTTCCTTGTACCCAAAAAGGACTTAACCATGCGCCCTGTATTAGATCTGCGCCCAGCGAACATATTTGTCAAACCCCAAAAGTTTCGTATGGTGACCTTACAGGAGGTAATCCCACTGTTATCACAAGGGGATTACATGACAACACTGGACATGAAAGATGCATACTTTCATATTTTAATGTTGACATCGCACAGAAAATACCTCAGGTTCAAAATAGAGGACAAACACTACCAGTTCAGAGTACTACCCTTCGGGATAGCATCTGCACCAAGGGTATTCACGAAAGTACTGGCAGTGGCAGCGGCCCACCTGCGCAGATTATCCATCCCGGTATACCCTTACCTCGACGACTGGCTCATAACAGGGGATTCTTACGAAACATGCTTCTCCAATACCCAAAAGACCGTAGACCTTTTGTCCCAACTGGGCTTCTCCATCAACGAAAAGAAGTCCAGCTTAGACCCCAGCCAAACCAAACAATTCCTAGGGGCTCTAATTCGAACAAGGGACGGCCTCGTATTCCCCTCCAACGAGAGGGTCCAAAACATGCTGTTTCAAATTCCCCATTATGTAGCAGGCCGAGAGGTGACGGTACGCAAAGCAATGCGCTTGCTAGGGATGATGGCGTCATGTATTTATTTGGTACCTCACGCGCGCCTGCGCATGCGCCCAATGCAAGAGTGGCTCTACAGCCAGTGGTGTCAGGCCAGCGGACAATGGGACGATCTAGTGGTGGTCTCGCAGGCCTTGGTTCTCTCGCTACGGTGGTGGACAAAAGAAAACCTGTTATTAGGGAAAACTTTTGCCACACCCGCAGTGGAAGCCACTCTAACCACAGACGCATCCCTTACAGGATGGGGGGCTCACCTATCCCATCAAACGGCACACGGAGTGTGGACTCCGAGTTTAGCATCCAAGCATATAAACCTGCTGGAACTACTAGCGGTGTTCAAAGCACTGAAAGCCTTTCAGGAACACTTACAAGGAAAGACAGTGATGGTCCTCACAGACAGCACCACAGCCATGTACTACCTCAACAAGCAAGGGGGCACTCACTCTCCAGGACTGTCCAAGCTGTCCCAGAATATATGGAAGTGGGCTCTCAAACACAACATGTTCCTACTAGCACAACATGTACCAGGGGAACTCAATCTGCTAGCAGACAAACTCAGCAGAGACTTCCCCCTGCCCGAAGAGTACGAATGGCAATTGCACGAAGACATCGTCTTAGACATCTTCACGCAATGGGGATTCCCGGAAATAGACCTGTTCGCAACCCTGGAGAACTCACAATGCCAAAGTTACGCCTCCAGGTACCCCCAGAACCAGTCCAAGGGGAACGGTCTGTTGATTCAATGGTCAGGGAAATTTGTTTACGCCTTTCCCCCGACTCCCCTTCTCAACAAAGTGGTGCACAAGATGCACCAGGAGCAGGTTACCATGATACTAGTGGCCCCAATGTGGGCACGGCAACCTTGGTTCGCTCACTTGATGGAGATGTCCCTATCTCCCCCAGTGAAACTTCCCTGCCCGTACAACATGCTGTCACAAGACAAGGGCAGGACACTGCATCCATGCCCTCAGACCATGAACTTAGCAGCCTGGCTCCTGAGATCATAGAATTTGGACATTTACAACTCCCACAGAGATGTATGGACATCCTCAGGGAAGCCAGAAAACCTAATACTCGACACTGCTATTCTAGCAAATGGAAAAGATTCGTTATCTGGTGTAGAGGTACTAGCATCAACCCAGTTGACTGCTCTCCTACTGACATTATTCTATACTTGACCCATTTACTGGATTCAGGTTTAGTATTCAATTCCATTAAAGTCCACCTAGCGGCACTTTCTGCATACACCACTTCCCAACTTAAAGTGTCGTGGTGGAAGATACCAGTTATCAAAGCCTTCATGGAGGGGGTAAAAAGGATACACCCTCCGATAGCTAACCCAGCTCCCGGATGGGACTTAAATGTGGTACTTTCCAGACTCATGGGCCCTCCCTTCGAACCCATGCACAAGGCAACTCTTAAAGATATCACCCTTAAGACTGCTTTCCTAATAGCTATCACCTCCATTAGGAGAGTAAGTGAACTACAGGCTCTTTCTGTACTAGACCCCTTTGTAACAGTTCACAAAAATAAAGTGGTTCTACGCACACACCCAAGGTTTGCACCTAAATTCATCTCGAAATTTCATGTAAACCAAACTATAGAACTACCAACGTTCTTTCAAAACCCTTCCAGCTCGGGAGAAAAAAGTCTGCATACACTAGATGTACGCAGAGCTGTCATGTTCTATATGGAAAGAACCAGACCACTGAGAAAGACTAATCAGTTCTTTGTCTCGGTGGCAGCAGGAAGAGAAGGAGATGCGGTCTCAAAATCCACTATATCTAGATGGATTGTTCAATGCATCACTCTCTGTTACACTCTTGCTAAGAGAGAACTACCCTTCAAGCCAAGAGCACATTCCACTCGAGGCACTGGGGCTTCCATAGCATTCATTGCAAATGTTCCCCTTGAGTCCATCTGCAAAGCGGCTACCTGGAGTTCTGTGCACACCTTTACAAAACACTACTGTCTAGATGCACACTCTAGATCTGACTCCCAGGTGGGACAGGCAGTATTAAGACATCTTTTCTCTACTGTTCCTTCTCATAACCCACCGCCAACTCCGGGTACTGCTCGCTAGTCTATGCACAGCATGTGATTCTAAGCAGATTAACAAACATCAGAAGACAATGCATTACTTACCGTAAAAGCATTTCTGATGGTTGTATCTGCTTAGATTCACATGCGCCCACCCTTCCTCCCCGCTCGGATGGAAGGAACATAGACTTCCTTTATATCTCTCTTTTCTGTACTCACTCACGTCTATAAGGCTCCCTCAGGGCAGAAAAATACAAACAGAGGGACCTCGACGCGTGAGGGATTGTGGGTACAACGCACGTCACTATAGGGATAGTGTTACAGACACGCCTTGTCGACGTCCCCTTTTCGACTACAAAAAACAAAATGCAATACTCCGCAGTGACCACTGGATGTCGGACCTATGCACAGCATGTGAATCTAAGCAGATACAACCATCAGAAATGCTTTTACGGTAAGTAATGCATTGTCATACCATAACATATAGTGATTGTGAATCTTGTGAAAGCCAAGAGCTAGGAGAATCCTCTGCGAAGTGATTGTTGAACCTCACTAAGCCAAGTTACAGGAGAAACCTCTGTGAAGTGGTTTTCAATCCAGACAAATCCAAAAGGCAGGAGATGCGTCTGTGAAGTGCTTTTGAATCCTGTGAAAGCCTACATGAAGAACGTCCCTGTTTAGTGCTTGTGAACCCAGACAAAGCCAAGAGGCAGGAGCAGCCTTGGTATAGCGCTTGCTCATCCTGGCAGATTAAGAAGCCATTGCAAGACTTCCAACATTGTAAAGAAATACAGAGGTTGACTTAGGGACTACAAATCGTCGGATGGGAAACATATGTTGATGCTAACCCTTTGGGAAATGTAACCAACAAATGTATCTTACATCACATATCTTATATTAATTCAATAGGCTCGCTCCTATTTGACATTGCACGTCAAGTTGTTGGATTGCGTGTTTGCACTCTGCAAGCTTTCAGATATATATACTGACTGAAGGCTTTTGACTCTGGCAGAGTGAAAAAGAGTGACTGCAGGCTTACTGTAGCCTTTGAGCTCTCGTGAGCTCCATTGCCTCCTTGCTGTTCCGTGACTTTAGAGAGTGACTGTGGGCTTCGCCTTTGAACTCTCGTATCCCAGCTCTGTGTCCTGTGGATTGTACATTGATTTGGGACATTGGCGGAGCAAAGCTGAGTGGCGGATGTGTTGCCTGTGGGGTCCTGGCGATGTGATATAGATACTGAGGGACGACGTCTCCATTGAGGGAAGAGAGATAGACATCGTATGGAAGCAGCGAGTGGCAAGCTCCGATTCATCCCGATGCCAAGGATACAGGTGAGCTGTCCCTTGTAAAGCTTCATAATTCCACAAAACCCTCTTACTCTCTTCTTCAGGGAGAGAGCCAGATTCCAAGCATGATTCGTTGAACCAACTCTCACTCCGGAATTGTTCAAAGCTTCGAGAAAAGATGCAAAGGATCTGGCTATCCCCCCGGAGGCTTCCTTGGATTTGACGGATGCCGAAGTCCTTCAGTCTGAATCTACCGTTGATTTTCCCCTTTCTAGCCGCCGAGACTGACAAACTAAGCCCTCCCTCTGTGCGGGAGGAGAACCCTCTACTCTAATTTAAGAAGCTACCCCAAACGGACTGTACGGACCCATCACGACCCCCTTTCCTTCAGTTGCCGGGGTAGGAGACGACCTTGGTGTTGATCTGCAACCACATCCAGCAGCTGCCCCTACTGTTCAGTTTTCTGCAGCGGCTTTGGAGTACAACCCTATTCCAATGGTCCAGGCGATTGTTGCCGCACAAACAGCAACCCTCGACAACCTTTAAAGAGGACGACGAAACTTAGGCCCATGTTCAGATGCCATTGTCGCCTGTGGAGAGAAGCTCCTTGCTTCCACCTTCAAATCGGCTCGCCTCCCTCCGTTCCAAGAATCCTCTGTCTCAGGTGGTCCGACAGCGCCTCATCTCTTTTCCATTGGGTACAGATGATAGACGGTCCTCGCTACAAAATCGAGATCTTCCTTCACCACCAACTCCCTTGAATGATTCTATCGTCTCACGAAACCCCATGAGTATTTGCCCAATGAGTCCAAAAGATCTGCCTTTTCCTCACATTACCAGCTGATGCCTGCACTAACATTTTCGCTGGCTCCTTAAACTGTACGAGACAGCTAGCAAGACCGCAAAAGATCAGACCACCTTATTGGCCCTAATTCGCTCCAATGTAATCTACATTGAATCGTTTATAACTTCTCTCCAAATACGTGCAGACCAGGAACTCGAATGTGCCAATGCGATTAGAAGACTATTACAAACAGCCCTTCAGGTGGAAAGATCCGACAAGAAATGTTTACTTTATTCAGTGCTTCAGATTCTGCAGCTGAACGCCTTGATGCCTACCAGGAACAAGGGGGCTTCCATGCTTCTTGTATGAACTCACCCACGAAGGGGCCCGGAGAATCGGTAGAGGAATCCATTCTTCCCCCTATAGCAAAAGAAGCTACATCTAAAGACGTGCCAAACGTTCTAGCTAGACCATCGTTACCAGAAATTACAACAATTCCCCAATCTGCCGATTCAACAATTCAAAACTCAGCATTACCACTAAAGTCAGTAATACTAACAACAAGAGAAGATCCGGGGGTAATTGAGACACCTTCCTCCCTGTCGGCTACCGATAATCTCTCAAATATACCTGGCTCACCCCTAGTTACAGCCCTTTTTGATGTTTCAAATAAAAACGAAAAGGACACCAAACAAAATGAGCCCAAAATAACAGATCATGGAAAATAAATCTAAAAATTTACCCATGCCTAAAAATCGAGCTGCTAATAAAACGTGCTCATTTATAAGGAATCTACCTCTTCCCCGTGATAAATCACATTCTGTCCATGAAAAGATGGCGACTCATTCAAAAATGACTATGCCATCTCACCATCCAGAACTTTTAGCGAAAGATGGCATTTACAACAATTTTAGGTCCAAGGTGAATGACTCGATCGAGACCGATTTACTTAACCTGTCTACCTACACAGTAGAAGATGGTGATTGGATGTTGGAGGCCCAAGCTGCACATGCAATTCCCTCCGCCCACCCTCCCGTCTCGGCGATGCCGCCAGACTCTACAAAAAGGATGTCTAATAGAACAATGAGAGACCAGTTCAAAAGACCAAGTTTGAATCTTGCTATCAAACCTCCTAATTCTTCAACACAGAATTGGCCTGGCCCCTTTTTGACACTCGCAGAAAAAAGGCTGATGATTTCCCAAAAAACCTGCTCATCTGCCCTTCTAGATGGAGGGATAACAAAATCGGCAGACGCGCACCAGACTTTAAGAGCCACACCTCGTCAACTTGATCAGAGTCAAGTTTCCCAACCCCACATGGCCTAAGAGAAATCACTTGGTAAAGAAGAGCATTGGGGTTCGTCCATCAGAGCTTATACAGTTAGGCTTGAACGTGTATTACTAGCTAATGATGGTCTCAGATTATTACTTTGTTTTTGGTACTAACGTTCATAATCGATTATATGTATTAACAAATGAATCAAACTCAATGATATAAAATGTGTTTGTGAAATAAAATGTTTGAATTAAAAATCAACATTTATGTTTTGAAAAGATACAAAAGTTTAGATTGATTCTTTTGTCAGCTATTTAAGTTTTTCGGATAATTGATATATCCCATAGGCTTTTACTTCATGACCTAATTAAAATACAGGTTTCTAGTCTTTCCTGTTTTCCCTTAGGCGAGGATGGAGGAATTCCATACCTTAGTTCAAGCTTTAGATATGACTTGACGTAGTTTCTTCATTTAAGACTTGTTGACGCGCACCCATTGCCCAGGGCTAATGAGCTCGTGGACACCATAGGTGCTGCCAAATTTGTGAGCACCTTTGACCTTACCTCAGGCTATTGGCAAATAGCTCTGACGGACCATGCCAAGGAAAAGACGGCCTTCTCAACACCTGAGGGACTCTACCAGTTTAGGGTCATGCCTTTTGGGTTGAAGAATGCCCCTGCCACCTTCCAGAGATTGGTCAACCATGCGCTCAGTGGGCTGGAAGCCTTTTGTGTGGCAAGAGCATTTGACACATCTGGATAAGGTGTTGCAGGCCTTGAAAAGGGCTAACCTCACTATCAAGGCCACCAAGTGCCAGATAGCTCAGGGGAAAGTTACCTATCTTGGTCATGAGGTAGGAGGGGGTCAAATCCAACCTCTCTCCAGTAAAGTACAGGATGTACAGAACTGGGAGACTCCCACTACTCAAACCCAGGTGAGAGCCTTTTTGGGCCTCACTGGGTACTATCGCAAATTCATGGCAGACTATGGAACCATAGCTGCACCCCTGACAGCTCTAACTTCACCCAAACAGCCTAGGAAGGTTAATTGGACCGGAGACTGTCAGAGGGCCTTTGATGGCTTGAAAGAAAGTCTGTGTAAGGCACCTGTGTTGTGTGCGCCTGACTACAGCCGACCCTTTATCGTCCAGACGGATGCCTGCGACACCGGAATTGGAGCTGTCTTGTCCCAGTTAGATGACAAAGGGAGAGAACATCCTATCATATTCATCAGTAGACAACTCAAGGGTAGAGAACTTAGGTGGGCTACTGTTGAAAAGGAGTGTTTTAGCATAGTTTGGAGCCTTAGGCGTTTTAGGCCCTACCTTACGGGGTCTACCTTCAAGGTCCAAACAGATCATAAGCCCCTGAAGTGGCTTATGCAGATGAAGGGTGAGAATCCGAAATTGCTCAGGTGGTCCATTAGCCTGCAAGGGCTAGACTTCACCATAGAGCACAGACCAGGGAAGAGACACGATAATGCAGATGGCCTTTCCAGAAGGTATGTTGACCGTCTGGATGAGGGTGTCTATCCCGTGGGAGATTAGACACCCTCCACCTCAGTCTGGGGGGGGGGGCGACTGTGATGCTGGAAATGCATCAGAGGGACATGGCCTCTGAATCCTTGTCCTTTACTGCTTTTTATCGTGTGTTCTGTCGTGTTTTCTGCCCAGGAGTCCATGTGGGACTCCTGGCAGTGCAGCTCTCTTTTGGTTTGGTGAACAGACCCATGGGATACCCTTATGGCACCCATGGGTAGGGGTACAACCCTGTGCCCCTAGTGTATGTTTTTGGGCACCTGTGGGTGGCCCACAGAGCAGGGTATGGGCTGGTGGCAGCTCCATGCTGAATTTGACAGGTGCTCTGGGTGTCCTCCATTTTGGGATACCCAGGCCCTGCCATTGGGATCAGTTGATTCCTGATAGGAAACAAGATGGCCCCTGTGGCCTCTTGCTTTCTATTGCCTGTTACCTTGTTTCCCAAAGTCCTGGGAAGCCCTGACTCTGTCCCTTCCCCCTGACTGGCTGTTGGGTGGAAGTTCCATATATGGTGTTGTTGTGAAGGCCCAGCTAGACTGACTGGAGCCTTCCCAGTGACTGTATGTTGTGGGTACCTCCTGTGGGTGGGACCTGGGTGAATGGAGTGTGTGACCAATATACACTCCTTGTTGTGGTTGTCTGGTTTCTGGCATGAGAGACAAAGACTGAGACAGCCCTGCCCGAAACTGGCCTGAATGCAGTGTGTAGTGTTGAATGGCTGGGTACTTGTCCCAATCCACATTCCTTGTTGTGAGTGTATGAAAGGGAGGAGTGTGGCCTGAATGCACTGTGTGCCTGATTGGCTGACTGACTGCATGAATGCCCTTCTGTATGATTGGCTGCTGAGTGTGTGCCAGCAGTGTGGATGAGAGACAGAATAGTATATCTGGGGACCTCTCACCACTGGTAGTTATTCAGAAGCGTTCAGAAGCGTTCAGAAGCGTTCTGGAGTTGTGTCTCCACTCTAAGAGTAACTGGAACTGCTGATCCTCGACGTCCAGCTGGAAGAAGAAGACTTGCTGTTGCATTTGCTTCGACCAATCCGAAGGCTGCCGAAATCGTCGAAGACTGACCCGAGAGAGGACCTGGTAAGGCGCCCACTTCCCGTGCTCCGAGGGACCATCGAGCACTGCTCCATCTTCGCCGAAGAGCCCTGGAAGTCAGACCCTCGAAAGGCTGCCGACCCGAGACGGGACCGCCGAGGAGATCGAAGTGAAGCACCCGGACATCGCCACCGTCGAAGTCCATTGCCGTCGACCAATGTTCGCAGGTCTGTGTAACCGCTGGAGGCCCGTCGAAGTTGTGTTGCCCAGCCGTGGGGACCACTTGACGCCGTGCCGCTGATGACCGGAGACGTCCACTCCTTGCCTAAGAACATTTGAATTGAAGGACTCCCTCGTCTGCACCATCGACCGCTTTATCCTGCCAGAGAAAGTCGGGGACGACCAACGCGCCGGGGAGAAACCTACCGGTGGGTTTCCCGCCACCCAAAGACCACAAAGACTCGAACGACTCGACGCCCTTGCTGGGCCTCCTTCTCCACAATCTTTGCGGTCCAGAACTATTGTCACCGAGGTGCCCCGCACGCCTCTGCCTTGCAGGACGCCGACGCTCCGACGCCGACGAGCACCGCTCGGACGAAGCTGCCGCCTCATCGACGCCGTTCTACCCTGTTTGTTGTCGGACGTTCGACGCCCCGTGCCTCCCGCTTAAAAGGGAAGACATTCAAGAAGGGCCGTCGATTCCCCGACGCCGAACGCCGAGTTCCTCGACGGACGTTCGACGTCCCGTGTCTCCCGCTTGAAAGGGAAGGCATTCAAGAAGGGCCGTCGATTCCCCGCCGCCGAACGCCGAGTTCCTCGACGCTTCTCGACGCCTCTCGACGATCCGTGACTCCCGCTTGAAAGGGGGTCGCTCAAGAAGGATCTGTCGACGCCTCTTCGAAGAACTCGACTCCACCAGGTACATTGGGGGGGTAAAAACATTATAGGAGGGAATAAGAGTTGCAGAACAATATATGGACTGGCTTGTGCTATATCTTTATTTTACAGGTTGCCCAGGTGGGGGGATCTCCACACAAAACTGTGTCTAGTGGTAGGGGCCAGTATTCTGCCTATTGCTCAACCATCTTATTTTCTCTCCTCTCTCTGTTCCTGGTTTCACTCTATTGATCTGTGTGACATTGTTACAGTATTGTTGATGCACTTTAATGAGATCTAATACAAAGGGTGGTACCACTTTACAATTGTATATATTTGCCATTGTTGATTTTCCTAAGTACAAAGTGAGTTATTATGATAAGTGTACATAACCTTGAATATTGATTATATAAAGACTGTGTTCTAACCAATACAGTGTGTGGACATTCCTTTGTGGGGGCTTGGGGTCTACACTGTACTTAAGAACCAGCCTGCATCACCTCCTGAGAAGCTAGGCCTTGATTGCTCGTCCATTGCTACCGTAAAAGAGAATCTTGGCTGGGGTCTTCTGTGCTTCTCTTCTACCATATAGAGAGCAGAAGTACAATCACCCCCCACCGGTCCTTTACAGTAGTCCATCTTTTGTTGCCCATGGCTTTTGAATCTACGGCTTCCATTTTCCAGACAGTCTCTGAGTTACAGACTGGACAGATGGAGGGCCTTCCAAAATGTCCTCACTGTAATGGAATAATCCAGAGACAATGTTGCAACTTAAGGTTGAGCCCGGAAGAGAACTTGAATGACATGAGAGCTCCCATAGGACAGTCCCTGCGACCAGTTCGGACCATGGATTCATCAAACACATAGAGTACCGAAAACAGAAGCAAATGGATAATTTACCTCGCCCAACGCATAGCCGATATATGGCCCTCTGAAGATTACAATAAACAATACGACTTCTCCTAATATTCCACTTATCCAGGTGGAACCAAGATACAGAGCCAAATCTCGTGTTGTGAGAGTGCATGAGAATTCACTGTTTGAACTCAAAATGGCCAACTAACAACTAGGCGCTGCATGGAGTCTAGCCTTCTCGAAGACCTGGGGATATTTTCACTTGCCAGCGGACTCCACGTTGTTCTAGGGAGACCTGGACGTTATCTGTCTCCAGGAAAATTGCCGCTCTTATGAGCCTGCTCTGGATGGATACACTACCCTCCTTAACCCTGGTCACAAAGCCCTGCGAGAAAGGCCAAAATCTGGACTTCTGACACTCTTGAGAAATGGGAAGAGGCTCTCAGTTGGTCTAACAAGCAACCCCAGTCCATATTTGCAAGTTACTGGTATTAACTTGACGTCCACCAGGATGGGAAACCACATTGAGGATTGATTTTCAATGTATATTGGAATCCGGCGGGGACTCCACTAAAGCCTTCAGTAATCTTGTGAGACAAGCTATTGACGATGCCATCTACCAGCATAACACACACTTCTTAATTGTGAGAGGTGAGTTGAACTGCCCCTGTGTCAACCATAAGACAATAGACCTACCACAACAAAATGAGGTAATGTCTAATCGAGATGGAAGAGCGGCGGTGTGGCTGGAAATGATGACCTCATACGATATTCACATCCTAAATGGGCAAAGAGAAGACTGTCCTCCCAGACCTACTTGGTCCAATGTCAAAACAACTAGTATTCTGGATTACCTCTTTGTTTCCAATTTTCGATTGCCTGAAATCACTTCATTTGAAATCATTCCTAAGTCATTGAGTGATCATTTGCTTTTAAAACTCTTTAGGAGGGGCCCTTCCGACCACCATCCAAGCATAGGCCCCATCTACATTGAACCCGCCTCAGGATCCAATCGATTAAGATTGAAATATCGAGACCTCAAAAAGCTGTCTGCAAATGTATCCAAACAATTATCCCAGAGTGGCGAAGTGAATTACATTCCTCTACTACTCGAGTTTAAGATCCCTACTCCAATAGAACTTGGTAATCCAATTGCACGCCACAAACATGTATTCAACAAAGAGCTTAATCAAGAAAAGAAACTTCTGCGACGAGATTTAAGGCATATAGGTGGCTCACCTGTTCTGGTGCACATCAAGCTAAGGAAAAATATCAAGCAAAAATATATGAACTGGCCGAAGTGCCATAAAGCAGCGATGATACACCAAGATGCGGAGCGCATGCTGAAAGCAATGGCAAATGAAGACGCTAGAGCCACTTGGCAAATGCTCAACGAGAAGGGGCTCTTTGCCCCTTTTCTATGACTAACGCAGTGTCTGAAGAGTCATGGTCGAGCTTTTACAGGGTACTATTTTGTCTTGGACAACCAATAACATCCATTTGCATCCCCAAGTCTAATACCCACTGGACTTTCCCTCTTGAACTGGAAGATATTCAACTTCTTATAAAGAAATCTAATCAGTCCAGAGCCCCAGGCCCCAATGGGATTTCAAACTCTATGATCTAGTCTTTTTCTGAGTTATGAGCTCCTCTTGTGCTTTCATTATCCAAGCAAATAATGAAAGAACGCGAAATTCCGCCCTCGTGGAAATCTGCAATAATTGTTCCTATCTTTAAACAAGGTAAAAGATCTGACCTGGCGAATTATCGACAGATTGCTTTGCTTGACTCCTTGGGGAAATTTGTTGTGGCTTTCCCTCTAAAGCACCTCAAAATTTGGATCGCGCAAGCTGGGAAAAGAAGACTCCAGACAGACCGGATTCACTACAGGAGTTGGGACTGATTTAAATGTACTACTTCTAAACTTACTGAAAGGCACGGCTTTCAATGACAACACCAGGATCTACTTGGCTTTCGTGGATTTACGCCAAGCTTTTGACAGCATTGACTGTCCCCTTTTATGGTCCAAAATGGAGGCCTGGAATTGCCCCGATATCCTGCTGGCATCAATCAAGACTCTATAGGAAGCCACCATGGTGCAAATTTGATTGAATGACCCAGGCCACTTGACCAATCCGATCGACACATTTAGCGGCCTGAAGCAATGGTGCTCCTTCGCGCTGACTCTTTTCAACCTGTTTCTCTCTGATGTGCGGAAACACTTGGCGAAGACTAGATCTTTTCCCCCCCAAGATTGGCGATCAATTTCTGTCAAGACTGCTTTTCACTGATGATATAGTCTTGATTGATAAAACTCTGATTGGTCTTCAGAGAAGTCTCAAGGCTCTAAATGAATATATGTCTGAAAAAAGGCTAAAAAGGGAATACTTGTAAAATGAGCGCGAGCGTTATGATCATCGGCCCTAAGCCCTTGCATAGAGTTTCAGCTTTAAAATGGTTTCTTAACAGCATCCCTTTGAAGAAAACAAGTGAGGTGACCTACCCGGGGACATTGGTCAACAACAGTAGGATTGATCTACCACACCAAGTGGCTCTAAAAACAAAAATGAGAATTCTAGTTAGCCAAGCAAGACTGATACAGGAAAAGTTTGGAAAATTATCTTTAAGGCTAATAATTGCTTTCTATAACCAAAAGGTGACCCCCCATGTTGACATATGGAGCAGAAGGTTTTCTTTCCACCCCCTGGGAGCTGTGGTTGACTTTGGAGGCATCCTTCTGGAGGAAGTTATTATTTATTAGGTTTGAGTTGGGTCTGATTACTCTCCAGACTTGCACTGTGTGGAAATCCTTGGCTCTTATTTCGGAAGTGTATTCTACATAATCCTGCAAAAACCCTTCTGGATATTGCATGGAGCCTTAAAAAGGGGAAACTATTCTGTATTGACCCAATGGAAAGATAGCTGTAATGCATTACTGACATGTCTATCAACCACCCAGGTCCAGATCTTATTAACAACCAAAATAAGATAAAACAGAATGTTTGACAAATGGACTGGACTAAGACACAAGCATATAAAAATCACTATAAATTGCCCACTGCCCTGAAATGGGAAAGCAAACTACTGGGCTCCTTAGTAAAATACCTGACCAAATTCACCAACTTGGCGATTCCAGTTCATGCGCTTCAGACTGAATCTTTACCCTACTAAACAGATTATTTGTTTACAAGCAATCTACAGACTTAGAATGCCGATGCTGTGCTGAAAGGGAGAAGTGCGAAACACTAAAACATATCACCCTCTTCTGCACTTCAACGCGAGGAGACCGAGCTTACTCTTTTCAGGAGGGATTTATCCCATTGACTGCACTTTCTCGAATTTGAACACACAGGAAATTGAAACCAGGAATTAATTAGTTGTATAATTGGCCCTGATTTGAGAAAGGTACATGTGCTGAAACACGTATTATCCAGAAGGGCACATTATTGTCATATGATTTTCTAATTTGTGTGTGTTATGATTAAAAACTCAAAATTTGATCATCAAATCACATAAAATTGTGTGGCGCAGTCCATTATGGTGTGAGGTAACATCATTTTTCTCCAGCATTGGATCTTTCATGGATTCACATGCTTAGAATATTCCCCGTCGTCAGGCTGGGAACCCTCAGTATATTTATTAAGACGTTTTCCATAGGAAAAATGTCGACACTTCTGTGTCCTATCTACATCGTTTTGGGCCGCTTACGCATGACCCAATAGGACGTAGGGTATAAATAGCCCCGTCCCGCGGCTCCCTTTGGATTTCAACAGTCTACAAAGTAGCGGGAGCACCTCGTGTTTTCTACTCTTCACAGGGTTGAATTTTGTCTTTCTTTCCCCATGTCTGGGAAGGCGTTGTTCCGCCCGTGTGCTACGTGCGGACTGAAGAAAGTCTACAAAGGTGATGGACACATGGATTTCCTTTATTGTCTCCACCCGCATCATTCTGCGGACAGCTGTGAGATTTGTAAGGGATTCTCACAGAAGAAGCTGAAAGATCGTAATAGGCGTCTGGTGACGTGGCTGAATGAAGGGACCTACCCTTCATCGGAAGTAGGATCTGCACACAGTCTGGCATCGAGGCCTAAATCTTTGGTAGTTCATCGACGCTCTATATCTGCAGAGCCTTTGGCGAAAAAACCACGTTCTACAGAGAAACGTCCCTCAGAGAAACATCCGGCGAAAGAATCCTCTTCATCATCAAAACAAGGAAAATCTTCTTCATCTTCGTCGAAAGAAGACAGGAAAGATCCCTTAAAGACCTCCTCCTCAGGAGACCATCACAGGTCTTCCTCGAGTAGAGACTCGACAAAGCATAGGTCTAGCTCAAAAAAGGCAGGATCGCCTAAAGAGCCTGCGTCACAGCCACCACTGTCGTCTACAGGAGTTCCGTCGTCGACGGGCTCATTACCACCAGCGCAGGCAATACCTGCAGTGGCTTCGTCGACCCCGGCAGCGACGATTGAAAGGGCTACGATATTGAAATCGTCGACGGTGGATCCTCCAGAGGTTTGGCAACCGGCAGTGTACGATGCAGTTTTGCCAGATACCCTATTGCAGCAGGAATCGGCTTTCTCAATATCCTCAATGGAGGAAGACCGTGAACAGATTGTTGGTCCAACTGATCTTGGGTTGCAAGGTGTTGGCGCGTCGACGATCTCGGGAATGCAAAGTGTCCCAGTTACATCGTCTTTACTAAATCCTCAGTCGGAGTTATCCTTGCAGTTGTTGACCACGCTACAGTATCTATTGAGCCAATTGGGCGCATGGTTACCCCCCATAGGTGCACCTACAGAGATACCGGCTATACCTGCCGACGACGAACCAGGTCCCGCTCGGCGGTCGCCAACCGGGTTGCCGGCCTCCTGTCCGGTTAGCGAGGAGCCTCCACGCTCACACCCAGAATTGCAAGATTCAGAGTCAGACCAAGTGATAGAGACTCTTTTTCGGACATATCATCGTCCCCTTCAAGAGATCCTACATGGGATTTGGAGGCAGAAGTGGAAGCTCCTAGAAGCCCGGTTCAATCTTCACCGCCAGATGACATCATCTCCGTCCACGAGATGATGGGCAAAGCGTGTATGGAATTTGGTCTGACCCCGGAGGAGGAAAAGAAGGAATGCTTCTTGTTTGACCATATGGGGAAGAGGAGGAAGTCAGTCTTCTCAATTCCCATTCTGGACCATGTCTGGCAGGAAGGCTTTCGAACCATGCAGCATCCATTTTCGGAACCTGCAATCAAGGGCAGGTTGGAAAATAAGTTCAAAGCCCCGGATTCTACTCCTAAATGTTTGACTGCTCAGCCCTCCCCAGAATCGGTAGTGTCGGCAGCAGCTGCCAAAAAAGCCAGATCGCAGCATAAGTGTACGACACCTCCGGATAATGAGGCTAGAAGGCAGGATGCCTTTGGTAAGAAGGTCTCGTCAGTAGGAGCGACGACGGTCAAGGCAGCAACTCGCTGGCTATCATGGCAAGATACGACCGTTAGATGTGGCATCGTTTGGCCCCCATCCTGGAACACCTGTCTGAGGAGCACAGAAAAACAGCCATGTTGCTGGTCCGTGAGGGGGAAGAGGCATCAAACCACTCGATCAACATCACCGTGGACTTGGCGGAATCCGTTTTCAAACAAACAACGGAGTGGTTTTGAGAAGACAAGCCTGGCTGAAATGTACGAACTTTAGACCGGAGGTCCAATATAAGGTGCTCGATATGCCATGTGAGGGTGAGCAGTTGTTCGGGGAGAAAGTGGAGGAGGCGCTAAAAGGCATGAAGGAAGATTCGGACACGGCAATGTCGCTCGGAGCCCTACAGAGTGATAGAGCATATTTGGGTCTTTTCGCCCCTTCCGCGGAGCGTCAGAGAATTCCCGATTTGTGGCATCCAGAGACCGGTGTTTCAACAAGTCATCATACTCCTCCCAACGTTATAGGCGAGCTGTCTAAGCGACACGAAGAGGCCGAGACTACCAGGCTTCAAGGAGAAGAGGAGGATATTCTTCGTCCTGGGAGGCAGAGTGTCCCGTCGCGTCGACGAGTGGGAAAGGATAACATCAGAACGATGGGTGTTGGACATGGTAAAACTAGGCCACTATTTGCAGTTCAAGAATATACCATCGCACATTCCACCTGTGTATTTGGCGCAACCCCATCTTCACATATTACAACAGGGAGTGGTGCTTATGCTGCAAAATGGGTCTATAGAATTTGTTTTTCCGGTGGCCGAGAGAGGTCGGGAGTTTACTCCCATTACTTCGTGGTCAAAAAACCTGGCGGCAAGTGGTGACCCATTCTGGACCTTTGAGCTCTCATGACTCTGCAACGCCTGAAGTTCAAAATGCTTACGCTTCAGGAGGTCATCCGATCTATACAGCTGGGGGACTTTCTGGCGTCGTTAGACCTACAAGACGCATATTTCCACATACCCATGCGTCGACGACACAAAGTTTCTAAGGTTTGTAGTCGGTCAGTCATTACCAATTCAAAGTGCTTCCATTCAGACTAAAGTCGTCTCCCAGGACGTTCACAAAATGCTTGGCTCCAGTGGCAGCATGACTGCGAAGAAAAGGTCATCATGTTTACCTTTACCTGGATGATTGGTTGGTAAGGGGCTTGTCGCCGGGAATAGCGGAAGCAAGCCTAGTGGCCACCATGCAACTTCTGTAGCGGTTAGGCTTTGCAATCAACTTCAAGAAATCCTCCTTAGCTCCCTCAAGGAGCTTGTTATTTTTGAGCTCGGAACTCCAAACTCATTTAGGACTAGTGAAGTTCTATTTCTGTTACAAAGAAGCCTGTGTGCTTTTTTCTTCATCTGCCGATAGGGGGGACCCGTTGTCGGTGGCAGTGACCTTCCGCCCCCTCAAGGGCTAAGATCGTCGAAGATTCTACAAGGCCTTTGGGCCTATATCGCACCCTCCGACCATGACGGAGGAGAAGGAGAGAAGGTCTTTCTTCAGACCCTCACCAAATGCGGGCTGCAGAACATATTTGTATAGGACAAGCACCTGCAATGCCTCTACTGCCTGCACCCAGACCACAAGGAAGTAGAGTGCGAGATATGCCTGTTTCTCCAGAAGACAATGGAGGACAGGCGTAGTAGGCTGGCAGCATGGCTTAACGCCAAGGCCTCTGACCCATGCTCTGATCAGGGTCATGCCTCACCTAGGACCGTCAGGTCGGAGGAGCGGTCTTCTGTCCTTTGAGTAGAATAAGGCCGAATAGCCTAAGCAGGTTCAACCAGCACAGATTAAGAACTCATCTGTGACTCTGTCGATCACTGCTACTGCCACGACAGCTAAGGGCGCTCATCCTGTGAGGGTAGCTCCCACGGCTCAGAAAGTGTCCCTATCCCCAAGGCGCGACACCGCCGCAGTGACTTTGGCGAAGTCTGCAGGCACGCCAGAAGGGGTGAAACTGATCAGGCCCTGTTTCAAGACCCTTAGGGGGGAAAGAAGGAGGTGGGGGGTTGAGGAGGCCCTGAAACTGTCCTCCCAGGCCGTCGCTCAAACCATGGACGTCTCGTTCACAGATGACGAAGACCAGAAATCCCTACATACAGTCCAGGACATTGAAGAGGAGGACGACGACAGCGCAGGGCCTAGTTTTCTTCTGCCTCCTGAGCCGAGGGACATTTCCTTGGTGTCAAAGGTCCAGATGAGGATACCTCCAGCTCCGGCACCTGTGGTCCCCTAGGTCCCTGATCCAGCGCAGAAGAGGAAGCGTCATCCGACTCCCTCAATTCAACCTCCGGCACCATGTAGTGTCCTTTCTCCCGCAGCAGACCGAGACACGGGTACGAGGATGGATACAGGTACGACTACAGATTATGACAAGGATATTGTCACAGCGGGCGGTGCATCTCCACATTTGGATGCTCCACATAGGGTGTCCCCACTGGATGAGGTGGGAACATTCCACTTCATGATCTCCAGAGCCTCTGAGCTATTCCAGCTGGTGCCCGAGGAAACCAAGAAGGAGGGCTTCTTGTACCAGAGGCGCAAGGTCAAGTGGAAGACGATCATGGCGCCCAAGTGCCTGAAGTCACAAGTTTGAGATGTCAATGTGTCTTGGGGATTGAGATGTCATGTGTCTTGGGATTTGAGATGCCATGTTTCCCTTGGGGTTTGAGATGCCCTGTTTCCCTTGGGGTTTGAGATGTCCTGTTTCCCTTGGGATTTGAGATGTCCTGTTTCCCTTGGGGTTTGAGATGTCCTGTTTCCTTTGGGGATTGAGATGTCCTGTTTCCTTTGGGGATTGAGATGTCCTGTTTCCTTTGGGGATTGAGATGTCCTGTTTCCTTTGGGGATTGAGATGTCCTGTTTCCTTTGGGGATTGAGATGTCCTGTTTCCTTTGGGGTTTGAGATGTCCTGTTTCCTTTGGGGTTTCAGATGTCATGTGTACTTTAGGGTTTGCCATTTTAAGGTGGCTCTCTGGCTGTATTACGCACTGTCATTGGTTGGTGAACCGACTGCTGCCCGGTCGTCCGAGAGCCCACTCCACCAGAGCGATCACTGCGACAAGGGCGTTTCTGTCTGGCGTGCCTCTCAAAAAACAACTAAAGGCATTTTCTAATTTTTGTGATGCTACTGGCCTAACTATTAACACAACTAAAACAAAGGCATTCATTTTTAGGGGCAGGAAACAAAAGGAAAAGACGCATTTGCTTTAGAATTGAGTAGCGAAGCGATTGATCAACTTGAGGAGTATGATCACTTGGGCCTAAGGCTTACTGTGAATAGTACCTGGGATAAGCAGCTGGCTAGGACTGGGAATATCATGAAAAAATATAGCGTGCCACTAGCCAAATTTATGCATAAACATGGGAGTGGAGCTGCCAGGATTTCCCTCCAGGCTTATAAAGACCAAGCTAGACAGGCAGACATTTATGGAGTTGAGTTATGGGGATACGAGGGGTCCACACCTTGTCAACTCCTGAAAACAGGTATTTGAAAAATGTACTTTGCTTGCCCTGTAGTACCCCAAATCTCCCAGTGTTTCTTCGAGACCGGTATGCTACGTATAGAAATCTATTGTAGAGCCAGGCCTGTGTATCATTGGGCATGGACTTCGAATTCTCTGCATTTGGAAACCTATAGAGGTGCACAGAGAGATTTTTTGTCACAACTGGGCGGTAAATCACTGCCCTGGTTTAATCACATTAAGAGTGAATATCAGAATCTAGGGCTTGAGGAGCACTGGACTAATTTGGACAGCTGGACTGGCGACTGCAAGGTGACCACTAGGGAAGCCTAAAGAATGCAAATGGAGCAGGATCTTTCCGCTACTGTCAGCCAATAACCAATGTTGCTGCGTTATTGGGGACTACCGAGTATGAATTGTTCCTGGATTACGTAAGCCCCAAGTTTTCCAGAACATTGTATATAAAACTGCGTTTTGGTGCTCTCCCCCTTGCAGGCCTCTGTAATAAATAGAACCCAGGGGAGGTGGCCACTTGTCCGTTCTGTAAAGTTAAAATTAAGAATTTTATTCATTTCGTTTTAATTTATCCATTTTACTAAATTGGGCGGAAAAGATTTTTGAGACCCTTATCTGAGACAAAGATCAGTGAGGACTATGGCTGTAGCTATCCGACTGTGCTGCTGTTCAACCGATCGACTAGCGGTATATTCTACCTTAAGTATTTATACTAGGTCTGGTGCAGGAGAGAGCCCTGCCTCTGTGAAATCCATTGTATGTAATAGTACCCCAATTCGCCTTATCTAATGGCATTTAAATGTTACTGCTTTGATTTTATTTCTGATGATGTATGTGTATTTACTCCATTAGACAGTTTTTGAATGCAATATTTGCATTTCTGGTACATGTGTTTTTATAATGATGATGGTTTAGGAATTTTATGTGTTTGTGTAAGTGTTTTATCTGGTTTTATAGTTGTGTTTGTTTGATTGTATGCTTTTATAATAAATGTTATCGAAATGAAACTGAATGAAATAAAATAACATGTCCCATCATTGTAAAACCACTGTTACCTAGACAACTTTCAAGACACTCACTATGGAAGACCTCAATGCCATTCTAGCATGCCTCAAGGCCACATTGTATGCAAACAACATTCTCTCTGGCTCTGTACTCAAGACCCATCCGACTGTAGCACTCCTCCCTTACCTGACAATCATCAACCGCTCCCTAACTCAAGGCACCGTCCCCTCAACCTTCAAGACCAGGCAAACCCTTCCACTTTTCAAGAAATTAAACACTGAACCCTGACAACCTCAGCAACTACCGCTCCATCACCCATATTCCCTTATGAAATAAAATCCATGAGAAAGTAGTAGCCACTCAACCCTTATCGAATCCAACAATCACATTCAGTGCTACCACCATAGCTTCAGACCCAGAGGCAGAACAGAAGCGGCTACCATCAAGGAAATCGACAATGCCCTAAAAATCTTTGATAACGCCTGTTCTTGCCTCCTGTTTCTTTTTTACATCTCAGCAGTATTTGACACAGGAGGCCACCAGACACTTACTGACAATCTATATCGCCACTTGGGGATCAGCGAGATAGTCCTCAGCTGCTTCAAATCATACCTTGCTAATCGAGACCAGTTTGTACAAATTGACTCCTCCAGATCACCAACTCTATCCAACTCCTCTGGAATCCTGCAAGAATACACCCGTTCCCCTGTGATCTTCAATATTTACATGGGACCACTTGGAACTCTTCTTGCTCCACGCAACATCCACATAGACCGTTACGCAAATGACACACAGCTGTAACTCAAGATATCCTCCATCAAAGACATCTGCAGGCTCCATGCCTGTCTCATTGATCCAGTCATGGATGTCCAGTGTTTACATAAAGCTCAACCCCTCCAAGACTGAATTCCTACTGCTGACCAATAACGCAAACATCCAGACCTGGCTCTGTGCTATGCACCTTGAGGGCTTTACACCCCCAGCTGTCCACCTGCGCCAAGTCTCTTGTGTTTGACATCGACAGACACCTCTCCTTCAAACAGCACACATCAAGGAAGACACAACACGCTTGGTACCAACTTTCTCTCCTGTGGAAAATCAAGCCCTTCTTCAATATCTGCTGTCCAAGTCTCGGTCCTCTCCTGCCTGTGTGGCGGCAATGCCCTTTGGGAAGGCCTTCTGGCGACTGCCCTGCCTCCCCTGAGATGTGTCCTGCATGCTGCAGCACGACCCATTGAAGAACTCTGCAAATACGACCACATCATTCCAGCCCTCATCGTACTGCAGTGGCTCCTGCTGCAAACCCGTTTCATCTTCAAATCCTTTGGCATAATCTACAAGGCTATCATGCCACCTCACTGAGAAACTCAGCATCTCTGGAGACCTGTGATATGATATGATGGCATTAACACAGATCGTTGGTCGGCACACCATTCCTGAATTGCGGCCAGACAGTTTGGTATGAGAGAAGAAGCAGAGGTGGCTGAAGGGAGCCTTAAAGAGAGCTGAGCGTCATCCGCATAACATTGCATATTGGAGCAGAAATGGCGATGCAGTGGGCAAGAGGTGCCAGGTAGTTGTTGAAGAGCCAGGGAGAGAGGTTAAAACCCTGGGGAAGACCACAAGTAGAGAGCGAGAGATAGAAGAGAGGAAAGACCCCAGTTGGACCTCAAGAGGGTTGGTCGGTGAGAAAGGAGGTCAACCAGGCTAAGGCCTGATCAGTACCAAGGTTGTCCTGGAGACGATTGAGCAGGATGGCATGGTCGACCATTTCCAAAGCAGGGGATAGATCAAGGAGAATAAAGACAGAAGGGAGATTAAAGTCAAGATTGGAGAGCACGTCTTTACAGGTGTTCAGGAGAGTAGTTTCCATGCTTCTAGCTGCTTTGAAGTCCGACTGGTGGTCATGGAGGCAACCAACAGATTCAGTATGTAGATTAAGCTGGAAGATGGGCAGCTTTTCCAAGAAGTTGTCCAGGAAAAGAGTGATGGAGATCGTGCGATAGTTAGCCGGAGAGGAAGGATCGGCCGAGGGCTTCTTTAGAAGGTGTTCAACAGAGTGCTTAAGGGGGAGGGGAAGTTCCAGTGGCAAAGGAGTGATTGCAGAAATCGACCAAGGCTGGGGCAAGGGTGTCAATGTGGTCCTTGATTGTTCTGGATGAGCAGGGGAGAACCTGCTTTGAGGAGACTTTCATAGATTGATCTTGTCTAGCAACATCGTTAGGGGTGAACAGAGAAAAGGACCTTATGATCCTCCAGAAGTAAGGACATGTGCAGGCTTGAACTCTGCTGGTGCAGGTAGGAAGAAAATAGAAGACATGCATTCTCTGTCTACACCCCAAGACTCTTGAACCTCCTCCTCAACATCCTACTCGCCCTCTTGTCTCTACAGTTCAGGAAGCAGCTCAAGACCCTCATCTTCAAGGATTGGCCCCTCCCTAACACCTAGCCAAAACACTGTCCACTTCCCACCATACCCGCGACTTGGTGATCTGACCCAACTGTTTCCTCCCCAGGTTACTTGTAGATCCATTGCTGACAATTATCTTGCCTCTCCTGTTGTTAGATCCCCACCCCCTTGTTTTATGCTCCCTGACCTTGTTCGTCCCACTATGATTAACTGCTCCGTTGCTTCTCGGAGCTAGTCCACGCTCAATAAATACCCTAACAATTATAATAATAATAAAAGACAATAACAGCACCTGAAAACCAGCCACCTTCATCTTCATATCAAAGCTACATGGTAAAGAGTATGCCGACTGTCCCCGGGAAGAAAGGCAAAGTGTGGCGCTTTTTAGTTTAATATTTATTGTGAGGCTGAACAGGAGGTTCTATGGTGGGAGAGAAGAAATAGCGGGGAGTGGTGGCGATGATAGATGCGAAGCACTCAGGGTCCTCTAAATGCAGATGCTATGTCGTAAATAATGCCTGTGTTCCAAGCAGCTTAATTGGCTGAATGACCCTCCACCTGGCCAGTGTGCTAATGGCAAGTAGCATTACCATACTCTTAGGGGTACTTTTTGCTCATCTTTGATTGGCCTCCTTTTATTCGCAGGAACAATGCCATCTCACTGATTTGCAGTACGAGGACTTATTTCAGAGAGTGTTACAGAAATCAGCTCAGGACTACATGGGTAGGTTTTACGTTTTGTTCATGTCAGGCCGATTTAGTTTGCATGTGGATTCTCTGAATAGATTTTTTTCATTTCATCTCTCATTTGTATATTCATTGTTACAGTTGGTTGCAGCCATAAATCATTACAAATAATAGGTTGAATAATTTGAAATTCAAACTCCATGCATGTCTATTCCTTGGCTTATCTTTTTTTGATAGCATTGTGTTTCACATAACTATTCATTTGTATACCTTTTTAAGAGTGATATGGGCTCATCATGTGCTCGGCGGTATATAGTAAAAGCAGCGGTAACAGAATTATCGTCGCTTTTACCACACTGCTTAATAAGGAGTTGACGCGAATTCATCCAGCGGAATTACTGTCCGCGGAATTGCTGCCAACATCAGGCAGAATTTGCCACAGCGCTAATTCCACCGGTGGAATTACCGCCAAGATTGAAATGGTATTTCTCCAGCATGGGGTCTGGCATGGATTCACATGCTCATGAATATTCCCCGTCGTCAGGCCGGGAATCCTCGGTATAGAAAAAATCAGTATCAGTTTCGTTTCTAATCTGTCTTTCTCAGTAGTAACCAATCACTGGTCTCTGGGTCATACTGCCCCCAGCCAATGACTGCCCTCTCCCTAAGCCCCGCCCCTTGCAGCCATCCTCAGATTTGGTAGCACGTGAAGTGGCAGTATGACCAAGTGAAGAGCCGCAGAGCGGTAGGCGGGAGGGTTTGCATGTGAATCCATGCCAGACCCATGCTGGAGAACAACAGTTACAGGTAAGTTACTTGTTCCTTCTCCAGCATGGGGTCTGGCATGGATTCACATGCTCATGAATATAAGAATACATAGCAGTATACACATGCACAACCACGGGAGGTGGCAAAAGGCTCAACATCAAGCAATACAACAACTCAACATTAAGCAACTCTTACCTCCTCACCAGGCTCACCTTAGGCGAACAGGTTGCGCAGCACTGCCTGGCCGACTCTGGACTCCTCCCTGGAATCCCGGTCGACGCAGTAGAATCTCGTGAAGGTGTGCGTCGACCTCCACGTAGCAGCCCTGCAGATGTCGAGCAGGGGCACACCAGACAGGAACGCCGTAGTAGCAGCGATCGCTCTGGTCGAATGGGCCCTCGGACGGCCTGGCAACGGTCGGTTTGCCAACCAGTGACAGTGCATGATGCAGCCGGAGAGCCATCTGGAAATGGAAGTCTTCGAGAGAGCCTTCCCTTGATTCACAGATCCAAAGTTCACAAACAGTTGTGATGTCTTCCGAAAACTCTTCGTGCGGTCCACGTAGAACTTCAGCACTCTAGCGAGAGCAAATTCCCTGGGTCAGTCCCTCAGCCTCGACATTAACTGCTACCCAGCGGATTTCCCTATACCAGCTGAACGGGGAGACCATAGTAGAGTTGCTCTCCCTGATCCATGACAACATACAGTACAGGATTAACATAAAAACGGTTTTTCCCCCTGCTGCTAAAGCATGTCAGTTCTTCATTTCCTTGCAACTGGTCGCTACCAGCTGTGACGGATCGAGGATATGCGTTCCTTTTCCCTTTGAGGCTAGGGAGGTGAGCCTGCTCCCCAAGATCCTCCCTAGGGGTTTGGACAAATGGGACTTAACTGGGAGAGGCTCCCCTTGGGGGACCAGGACTCCCGTTCATGTGAGGAACTCCCTAGACCATTTTCCATATCAGCATATATGCAACTATTTGTTGTGAAGAGCTTTGTAATGCCTGGATGTAAGCTTGATAAGCCCCCTGACATCATCACACCTTTGAGAGGCGGAGCAATGAAGAGCTGCAGAGCACGCAACTTTCAGAGAAGTCCTGAACGCCAGAGGGAGACGCTGGAGGCCCTGCATTTACGAGGATGGAGAAACAGTGGAGAAGGGAATCTTAACCCTGCTGCTGGCGTGACCACAACGCTGTGGGGGGGCCATCCGCCCGTCGAACTATGCCGATACCATCCATGTGGGGAGTGGAGCAGACTCCTTGGTCCCAACAACCCTAACCGGTCGCATGGAGAGAGAAGACCGAGGACAGGATTCTGGCAATATATAGAAACACAAGATCGAGAGGACCCAAGAAAGCGCAGAGCCCGAAAGCATTCAACTGCAAGAACCCAGAGGTAAGGGGCAGAATGGGAGAACCGGGAGGAGAATGGGAGAACCGGGAGGCTGCCGGGGCATCGTTATAAAGAGGGAAACGTGTAGCACAATGAGATTGATGAGATACTGAATCTAAAACCATTTATGTGGAACTGTGATAAAGCGATATAGAGAATAACAAATAAGCCTGAACTGGGCACCAATGCCCTGTGAAGAGGGGAAAGCATTGCCTGGTTTAAGAAGTAAAGAGTGGAACAAACCAGAGAGAGAAAACTATAGTATGAATGCGAAGTGAAATCAAGTGAACCAGATAAGAGGAGATATAATCAAAGTGAGATGCTCCAGGAGAGGTTTGCGGAGAGGTCAAATTACAACAAAGTACACCCAAACTAAGAAGGTCTGGGATACAAGAGTTTGAAAGACACACGGGTCTAGGAAAGGGCATCAAGGAGAACTGTCCAAAGTCAGGCCCTAAAGTAGAGATAAAACCCAAGTGTATTGTGAAAGAGTTGCAAGAACTTATAAAGAAGGTGGCAAGCGACTACCTAAAGATCATAGTAAAGAACATATTGAGTAAAGAAGAGACATTTCAATAAGAGACCCCCAGGAGAATGGAGACATTTTCCTGATCTATTTTAATTTAGTTAAAATAGTGGTAGGGTCAGTTAGAACTAGTTCGGATTGTGGACATATTCATTTGGGAGTTCCTGACGAGCACATCAACTTTATTTAGATGGGCCGGGATGCCCCTCTAGTAATAGGGAAAGATAGACCTTTTACACATTATTTTAATAAACATCAGTTAAAATGTCCTTCATGTGTCTCCTTACCCTCCACACAGCACACTGTGGGCATGCTGCATGGCATGTTCCAGCCCACATTTTCTTATGTGCTTGTGCAGGTGCTGGAGGCACTCCTGCACCATGCCTCCTTGTACATCCGTCGGCCCATCACCCTGGCACAGATTAATTCCAGAGAGGCTTGTTTCTTTGCAGGAGCCCATCTGCCCAATTTTATTGCCGCTCTGGACTGCACCTATGTGCCGTTGTTCGCTCTTCAGGCATTCAAAGAGTTATACCGCAACAGGAAGCAGTATCACTCCTTGAATGTCCAGGCCACCTGTGATGCTGACCTCGTAATCACACACTACTGTTTCCGCTTCCCTGGTTCCACAAATGATGCCATGGTCCAATGGAACAGCATACTGCCTGCATATATGGAGAGGCACAGAGGTCAGTGGACATGGAAACTGGGTGAGTACAACTGGTATCACACAAAGCGATCTCGCATCACTAGTGAAATGCTATGTGAAACATGAAACATGGCTACACAATGCATCAGGGCCTGCACTTTCCACTGCGATCCCGCTGGGATAGTCCATCTTCTGGAAAGATAGACAGGACACCAGACGAGGGGGTGGAGCACTGATTCTTTTCCATCTATCTAATTTATTCAGAGTTGTAAGTACTCTCTCCTCTGGTGCCAAGCTCCTCCCTGGCGCTTGTTGACGGCGACAGGATTCAGCAGGTGTCCGGCCTGTGAGTGCTCCTTCCCCACGTCAGAGCCCCACGCGCTGTGCTTCTGCTGCCTTGGCGAGGACCACCGCTGGGACGGCTGCTCGGCGTGCAATGCGCTCACCCCGCGATTGCTGAAGAAACGGTTGGCCATATGGAGGGAGCTGTTGTCAAGATCAGCACATCAATGAGTACGTCAGGAGGAAGATCAGGCCAAAGGTAGATATCCTGTTCTCCACTGCACCCCGCATGGGCAACTCCTTCTAGGGGACGCGTCCAAGCAGGAGGGGCCTTCCAGGTCCTATCACCAGCAAGGGACCGAGGCTCTACAAGCTCCCGGCCATACGGCTGAATGGTCCAAGGATCAACCCGGTCCTGCCGCTGATGGGCCGCAAGACTCTGGTACCGGGGATCTTCCCTAGGGCCTTAACTCTGATACCGTGCGCAAACCTGAAGGGCGCCTAAGCGCAGTACCACGTGCACTACCGGCGACATGGCGGAGGGTCTCCACCTCCTGGGCCCTTGGCTGCGATGCGGAGAAGGTCCAAGCCTTCGCAGTCGAGCAAGAAGCCGGAGACTGGCCGCAGTAAGACTATCTTCAAGCAGCAAGCATGTGGCGCAGTAAAAGACAAAATGTCTCCTGGCCAGACAAAATGGCATGCATCCCGAGCCTCACCATTCCAGTGTGCAGGGATCAGAGCGTGCGCCAATGTGGGATTGGTCAACGCCAGTCACCTGGTGCACCTCATACCCAACTACATCCACGCAGGGGAGATGCACAGACCCTGACTACCTGATGCAAGGTGAGGGGAGAGCACAAAAACAAGGGCCCACTCCCACACAGGAACACACCTCACTAGCGTGTGAGGACAAATTCTTTGAGAAATTCCTCACGCTCATGAGGTCGCCTCAAATAGGGACTATATTCAGAGGGGTCCCCGCAGCACCCATGCCACCTCCTGCCTTGGTCCATACACAGGTATCGAAGAAGGTTCAGGATCCCGCGCTGCCCCAGGCCCCCAAAGCATTAGCCAGAGTCACCCATGCTCTGAAAGAGGTTGTTCCTTTGGTGGTTTCTGGGGCTCAGTCAGCACCGACGTAAGCAGCACAAATCCTCACACCAGGGGTTCCTCCTGTCCCTCTCCCAGGCACAAGCCTCAGAAGGGAAAAAAACAGTGACAGTGCCATCCAGATTCACTGTTCTCTGGTGGGGGGTCAGGCTTGCCCTTTATTTTCATTTCTGGCAGGCAAGGTTTGCAGACCCATGGATTATCTCAGTGGTTTCCTCGAGCTTCTGACTGCCTATACCTCCATATCCATTATGACCTGCCCCATCCCCCACTGATTTGGACGGCAACTCTTCTGCCGGAAAGCCGCTCGCTCATTGCGTGTAAGGCAGTGGAGGAGGTCCAAACCCCACAGCGAGGCATGTGTTTCTACTCCTGCATCATTGCCATGCAGAAAAAGAACCAGGCTGGCCTGCAAGTTGTCCTGGACCTTTCAACAATGAATTTTTCCCTACCTCTTCAAAGGTTCAAGATGGTTGCCCCAGCGTTGATAGCAGAGACACTGGGGGGGGGGGGGCTGGATGTGCTCTCTGGATCTGAAAGATGCTTACCTGCACGTCCATATTAAATGAAGCCCCAGCATTCCTTCCTACGTTTCAGGATCATGGGTTTTCATTTTCAATACAAAGTCCTGCCATTTGGCCTCAATTCGGCCGAGGGTGTTACAAGTTTTAATGAATGCAGCCCTGCTCAAAGTTGACGGCCACCACTTTTATCCATACCTCGATGATTGGCTTGTACGTGCGGAGTCGCCAGAGGGAGTACAGCACACGGCACCCACCCATATGCACATGCTGTAAATGGGGTTCTCATCAACCTCAAGAAATCACATCTACTTCCCACTCAGTCCTTAACATTCTAATTTGGGATACAAGGGTGGAGAGGATCTTCCCCTTGGAAAACAAGATCACAGCAATCAAGTAGGTCACCGGGCATTTCCTCAGCAGATCAGTAACTTCGTCATACTGGTACCAACACTTGCTGGGATTAATGGCGGCTTGTCTCCTGGTGGTGCCACAAACAAGACTCAAAATAAAGAGGCTGCAGCTACATTTCTCAGCCTCTTGGAATCAGGAAACCGGGTCCCAAGCAGCTCTGGTCAGCATACCACAGCACCTTCACTAGGATCTCTCGTGGTGGAGGACAGAGGCCAACCTGTTAGTGGGCAGTACATTCAGACAGCCAATATCAGAGTTTACCATGACCACAGACTCGTCCCTGGCTACCCTGAACAACCGCAGTGTTCACAGAATCTGGTCAAAGCAGGAACATCTAGAACACATCAACTAGCTCGAGAAGATAGCCATCTGGATTGCTGTCAAAGCGGTCCTGCCCATTGACAGCTCCACATGCATGTATTCCATCAACAAGCAGGGGAGTCCCATATCTCCTCCCCTCTGCAGGCTGTCCATCGACATATGGGAATGGGCACTGTCGAACAACATGTACCTATCAGCAGTCCATCTCCCGGGGGAGTCCAACCTGGAGGCAGGCAGAGTCAGTAGGTTGGGGGCCGACAACTGTGAGTGGCAGTTGAACGAGGGTGTCCTGAGGGAGATCTTCAACAGGTGGGGCCATCATCAAGTAGACCTATTCGCCACCACGAGTAACAGGATATGCCACCAGTTTTATTCCTGGATGGGACAGGGCAGAGGCTCACTGGGGGATGTGTTGCAGATTAACATGGTGCTGGGTTCTATGGCTCACAAGCCTTTCGAGCCCATGGCATCAGTGGGTATCTGGCTGGTTACGTTTTTGTGGTAGATATCTGACCCAAAATATGGTATCGGATATACTACGACACCTAATATTAGAGACTGGGTCACTGTTCAACATATTAAATGAAGAGAAACATTATATTTCCAATACCCAATGATGAATGTAATACCATTGGTGTTTCTTTTCCGTGCAAATGTTTGAATGAGTCCTGTATGTGGCTACGAATGCTGGTATGAAATGGTTTTTTATCAATTTTTATGATATTTAGATGATTTTTTCATGTGATAAATTTATTGAATACAATTTGAATATGTACTAAGAGTGTCATCCCATTCTACTGATCCAATCTTTGGATATTAGCATACTACACCTGAAGGATCAGGGCTATAAGTGCAGGATTACCCCTCTATTTTCCCTTTGGTTACTATGAAGACTGCTCTCCTGGTTGGCCTTACCTCAATGCGCAGGATCAGTGAGATACATGCGCTAGAGGCAACAGAACCATATACCATATTTCACAATGTGGTGCTAACGACGCGCCCTTCATTTCTCATGAAGGTAGTGTCATCGTTTCATCTCGATGAGGAGCTAGTACTTCCAACATTCTTTCCTAATCCGAAGGATGAGGCATAAAAGGTCTTGCACTGTCTGGATGTCAGACATAGGGCCTCATTACGAGTCCGGCGGTAACCGAGGTGGTAAAACCGCCTGGTTACTGCCGGACTCGTATTACCATTCCGCCTCTGTGATTCCCGGAATTACCGGGGCATTACAACCCCGGTTTTCCGGGAATCATGGAGACGGAATAGTGTTAATCACCATTCCCATTGAGTCCTATGGGACTCGATGGGAATGGGGATCATGGAAACACCGGCAGCATCTCGTAATGCTGCCAGTGTTTCCTCGTCCGCCTGCAGGTCAGACCTGCCGGGAACATCACCTCCCGCCTGCAGGAGTTGTGATCGCCCGGCATGGAAACAACGGTGGCGGCGGGTTTACTGCCACCGTTGTTTCCATACCGGGCGATTTGTAATGAGGCCCATACTCTGAGATTTTAACTGGACAGGACTAAGAGCTTTCCGCAAATTGGAGTTCTTTTTTGCCACGTTCGGGGGGGGGCGTCCACACCAGGCTTCCAAGCATCCAAGGCGTCAATAGCGAGGTGGATGGTGTTGGCCTTCAAGGAAGCTTATGAGGGTCAACACATGTCTTCGCCAGCAAACATGCATGCCCACGCTGTCAGGGCTAAGGCCATAGTGGTGGCCTTCCAAAGACACATTCCAATCAGCAAGGCGGGTACTTGGGCTTCTCCATCAGCTTTCTGAAAGCACTACTGCTTGTACGTCAGCGCCAGATCAGACGCAGCATGTGGCCAGGCAGTTTTGAAAAATGTGTTCTACTAGAGGGGCATCTCCCATCCCCAGGGCTTCATTCAGTTGTATTCGCCCATACAGTATGGAGGAAAAGGGACGGAACATAGGAGTAATTATGTGTTACTCACTATAGTGACTAACGTACTCCTAGTCCATAGTCCCCTTTCCTCCATATGCCCGCCATCCTCCCTGTAATAAACCTGTGTCAATAGGCAATTAGGTAATATAGGCAATGCATCAAAGTGGACTGAAGAGTAGCACCGGTGGGCGGAGTCATAGAGCAAAGGCTCCCGCCGCCCCACGTGCGCATATAAATTTAAAAGGGAATAAAATACATTTCGAGGGGATTGGGTCCTCCGACGTATTCCATATCTATGACATGTAATCACCACAGCTGTGCTGCTTTGGAAACTTTTTTCGGCGTCTGCGTCCTGCGTCGATGACGTCGATGCGCCGTTGTCGAGGGCCTCCTCCGACGTCCGACGTCATCCGATGTGATAAGTAGGACGCACGACGCCCGTAGCCTCAGTTCCGTTTTTTCCGCGAACGTGTTGCTTCGTGAATCTCGGTTAACGCCTTTACTCTTTGGAGTTCTGTTCTTCTCGGTTCTTCGAACCTGTTCGTTTTGTGAAAATCCTTCGTGTGAAGATGTCTTCTACTTCGTCTTCGACCCCGCGTCCGGGTTTCAAGAAGTGCGGGGAGTGTGGGTCCAAGATGTCGGTGACGGACTCGCACGACGCCTGCCTCTGGTGCCTCGGGGAGGCCCACGACACGGATGACTGTATCGACTGCCAGTCGCTCACGTCCAAAGCCTTACGCGAACGTAAGAAGAAGTTGTCGGTAGGTCGGGTGTCCAAGCCCAGGAAGTCGAAGTCTGCGGGGCTTTCGACGGATGATTCGAGGTGTGACTCTCCGCATCATCGTCGGAAGTCTCGTGGGTCTCCTTCTAGGAGTCGGTCTCGCCACTCCTCAGCCTCTTCGAGGCATTCTCGGAAGCGCCGACACCGGTCGTCTTCCAGGTCCTCTTCGGAGGACTCTGCCCGGCACGTCGCTTACCCCACCAGCCGTGCGACGCCGGAAGAATGGGCTTCCTTCGGGAAGAAAATGCTGGCGATTCTTCAGTCGCAGGGTACTAAGCCGTCCGCGCCCCCGAGTGGGGTCGGTCGTGAGAGGTCGAGAGACACCGCTCGCAAGAGTGGTCGGCACGAGTCACGGGAGAGGTCCCGTTCGGACAAGGAGACTCGTTCTCGAGACCGCATGCACCTGTGAGGTCTTTGAGGAAGACATCGACGTCGACGTCGACAGGCTTTCTCGAGGCTCCGAGGAAGTCGTCAGAGCCGTCGACGCTCAGGTCGTCGAGGGACACGCTCGGGGCTCCGGCTTCGAGGGCTGTGTCGACGCCGCCGATGCTGGAGGCGCTGCATCTGACGTGGACGCCGATTTCCTCAACGCGATCCTCTCGGCGCCGATGCCGGTTCTCTCGACGCCGGCGCCGATTCGCTCGACGCCATCGACGCCTTTCGTGTCGGAGGTACCCCGTGGCACGGGAGAACCCCCTAGGAAGGCTCTGGTTAAGAGCAGGCACTCTCGGGTGCCTTCTTCTCGCCACCTGGACTATATTTCAGAGGCGGATGAGGATTCTGATGGCCTGGTTCCTAGTCAGGTTCCAGATGAAATTGTCTCGGGCCATAGTCAGTTTGACGATTTGAGACAGTCACTGCATGATGCCAGTGGACTGGACACCTCTCCGGAGGTGGAGTTTTGTAGGCCTGAGCCTGGCACTCATGCCGATTCCTCGTACCGGCGCCTTATGGCTAGGGTTTCTGAGTACTTGGGATGGTCTGCTCCCCCAGGGGAGTTTGTGCAGGATGATCTGACGGACATCCTTGATGTTGGTCCCCTAACTGATCCGGTACTGCCGTTCCATATGGCTTTACAGAGAAGGGTGGCGGAGGCTTGGACTGCTCCGGAGAGTCTCCCGGCGGTGGGCAGATCCTTGTCGCGAAAATACCGTCCAGCCAGTAGCGACCCCTGCTACTTGACCAGGCACTCCACTCCGGAGAGTTTGGTGGTGCAGGCGGCCACGGCCCCGGCAAAGCAGGCGTCGTACCCTACCATCCCTCCTGATAGGGACGACAAACGTTTTGATGGCTGGGCGAAGAAAGTGTTTTCTTCTGGTGGTATGGTGCTTCAGGCGGCCAACTCCATTTGTGCCTTGTCTCGTTTCACACACACTCTGTGGAACTGTGTTGCATTAGCGGCTGAACATATTCCCGAAGTGGACGAACGGGATGGTTTCCTTGCTACGGTCCAGGATGGTATGGATGCCATGTGTGAGTCCGTTCAGTCGGGTTTGGAGTTAGCTGAATGCGTCAGTAGGTCCATGGCAGCGAGCACCGTAATACGCAGGTTTGCCTGGTTGCGGAAGTCGGGGTTTGCTCCTGATGTGCATTCCCGGCTCCTCAACATGCCCTTTGACGGTGAACACCTTTTTGGCAGCAAGGCTGACGAGAGCCTTGAGAGGTTGCAGACCTCAAAAGCTGCAGCAAAGTCGTTGGGCGCTGCAGTTTGCCAACCTCCGCCTTTTCGTCCTAGGGACAGCAGTGGAGGGGTGGTTCCTTTCGCTATTACTCCTTCAGTAAAGCTGGCAGTCAACGAGGCCAACGCAGGGGTACCAGAGGTGGACGACAGGGTACCCGTGGTGCCAAGGCCGCTCGGGCAGTTGCCTCTTTGCCCTCAGGTAACGCCGCAGCCGCTCCCATTCAGTCATGAGGCCATGTCCCATGGTTCGCCGGTTGAGGGAAGGCTGGCGCAGCGTCTTGTAGAGTGGCAAGCCATTACTTCAGATGTGTGGGTTCTGGAGATCATAACCCACGGCTACTGTCTTCCCTTTCGGCACAGGCCTCGCGACAATCCACCGGGGAACCTCTCTTTGCAGAGTCCGGATCCGCTCCTTGCGCCGGAAATTCAAGCCCTGCTGGAGAAAGGCGCCATAGAACTGGTGCCTGTAGCGGAGAGGAACAAGGGATGGTATTCCCCTTATTTTTTGATTTCGAAGAAAGACGGGGGATTGAGACCCATCATGGACTTGCGCGGTTTGAACAAACTCCTCAGGAAGGACAAGTTCAAGATGGTCACTCTCAAGTCCTCCAGGCCCTTCAGCTTCAGGACTGGTTGGTGTCACTTGACCTCAAGGATGCTTACTTCCATGTGCCGATCCATCCCAAGCAAGAAGTACCTGAGGTTCGCGGTTGGCGACTCGCACTTTCAGTTTCGGGTCCTGCCGTTTGGATTGACCTCCGCCCCGAGGGTTTTCACCAAGCTCATGGTGGTGGTGGCAGCGCATCTCAGGCAAGGGGGGATTCACGTCTACCCATACCTGGACGATTGGTTGATCAGGGGGAGCTCTCCCGAGCAAGTCCTGGATCATCTGTCCGTCACCTGCCACTCCCTTCACTGGCTGGGCTTCTCCCTCAATTTAAAGAAGTCCCATTTGACGCCAACACAGCGGCTCCAGTGCATCGGAGCAGTGCTCGACACTTCCCTGGGGCAGTGTTTTCCTCCCCAGGTGAGGGCTCTTCACATTCAGCAGATGGTGCACAAGTTTCAGCATGCCCAGACGCTCCCAGCGTTCGAGTTCTTGAGGTTGCTCGGCCTCATGGCATCCTGCATTCTTCTGGTGCCAGAGGCTCACCTGCGGATGCGATCTTTGCAGTGGGCGCTCAAGACGCAATGGTCGCAGTCCTCCGGCAGGATGTCGGACCCGGTTCAGGTGCCGCCCTCGGTTGCCCGGGACCTTCTGTGGTGGGCCGTCGTAGGCAACTTGATGAAGGGGGCTCCATTTTGGCTTCCCTGGCCGGAGGTGTCGATCGTGACGGATGCATCCCTCACGGGTTGGGGAGCTCATGCCAACGGGCTGACAGTCAGCGGTCGTTGGTCTCCGTCGGAGTCCAGACTCCATATCAATCTGTTGGAGCTGAGGGCAGTCAGGCTAGCCCTGAAGGCTTTTCTGCCGACTGTGTGTGGAAAGAGTGTCCTGATCCTGACGGACAACACAGTGGCCATGCACTACCTCAACAAAAAGGGGGGGCAGGGTCACTTCCTCTGTGCAGGGAGGCGATGCAGCTCGAGTTCTGGGCCATCCAGCAGGAAGTTTCGATCTCGGCAGTTCATCTGGCCGGAGACGAAAACGTGATGGCGGACGCTCTGAGCAGGCAGAGCACGATCTCTCACGAGTGGGAGTTGGCTCAGGAGATTCTCCTGGAGATCTTCGCCCTTTGGGGGACCCCTCAAGTGGATCTCTTCGCCTCCAGTGTCAACCGGAAGTGCGAAAGGTTGTGCTCGCGGGAATTTCCTCCAAAAGGAGCCTTAGGAGACGCGTTTGTGGTGGAGTGGTCATTCCCGCTGCTGTACGCGTTTCCTCCAGTCCCCGTCATCCCGCAAGTGCTGCGGAGGTTACGGAAGTTCGGTTCCCGGATGATCCTCATTGCTCCGGCGTGGGCTCGGAGGACGTGGTACCCGGACCTTCTCGACTTGTCCATCTGCCCTCCGCGTCGTCTTCCCTACCGAGACGATCTGCTCTCAAGGGAGGGGGGTCAGGTTCTCCATCCAGAGGTCAGATCCCTCAACCTTCATGCTTGGCTTCTGAAAGGTTGAGGTATAGGGATTGGGACCTCCCTGAAGACGTGATGGAGGTGTTGCTTTCGGCCCGAAGGCCAGCAACAAAGTCTCTGTACCGTTGCCGTTGGCGTAAGTTCTGCGACTGGTGCAGAGTTCAGAATGTGGATCCTTTTGCATGTGACATCCCCATGGTTCTGTCCTTTTTACTTTCTTTGGCCCACAGGGGCTTGCAAGTGGGTACCATTAAAGGTTACCTGGCGGCGCTGTCCATCTTTAAGCGCTCGTCTGAAGAGTGTTCTTACTTTAAAATCCCTTTAATTTCACAGTTTCTGAAAGGGCTCACTAATGTGTTCCCTCCGTCACCTTTCCTGGTGCCCGGTTGGGATTTAAACCTTGTTCTTAAGTTTCTTATGGGTGCTCCGTTTGAGCCTTTACATTCTTGCCCTTTGAGGCTGTTCACTCTGAAAACTGTGTTTTTAGTTGCGGTTACTTCCGCTCGCAGAGTGAGTGAGTTACAGGCACTTTCAGTTAAGCCACCCTTCACTGTATTTCACAAGGACAGGGTTGTCCTTAGAGTTCGTCCTTCTTTTCTTCCGAAGGTAGTGACGGAATTTCATTTGGCCCAGAAGGTTGTTCTTCCGGCATTCTATCCTCCTCCGCATCCTGGTAAGGAAGAGGAGAGGCTCCATAGGCTTGATCCTAGGAGAGCTTTAAGCTTTTATGTTTCACGCATGTCCCGGGTCAGAGTGGACGATCAACTCTTTATTGGTTACGCTGGAAAGCGTTTGGGGCAAGCTGTGACGAAACAGACTTTGTCTCGCTGGATTATTTTGGCCATCTCAGAGTGCTACCGCTTGGCGGGTAAGGACCCGCCGGCTGGCTTGCGGGCCCATCCTACCAGGGGTATGGCTGCGTCTACTGCCCTGCAGAGGGGTGTTCCTATTCGCAACATCTGTGATGCAGCCACCTGGGCTTCAGTACATACATTTGTACGTCACTATTCCCTCGATTCCATCCGAACACAGGATCTGGCCTTTGGCAAGGCGGTCCTTTGCTCTGCTATTTGATTGGCTATTCTAAATTTTGATTCTAAATTCTTTCCCTCCTCCTTGCTCTGGTACTGCTTTGGGAGTCTGTCATAGATATGGAATACGTCGGAGGACCCAATCCCCTCGAAGAACAAGTTACTTTCTTACGTGGTAACGTTCTTTCGATGGGATGGTCCGACGATGTATTCCATATCGCTCCCGCCCTGCCTTCCCCGCTGCAGAATTTCTTTTGCGATTGCAGCTTACGTTCCGCAAGGCTTTGTGTCTGACTGGCAGTTGACTAGTGTCACACGTTCTGGGGGAAAAAACTACAACTGAGGCTACGGGTGTTGTGCGTCCTACTTATTACATCGGATGACGTTGGACGTCGGAGGAGGCCCTCGACAACGGCGCATCAACGTCATCGACGCAGGACGCAGAAGCCGAAAAAAGTTTCCGAAGCAGCACAGCTGTGGTGATTACATGTCATAGATATGGAATACATCGTCGGACCATCCCATCGAAAGAACTTTACCAGGTAAGAAAGTAACTTGTTCTTCTGGTGAGAAAGGTTCTGTTTCTCGTCCCTAGCGAGGGACGGTCATACAGTATGGCTGAAAGGTGACAATTGACTACTAGTAATTAGTCATTACGGTGAGTAACATATAATTTCAACCTGGTCCACCACAAAATCCTCTGTCAGCACCTTACCTCTGCTGCCAACTCCTCGCCAGAAGCCACCTATTGGATCACCTCTTTACTGGCTGACAGAACATAGAGTATTCATGAACAACGCATCCGCCACACCGTTACTGGTATCCTGTGGTGTACCCCAAGGCTTGTGTGTCTCTCCTACCCTATTCATTATGTTTACAAAACCCCTATTCGACCTCCTGGACACACAGGGCACCTCCTACACAAACTATGCCGATGACACACACATCCTACTCCTCCTGCCCCTATCGGGAGACTACACCGCAGACTCTGCCACACTGAATGCTTTATACCAAACCATCCAGGCTTGGATGGCATCTCATCTACTATGCCTTAACAATGACAAAACAGAAATTCTCCTCCTTGGATCGCAAGCTATGCTCAACAAACTAGAATCTTTATACTGTTCCTTCACCATCGGCGGCATCACCATCCCCGTTTCGACAGTCGTGAAAATCCTTGGTACCTATTTAGATGCTACTCTCACCATAACACTTCCGGTCAGCGCCATTGCCTTCTTGGCTGCGCACACAACGAAATGCATCAATGCAAGCAGAAGGCCTCATTAGGAATCTGCCGGTCCGGAAATAAGGATGCTGGTAGCAACGTACCGGCACCCTTTCTGGACAGGCAGGCTACCACTCTGCTTTTCTGGGAATGTGTGCCCGGCAAAGGCCCCAGAAAGCAGAGTTGTCACGAACGCACCGTTACTGGCAGCAACAGTGCTGGTGCTTCTGTGTCCCCATTCCCATGGAGTCTTATGGGGCTTCATGGGAATGGGGACTCAATTTTTTTCTGCCTGATATCCCGGGCCGCCGGGACTTGTAATGTTCCGGATGGACCAGGATATCAAGTGGCAGCAAGTGTTGCAGTCCGGCGGCAACCCGCTGGTAGCATCCCACTTGTAATGAGGCCCAGTCTCTTCCTATCCATCAACAGCTGCCTGACCATTGCCTGTGCCGTTATCGGCTCCAGACTGGACTACTGTAATGCGCTCTTTGCAGACACCTCCAACCAAAATATGAATAAACTACAAATCATCCATATCAACGCCCTTCGGCCCGCACTAAATCTACCCACATCTCAGTGGCCATAAGGAATGCTCAGTGGCTCCCCAAACAAGAACGTATCATATTCAAAATACTATCCATCGCCCACAGGTGTCTCTCCAACTCGGCCCCACCATATCTTTCACAAAGGTTCAAAAAAGTTCAATAATCAAGACCTACATGCTCCTCCTACACTAAACGCCTCGTCAAACTCAGATTCAGACAAGTCAGTGCAAGCGGCTCCAGCTTCACAGTCATGGCGGACACACATTGGAACTCCATACCAAAGGCCTTGAGAGCAGAACAATCGTACTGGTCCTTTCGTAAGCACCTCCAATCGTGGCTCCTCAACTAGGGGATTGCACACACTGATTCATGGAAAGACGTGATATTGACACCTTTCTGACTTTGTTGTTCCCCTCTGTACGGCAACCAGTGCCTTGGTGTCCACGGGACAAATGTAAAAATAAATAAATGCAGGCAGTGACATTACCACAACTGAGCAATGAATGCCCTGTCAAGTCCCTGTACATGCAGGACCTGCTTTCTCACCCTGCACATGACAGACATCAAACAGGACTGGGATATGCAGAATAATGCTTTAGCATGTTGGTGATGCATATTGCCCTAACAAGCCAGCATTACACAAGCAGAGGACGGCAGGAACCACAATGCTATGGGACATATACTGTCTGTGGCAAGTCAGAATGAGGACACAGACACTCTGAGGACATTATTCATGAGATTTAATTAACGTAAAATTATAAGACCTAATTTTACCTATCACCATAGGTGGTCCCTGGCTGTGTTACTAACTAAGGTGCTCACCAGACATTTTGTCCAAAACTAACCCAACTGACCCTACTACTATGAACACTAACTTAGATTTGTAGAATGACACCCTTCTCCTGAGTGTACTTCTAATACTAGAATGTAGGATTCTTTATTAATACACAATCCTGAAACTCTTGTGACATCTTGGATAAGGCACTGTGACTATTCAAATGGGCTGAGTTTTTCCTCCTCCTTGGAAATCCCTTTTGGGGATCTTTTATAAGATTTATATTCCTGATTGCTGGTATTAGCATATCCTTGGAAGATACTATTGTTCTCATAGGCTTTCCCTACTGGGCAATTATAGCTCCGCTTGCATTGGCCTACTTGTTTTTATACATTGTTCAAATGAATAGTTCTTCTGAACCCTGGCTTATAATGTTCTCTCTCATTGATATTGTGTTATTCTTGCACAAAATGAGGTTGCTTTCCCCTTTTTCCCAGGGTATTGTTTTCCACTGTCCTTTTCGCTTAGCATTCAGATTTTCAATAATTCTTTCTCTGGTATCACATTTAAGTTAATTGGTTTCAGGTTTAGCTTTGCCTTTTTCCCCTATTGCCAGCGTATTGTTATCCTCTGTTCTTTCGCTCGGTAGTCCGATTTTCAATAATTCTTTCTCTTGTATCACAAAATTTTAAGTTAATTTGTTTCAAGGTTAACTTTGTCTCATGACTTCTACTGAGACAAGCTGCTTGCACGATATGATTCCCTCAGGGCCTCCCGTTATTCCTGTTCTCCCCATTACCTTTGACTGTAAAGGAGAATGTCTTCGGAAGCCTTGTACTTCAGGGACCTTCTCTCCTGTCCGCACCGCCGTTGCCTTATCTTTAGCGATTTCCTCCGTGTGGTCTCTCTTCTCCTCGCAGTGTCTCAGTATTGCAATGACTACCGAACACCCTCCGGCTCTATACTTGCGGTGGTATCTCATGTAAACAACGGATCCTTAATGGTCCCGCCACCCCTCCCCCCTCCTTCGGGCATCAGCCCTTTCCGCTTTTCACAATGAGGTTTTGCCATGACTCTGGTGTTCCGTTCTTCGGTCTCTGACGAGGTTGAAACTCGCAGGCTTCCTGGCTTTCTCTTACTCTGCCTTCTCCAGGTGTTACCGAGCTAGAGGCCTTCACTTGCCTGTGTGTGTGGTATGCTCTCTCTATTTTCACTGTTGCTCGTTGAGTGCTTGCTATTCAACATACTCGTCCCAGTGGATTGGATATTTCAATTTAAAGGGACATATTCTTTTTCTATGTGAGGATGGCATCTATTAAGTGTTTCTTTATCCCAGTATTTAAAGGTCACTGGTATTTTAGAGCATCCCATGTGCACAGCTTTAGGGAGTTCCTCGCGGGAAGGGGAGTCCTTGTCTCCTAGGAGGGAGTTTCTCCCGGTGAGGTCCCACTTGCTTTGACCGCTGGGAGGGTGTTGCGGAACAGGTTCGCTACATAGGGGGGGCTCCCCTTAGGGGAGAAGCAATCCATTCCCTTGATCCGTCACACTACACATCGAATGACGCAGCTCAACACTGCACAAAGACTATGCAACACTGTCAGAAAGTAATGCCATGTAATCTGGTAACCATGTATGTGTGTCAGGTTCCAGAGTATTGGGGGCTTATTTCTGCTGTTATGGGTGGTGGTTGAGTCAAGTACAGTACAGTACTTCCTTGACTTCATGTTAGACAGCTGATGTTCTCCAAATCCATGATGGTGAACTTGCTGCTGAGTGACTATTGTCTACAGATTTCTACAGGCTACTCTGATGCAGTTTGGAACCCATGGAGAGGTTCTAAACTGCCTTTCATTCAAGATCTGCCAAGAAATGGTTGCAGCGCTTTACAGCTTCAGAGTTACTAGTAGAAAACTTGAGAACTAAAGAGACATCTTTTATGGACAATCTACAGAAACAACTAGAGATAATCTCAGATAAGTGACAGTGAGAAAAAGCAAGTAGTGCATGGAAAATACTTGGGAATTTAAAATAAACTTATGGCAAGCTGCATGTACTGTGTTGATCCTTATCTCCTCAAAGAAGTAAAAGGCATTGGTAGCCAGGCCCTTTATAAGGGCATGGATGACTTCATACCGGGTTCCAGGACCGGGTTCCTTCATTGAGGAATTACAGGGTCATTCCAACCCTGGAGGACCCAGTAATTCCTCATTGAAAAAACCCATCCCCATTCCCATTTGAGCCCCCAGAGGGCTCAATGGGAATGGGGAGGGAATTAATAACGGTTCCGTTAATAACGGGTCCGTTATTAGCTCCCTGGTCCCCTCACTGGACCAGCTACCGGGTCCCGCAAAGACAACTGCGTAATAGGGCGTCCCATAATGAATGGTGCCGGTCCCGTACCAGCACCCTTCATTACGGGAGCGCCAGGGTCGTAATGAGGCCCATTATCTTTTAATTTAAAGATGAACTGTTCATTTATTTAAAAGTTGTAAATAAGTTATTTTCAATCTACAGTTTAATTTGGAAGCACGCGTGCATCAGCTACAGAAGCATATGTTTGGCATATGTTTGAATTATTAAAGCAGCGCGCGAAGCTTGGTAAGGAAAGCGTTTTGTTTTTCATTGCGCGTCAGAACTTTCCTTGCGTTTGAGGAAAGCAGCTAGCAGCGTGCCATGCGCGTCGGTTCTGTTGGTGAAGCTGCGTCAGGCGAAATCTATTAGTTATGTGGCGTAGCTACTGAAAGAATACGAAGTAACGGAACGCGGAAGTCAGCTGAGGTAACAGTTGTGCAGGACGCGAGTACGTTAACTGTTACAGGGCACGCACAAGCGCAAGCATGTTAAGGCAACGTTTGAGGAGGAGAGAAATTGTTGTTTATTTTTTTTAAAGGATCCTGCAGAGTAAAAGCAAAGCCAAAAGTTGTAACTAGCAATGTAAAAAGGAATTCTCAAAAGCTGCAGGAGGGAAGCAAGCATAGAAGCTTGTAGATTAAATTCAGTTAGGAACTTGCACAAAGTCATTTTTGTTTGCTGATTCTTTAGTGCCACGAGTTAGTGCTTCAGTTCAACGAGATTTACAATAAGGGAACTAAAGACTACATATTGACTCTGGAAAGAGAGCAGAGAAAGTATCCCAGACTTAACAATGAATAGGACAACAGAAAACAACATTGTTAATTGGGGGGTTTCTTTCTGAGGTTTAGAAGAAGCAGTCACTATGAGCATTACAGCACAGCAGTTTTGGGACTGATAGCACGTGGCAGCAAGACTAGAATTCTCAAGCACCAAAAAGGCCTCTAAGCTTAAAGCAGAGGTAGTCGGGTAAATAGAGGGTCAAGAGTGGGAAAATAATACATTTAGTGCAGATGTAATTTTTGAAATGTTAACTTCAGATGTTCTTTGCAGCTTCTCCAGTGTTCCAAGAGTTAAGGAGACCGGAGGGATCCTGACCGTTTGTTATTTTATCCACTTCCCTCTTCCCCCTGATCTGGTCAATTGAGCAGTTGTACATTTGACTGCTGGGTGGACTGGTTTGGTGGATTGGGTGGGCTATTGTCTGCTCCTGCAGGAACCTCAGCGTTGGAACCTGATAATGTGAAGCCGTAATTGAAGGAACGCAGACACCTCAGACGTGCACAAGAAAATCAAATCACCCATCATTGCACATTCATGATGGCAACATACAGGCTCAACACAGGCTATATGCGTTCTGCAATGCCCATCACAGACCATGCGAGTGATGACTGACTGCTGGTTGTGAGTTGTGTGTATCGTATAACACGATAGAGCATATGATCCCCCATCGTGAATGGCTCTGCATCCAATAACTGGAATGGACTACCATGTTTTAGGACAATACATGGAAAATGCATGCACAGATTGTCTATCAATTTGCCTTTAGTAAAGGCAACGCATTCACAATGCACTTTGAGTGACACCTGTGCTCCTTGCCCTTCCAGGTGACTGTGGATACCCCTAGCTACCATGGCTAAAGACACCTGTGTGCAATCCACGTACTCCACAGAAGGTGGCCTACAATGAGGCACACGTCAGGACCATGCTGTGCATTGAGGGGACCTTTGGCCTACTGAAGCGCTGTTTTCGGTGTCTACACAGGACCAGAGGGGCCTTGAAGTACAGGCCATAGAAGGTTGGACAAAATTATTCTTGCCTGTGCCATGCTGCACAACATCTGCCTCAGGCAAAATGCCCCCCTTCTCCCTGATGAGGACATGCCTCTCCCAGAAGACGATGCAATACCTGCATGTGCAGTGCTGTCCCACAGTGAGCGGGAGGAGGGGAGATGTGGTTGTCTGGCGTGGCAAGAATAAATTTACCATTATTTCTGAAAACATTGATAATCACCTGCTGCTCACTTTTGTACCTTTTGTATATAGTGTGAGAAACCTAAGGGTGTTCTCCCGATTAGAACCCAAGAATCCCTTATTCAGATGGCATGGGAAGGGCTGGCACTCTCAGATCACAACCCTGGGGGTGGACAAGCGAGAGAGGATCACCTGGGTAGCAGAGCTCGGGATTATGATCGGGGGGAATGCCGCAGGTGAGATGCAGTATTACACGGGGGAAGAATACAAGGAGGACCAAGTACCTGAGGCTTTTATAGGCTGTTCCAAATCAAACTCCCTTCCGCCCAGTGAATTTCCCCAACCAAATACCAACCCAAACCCTGTTGCAGCAAGAAACTACATCTCCCAGAATCCCGATCTTCCGGTAGCCTACCCGAATACTCAGTCATTCTTCTCTCCGTCCCTCCTCGACAAATTTTCAAACTATTATTTTACGGATTCTTCCCATTCATTTCACAAACCCTACAAATTTCACCCCCCCGAGTTTAGCAATCCCCCGAGGACGAGGGTTAACGAACTAGGAAGTAAAAAGAATCCCCAGGGGATTACGAAAGGATATAATTCCTTATGAAAGCCCGCCACGGGGTCCCAGTTCTGAAGCTGACGGACTACCACCAGAACCGTATACCTGACATGTCCCAACATAAGGGTCAGGCAGAGTCAGGCAATTGCTGATAACTACACACAACTGACTGCCCTTTCTCTTCCATAAAAGGGAAAAGAGGCAAAGCGCAAGAGCACACTCAGTGCAAGGCTGAACGCACGAGGAAGCAGACTTTCCAGGACAGCATTTTAAACAGAGGAGAAAGGCGGCAAGACCGGAAAGGACGACAAGGAGGGACTTGCCCCTTTTAAACCAGACCTGCAATGCCTTTGATGAAAAAAGCATAAGACCGGGAATCGCAGCTGGCAGGTGGTGTGACAGATGTCAGCAGTACATGGCACCCTCCCGCACCGATAGCCAGGGCAGGGAGACGTGATTGCCATTGCGATACTGTCCTTGACTCCAACAGCAAAGGAATCTCCTAAGAGTTCAGCACAGCTGGTGAGTCGCAGGAATCCGATAGTCGACCGGACTGTGCTAGGCTCAAGGTTGCAGTGGCAACGTTAAGAAGATAAATAGACAAGAGATCTTTTGAGAACAAACCTGGCACCAGAGATAGAATGGTCCGGCGCCACGTAGGCGCTCAGTCGAAGGTCTCTGGCTGGTACCCCTCTGCTGAACAAAGAGACTGTGTTTGTGAGTATAGCATTTACAAGTACCAAGAGGCAATAGGGAAGGCCGGTATAAGGTCTTCAGGTGGTCATACAAGGGTTGTGCCAAATCACTTGTACAATCGAAAGTCCTTAACACATTACAGAGGTTCTGTTATTGTGGAATTGGCGTTTTGCGCCCAGCTGAGGGGAATGCTATGCGTACTGTGATGGTAAAAAGCCAGCGCCTGCCGTAGACTGACAGTGGCCCAGCAAAACGAGATCACCCTTCGGAAGTCTCGGTTTGACTTGACAAGCCCTCTGGAAAGTCTGATCCCAGATGAGGGGGACCTCACTTTACAAATAAGAACATTGTGATGACAAGTATGAACCCGACTGAGGGATGTCCACAGTGAGAGGTTGGTCTGAGCCGGACTGAGGGAGTCTGAAGACTGAGAGAAGTATGAAAGCCAGTCTGAGGGGATCCAAGGGTGAAGGGGAATCACCCGACGTAAAGGTTAACAGAAGGAACTTTTTTGTTTTGTTGTTTTGGCATATCGGGCTCTCTGAAGCAAGAGACTTTGCATGAGAGGAGACTTGGGCACAGAAGTCCCTGATAATGAGAAAAGGAACTGTAAGTTTGTGGTGCAGAAACCAAGGAGTGTGCAGTGCTCGAGACTCCCGCCTTATCCCATGCTATAAACGTGGGTAAGAGAGTCCCAGGCCATAACTTCCTGACAAATCATCTTGTGTACACTTCTTTCTTTTCTTACGAACATTATTCCACACTATTTTGTAGCATTTTGATAAGGATTGGCAATAGGTTTCTTAGTATAGGCCCTTTTATTTGACTAGACAATATTATTTATTATTTGATGGTCGTAGCTTGCTCCCATCTTAGATTTAGGTTTAGATTAGGCGTTTATATCACCCATTTTTACAGTTTAATAAACACCCTTGAACTGTGATCACTTCTGTCTGTCTTTGATGCCATGCCTTTCTTATAATCTCTTTTTAATCTCCTTTCTTACTTTTAATCTCCTCTATCTTCTCTCACCGCTTCTACTGCTCCTCTTTACTCTTTGGACTACCTGCTTTTCACCTCACCCCCCTCAAATCTATCTACCATTCTGCCGTCCGTACCCTCTGTCTCCTTGCCTCCCGAGACTCCATTTCTATTTCGCTTTCCTCCCTCGGCTGACTTCCCTTTCACTCCCAACTTAAATTTAATTTCCTCTGTCTAGTCTTTAAATGTCTCCATGATCTTGCTCCCCCTTACCTCTCCTCTCTTTCTACTCTCATTCCCGCTCCCTTCGTTCAGCTGACCACTTCCTTCTCACTGTTCCACCTTCCCTGTGTGCCCCCTCCCGTTTCCACTCCTTCCAGCTCCTAGCCCCCCTGCACTGGAACTCCTTACCTCTCTCAGTCCGCTCTATACCCACCTTCACCACCTTCCGCACTTCCCTGAAGTCTCTCCTTCTCCATTCCCCACCGTGAAACCCTCCCCGCCTCTCATTCCCTCTCCTTCCCTCGAATCTTCCCTATGATCTTCTACCTTCCCCTTCGCCCTACCCTCCCCATTCTCGCCCTTATACCCCCTTCTCTTTCCCTCCTACGTCCCTTCCTCACCCTTCCCTCTTGCCTCACAGTTTAATTACTCTACTTACTGTTTTGTTGGTTTCATTCATAATTGTTAATTGCTTCTACTGTTATAATGTTATATGTATCCAGTTGTTAAAACGTAAAGCTTTTTGGATTAAAGCGCTATATAAACACAATACATACAAATACAAATATACAAATACAATAACCATGTCTGAATGCATCACATTCACACAAGAAGAATTGGCCTAGCATTGCTTCAAGTGCACAAGTATTTAATAGTGCAGTGTCAAAAAACATCCATCCTCCACACCCGTAGTAATCCACCTCCCCTTCCCAATCATCTATACTCGCTCACCTCCTCATCCCCAACACCCATACCTACCCACCTATCCCAGCCCTGACACCCTTACCCACCACCTCCCTAGCCCCAACACCCATACCCACCCACCCCCAATACCCATAGCTACTCACATCCCCCAGCCCCAACACCCACACCCATCCACATCCCTTTCCCCAAAACCAATACGCACCCACCTCCCCACCCCCAATGATGTGTTAATGATGTGTTATTTATATAGCGCTTCAGCCAAAGTGCTTCACAGAAAGCATATGCATACAATATGACCCAACCGAAGTTGGTACTCATTTATCGACCTTGGAAGGATGAAAGGTTGGCCTTGCTGGGATTTGAACCTTAAACCTGCAGATCACACACATCACAGCAGCGAATTATCAACCTGCTGAGCTATCTTACAGACAGTAACACCCATAACCACCACACCTGCAACCCCATATTCACCCACCACCCCAAACTCACCTACCACTCCCAACCCCAAACCCAACACCCCGCCATCCCCAACACCACCATCCACAACACCCATCCCTATCCACCACCACATCCCCAACACCCATACCCACCCAACACCCCTACCCATCCACCTCTCCCATCCCCAAAACACCTACCCACTCACCACTCCATTACTAAACACCCATACCACCCCACTTCCCCCATCCACAACTGCACTATCCACCCACCTCCTCATCCCCAACAACCATAACCACCCACCACCCCCATGCCCGGAAAATAATGTAATGTTGTAACTATCATTTCCTTGGACTCTTACGCTTGCCTGACATTTCTGGCTGTGGCCGGGCCACATTTCTCATGGAGAGTCATCCGTGGGCTGCTAGCTCGCAATCCCTCTATGGGGGGGGGTCACTGAGGTGGACAGGTCAGACTCTGGACCCTGAAAGTGCTGGAGGGTCAGGAGCATGCTAGTCTGCAGTGACTGAGCAAATGCTGATATGCCCTCCGTCAGCTCTCTGTCCCACAACAGTTAGGGCAGCAGTTGCCATCAGCGATTGCCGTTGCTCACGGTCCAAAGAGCTTGCTATCCTCTGTGAGGCGCCCTGCATAGAGTCACAGATTGCTTGCAGATGCTGCACTTGGGTATCCGTGATTGTTTCCTTGTTGATCTGTCGCCGCTCCATTGTGTCCAGCCTCCTCCATATAGCATCAGGAGAATGATTTGCAATGGTCTGTGGGCTATTGGGAGGGCTGGGGCTGAAGCAGTGGGACCCTAAACCTCTGTGACCTCTGTCGTGTGGTCCACTGGCATCCGTGTCACCCTCTGATTCCATGTCAAGCTGCACATGTGCCTGGTCAATTTGCTCAGGTGACAATGGGGTGTCATGGGCCAGATGGGTGTGTGCGGGTGGCGATTGATACAGTGGTAGCATCTGGCTCCTCGGACACAACCATAGGGGGGCCGTCTGTGGAGTGGTGGTTGCAGCTGCCACGGGTGCAGCATCTGCAGCTGCATTTGTAGTGCTGCCATCAGATGGAGTGCCGGCAGTAACATGTGCAACTCTGCTGGGTGGGCCACTTGGATCACTGGTGTGGACTGTAGTGGTGTCCCCACTTCTTCATGCTGGCATGGCACTGCTGGGCCCTGGTGTCTCGCTACTGTCCCTTCTCCTGCTTTTCCCCTTGCTGGGTGGTGCAAGGGTGGAGGTTGTTGTGGATGCCCCGGTGACCCTGCCATGGGACATAGATGGAACTGCATCCTTCCCCTCATTCTACTCTGAACCTGCAGATAATAGTATGCTGTAAGTCACCACCCATACTTTAACATGGGCTTGCACATCACTCATGCTACATGGTGGATGGTCATCATACACACATGTGGTTTGGTGTGCAGGGTCGATTGCAGCCCAATGCATATGGCTAATGCAAGGTGGGGGAAGTGTCTGCCGCGGGTGTACTTTTCCTGTTGGGCTGGCGATGTGACTTGTACGATGTGACTTGTACACACGGTTGTGCTGGGTGTTCAGTTTGGTCTTTCCTAACACATGGTTGTTGCTTATGGTTGCATGGTCTCACATGCAAATTCATACTACATTGCCTGGGTATGTGCACAGTCGTCTACCTTCCCTTGCATATGCATGCAATGGCATTGATTTTGGATAAATTGGCATGTGGTTGCACATTCCACTGTCCACTGGGCCCATCTATGCTGCGGGGCACATGCATGGGGTGGTCATTTGGCCAGTGCATTGCCATGGCAGCCTGGGGGGGAATTTTTACTCAGCAGCTTTGCCTTGGCTGTTGAATCCAAGCTCAGCATTCTTAAATACCTCGATCCACTCCATTTGGAGGATGCTACTTGCTTTCTCCCATAGGGTCAGTGCCGCCTCCTGTGGCAGATGTATCTCGCTGGTGTTTTGACAGAGGCTGCACACCCTGACCTTGAGGGTATTTCACCTCTTATGGCAGGTCTTGCTTTCCTGTGTGACTGTGCCCACTGCCGTGACCTTATTTCAGATGCTGGCCCAGATGGCAGCCTTGCTCTGGCCAGGTGTCATCCTGTGCCTAGAGCAACACAGCTCCTCTGCATGGGCTACTACTGCATTGGTGAGGACCTGCAGCTCTACTTTGCTGAATCTCTGCTTGCAAAGCCTCATATCTGGCACCTTCCTTTTTCCTGCTCCTGGCAAGTTGTAATACAGCGCTAATTCCGCTGGACACCACAGCAGTAACGATAATTCTGCCAAGGCGGAATTACTGCCATATTACCGCTCGACTCATAATGAGGGCCATAGTGCGGTGCCCAATTTGAGGCCTGCTCAACATCTACTGAGCTGGCATGTGTGCTCCATGCACATGTAGCAGCCAGGTCGGAAATGTGTGTATGTAGGAAAAGCAGCCCCAAGCACTGCCTATCCTGCAACAATTCCTGTCCGCAATAAATTTTGCTCACACCAACACAGATTATTCAGTTGCATGAAAGGATCACTCTGCACAATTTCCCACAGAAAAACCAATCTGGTTTCTGATCACAATGCAGCACAGAGACCTCTAACATCCAGGTTATCAATGATGCTGTATACATCGGGAACAAAGAGGTTCCCTGCTTATTTGCCCACTTTGACCTCTGTGCTAACTTCGATACCATTGCCAAAGAAGTGTTAGGATGTAGAAGTATGAGTTGGACACAGGAGTGGCAAAGACCTTTATTAACACAAAAAAAGGTTGGTAAAATGCCTCTCTGTCCCTAAACACTATGGGCCTGATCACGAATTGGTCGGTATCCCAGCTGTAATACCGCCGGGAAACAACCCAATGCAAATACTGTTACTGCTACTCGTTCCGGCGCTATTGGCGCCGGATCACGAGTAGCGATAAAGCAGGAAATCCCCACTCCCCATTGGATCCAATGGGGCTGGGGGTGTTATTAGCAGCCAACCCGTGATCAGGCCAGCCCTTAAATGCGGCAGTAACACTGTTACTGCTGCATTTAAGGGCTACAGCCCAACTCATGCTGAGGCCCTATGAGGGGATGCTCTGTCTCAACTTAAACTAATGAAAATGTCAGGATGTCCGAAAACAGTCTCACTGTTGTGTCAAAAACCTATGTCTGCCCCTAACACTTAAACTCTAAGATAACTGTGCAGGGGTATTCATTACTAAAAATGCAATGTTCTTGATGTTCTTATTAAACAGAAAAGATCCCAGATTAACTGGTAGTAAGGGTAGAGTTCCTTTCCCCTAGACTTGTTCTTCCATCAAGATGCTGGGTCACAGATAAGGTCAAGTTTATATCCTATTGACTCTATGTCACCTCTCTGGCAAGTTTAGATTTCACTTTGAAAACCAGGGAGACCCTTGGAATAATAATCTTCTATGTAGGTGTGAGTGTTAGACTCAAATAGATAGTTTGGCGTCTTCTCTTGCCAAACTGGGTCATTCTCAATAAATGTCTTTTTCACAGGGTCCCACACCCTCTTATCTTTAGACATAGGCTTCTAATGTGGGTGCAGGTCCCAGACACATACTGTGGTGTTTCTCTCTTGGTTTACTCTCCTGCCAAGTGAGCAACTGCTTTTGTTCTCTTTCGGGTCCCTTACCCTCTCTTTCAGGTGCATGTCCCAAACTCGCACAGTGGTGTTACTCCCCTTCGGTTCACTCTCCTGCCAAGTGTGTAACTGTCTTTGATTCTGTTTTCGGGTCACACCCCCCTCTCTTTTGTGTCTCTGGATTATTCCCAAGCTTCCCCGGACCTCTAACAACTTTTGGTAAACCCACGTACCTGTTCTCTTCTTCTTGAACGGTACCAGCTTTTCCCCAGTCAATGGCCCTCATAAGTATGGTGGTCCGCAAATAGCGTTGCTAGTCACACTGTACCGATACCCTTTTCCGGACTGGCACACTACACTTCACGATGCCGCAAACACCGTGAAAGGAAACAGCAGTTGCACCCAGAGTTGTGCCCGAAACACCTGCACAGCGGGAGCAGGCACATTCCGTGTAACAACAACACGGAAACACCAGCATAAAAATGCTGGTGTCACCGTGATGACTGCGCCGGAAACACCGGCTTCGCGGACCAGCCGTTAACAGTTTCAAGTGTGAAGCAACTGTGAATGCATAAAAGGACCACACTCACATCCCACACACCTTCCAACACAACCATGCTGGCAGTAGCAGTCATCGTGCTGGGGGCCCTGCATTCAGGGATCCAATATCAGGTTGAACTGTAAGAGGCAGAGGAGGCGGCAGAGGTGTAGGAGGAGAAGATGGCTGATGATGGCCATGCACATGATCAGGCCATCAGGTAGCACCCGAAGGCAGCCACCGATACCCCGCTTAAGGGCCACACCCTGGAACCTGGGTGCTACACAGATCCACATCCTGTATCAGCTTGACAGGGAGACCATTACCTACATAGTCAACTTAATCCAGGACGACAATGTGAGCCTAATCAACATCAGGACCGCCATACCCCCCTTGCTGAAGGTAGCATCAGTGCTGCATTTCTTGGCCACTGGCACCTTCCAGCACACAATGGGAGAACTGCACTGGTTATCCCAACCCTGTTTCTCCAAGGTTTTATTCCAGGTGCTGGATGCCTTCCTGCGGCATGTGTCAGACCACATTTCCATCACCAGAACACCTGCCCAGGTGAATACCACTAAAGTGTTGGACTGCACACATTGTGAGCTGGTGGCCAGACATGCCAAGGAGGCAGCCTACCGAAACAGGAAACTGTATCACTCTCTCAATGTCCAGGTTGTGTGTGATCCAGACCACCTCACAACCCACTACAGCACACGTTTCCCTGGATCCACACACAATTCCATGGTGCTGCGGAACTCCATGCTCTCAGGGTACATGGCACGTCACAGCAGAGAGCACACCTGGCTGTTGGTTGAGTTGAAGTGCCATTGCATGTACACTGTGGAAAGGGGGGGGAGGTTGTTCACTGTCACCAGTGTATCTGCTTGATGCAATTTCAAGTACACATATTGCATGCATGAGCAGAAGGGCATGTCTGGCATCTGGTACATGGGCAGATGGAGCTCACCCCATCACAAATAGTGCACAGCTGGATAGGCACATCAACTGCACTACAGGTACGAGAATGCATCTCGCCAAAGCCACATACCCCAGCAATAATACACTGTGCACAACCCCCACTGCGAGTGTCACAGCCATGTCAGACTAATGCAACCCACCCCACCACCAGTGTACCCCACAGCATGTAGGCAATCCACCTGCCTGCCACAAGTGCGCATACCCATGTGCAAGTGACATGAATTCAAACAACGTTGGTACACAGATGAACGAATGGGTGAGATGACCAGGTGACCAAAGTACGACTTGCAAACTGAACCAGAAGTGGCACACACAATTGACAAAATAGAAGCTGGTGTAGCCATATGGGTAATGGGTAAGGTGGGTGTAATATGGTGAGGGAAATGTGTACGCAACCCTCCCCCCCCCCCCACTGCATTACTAGGGTCATCTGTGCCATTTGCTACGTCTTGTGCCAATCCCATGTGACACAGACCAACATGTCAATGACTTTGCCCCCCTTGTGTCCCTCCCATGCAGGTGATGCCGGATACTCCTTGATGTCATGGCTCATGCCCCATCGCTGAGATGTCATGGATGGCCGTAATGCACGTTATTAACTGATCATCCACTACTTTTGAGCACAGCACACTTGCACATGGCCTAGGCCATCAACCTCTATCTACACTGTACACCGACTAAATAAATCACACACTCACATGAAAAATGAATGTCCAGACATGATTTCAATGCCACACCCAGTGTATTGATATGCATGATGAAATATAACAGGTGGACGCACACCTCCTCCCCAACTATCTCGTCCCACGTCCCCTCCCCAACTATCCCTCCCCTCATCCCATCACCAACTATCCCTCCCACGCCCCCTCCCCAACTATTACTCCCCTCACCCAATCCCCAGATTGTGTCATGTTGTCCATGATGTCTCAGCCCAAGACACACCCAAAGCACATGTTATTCCTTGGCCTATTTATGGGCCCACTTGCCACCAGATCTGCCCTGGCGTCATAGGGCTGACAGGCGCATCAACCTCCTCCTGGGGCTGCCATGGTGAGAACTAGCGGGCGTGATGCTTGTGGATGGCGTGTGGGTAGCGTCACTGGCCCGTCGATCCATGGCCAACATTATGCCGTTGCCCTTGCAGACCCTCCTGGCCAGGAGCACTATTGCAGACATTGCACGTCCAAGGGCACGTGCACTGCTGCGCCCAGTGGTCTGTAGGCTCTCTCGCATTAGCTGGGCCTCAGTGCGAAGCAGGGCTTACTTTCCCCGCATCGGGCAGGACTCCTCCAGGTTCTGCTGCACAAGGGCTGACAATCCCTCCTGCCTTTACTCGATGCATCGCAGGCGGCCGTCGATGCCCCTGATACTGGGGAAGGGCTTGCATGGGGGGCTTGAGAGGTTCATGGGGCTGAATGCAGGCCGCTCATGGGTGGCATGGTTGGTGGTGTCCCTGTTGTGTCTCCTGCATCTTCAGCAGCCTCCTCTTCAATGGAGTCATTGACGTATGTATGTGGCTGCTGTGGTGGTGGTAGTGTCAGTCCTCCTGCTGTTGGCCTTTCAGGCAAGTGCGCTACCGCAGGTGCTGCCAGGGTGGAGGGGCAGCAGTTGTAGGCAATGCAGGACTGTCAGGGTGGAGGGGACAGCCGTTGTAGGCACTGCAGGTGCTGCCTGGGTTGGAGGGGCAGTTGTGACAGTCAGTGGTTGCTGCCATGTCCTGGGTGGTGGTGGTTGCCCGTGGAGGTGACCACCTTCAGCGTCTGGTGCCCCTTGAGGTGCCTGGTTGGCCTCCATCGCTGTCCGATGGTGCCTGAGGGTGGAAGAAAGGCATGATATTAGGGAACAGTGTGGGCTCAAGATGCACTGATACATGCAATATGATTGTTGTAAGACAGGCTGTAGAGGGGACATGCCGTAGTACATGGCATGGTGCACACATGCTTCTGTTGTGCGGACTCAGCTGCAGGTTGTGGGATGTTGGTACATGATAAACCGCTCTACTGGGACTAGCTGTGGGGGTGTGTGCCTACAGGGTGTGTTCTGAGGGTGGGGACAGTGCAGTTGCCATCAGTGATATGGTTATACGGGGGTGAGAGCAGGATGGCCAGGGGGGATGTTCAGTATATTGGGGCTACGTGTTCTCACTGTCTCGTCGGGTGTTCCAGCTCCGGTCGCTGAAGCGACAACCCCTTCAATGTCCTCCATATGCAGCACACTGCTGCACTTCTCCTCCCAGGGCATGAGTCGGATTGGCAAGGAGGGCCCACCACCTGTGGCCATGCTGTGTATGCAGTGTTTAGACAGGAGGTTCCGGACCATCAGGCGGAGGTTGTCCCACTGCTTCTGGCAATCTGACTGTGCGTGGGGTTTTCCCCACTGCTGACACCTTCTGTGCCACTTCATCCCATATGGCCTTTTTCCTTTGCTGTGTTTGGCAGCACTGGTCTGTGGAGAACAACTCTTCTGCATGCAGGACAATGGTCTCTGCAAGCATGTGCAGCTCAGCATCCGTGATGCCAGTGCCACCGTTTCCGGCATGCCGGAATATGCTCGCCGGATAACCCGTGATCGTGTGTTGTTTCTGACACTACGGGTTGCCGGAAACATTGGCACTGGAATCACAGAAACTATGATTTCTTATCGCCAAACTTCTGAGGGTCAAGCTGGCTGGGATTCAATGTCTTTTCGGTGAGACGATGGTTCTACAGCACTTTGGATGGCATCTCTCCCTTCGAAGGGATTGTGTCCTCCGACTATTCCTTATCTTAGATATCTCCTTCCAGCTTTGCTGGCCTCGGAAAAAATTTCTCTAGAGGGCGCTGCGCGTCGACATCCGCCGAGTCGATGTCCCTCGACAGCCGCCGTATCGACGTTGACGTCATCCTGCGTATAAAGGGCGCGCGCAGCGTAGGTTGCCCAGTTTGTTTTTCCGCGCTTACTCAGTGCCTCGGAATATCGTTGCTCAGTTTCGTAGAGAATTTATCCTATTTACCTCGAGATATTTGATCCATACTCGATGGCTTCCTCGTCGGAACCGACAACCCCTCGGTCCGGCTTCAAAAGATATCGCTGACTGACCCTCACAGAGTTTGTCTGTGGTGTTTGGGAGCTGAACACCATTGTTCGGAGTGCGAGGACTGTATGTCCATGACAGCTAAGGCCCTGAAGGAGCGTAGGGGGAAGCTGGAGAAAGGTAAGACTTCAAAAGCTTCTTCTTCCTCGACGAAGTCGAGACATTCGTCTCCTCGTCACCATTCGCGCTCCAGGTCTCGGAGTGGGTCCCATCACTCCTCGAGATCGAAGCACTCGAAGAGGAGACGTCGAAGATCCCCTTCTCCGTCCCCCTCTTCCCCTGTTTCTCCTAAGAGAATCCCTTGCCCCACGAAACATAGTTGCCGGGCTGAATGGGAGGAATTCCGCAAAAATATGATGAGCGTCTTCGAGAAAGCGGCCTCGACCCCCTCGAAGACTGCCGAGAGCGATGCTCTGGTCGAAAGACCCGAAGGTCAAAAACGCTGCGAGTCGCAGTACCCGGCGAAGGAAGCTTCTCGAGCGCGTCACGAACCCTCGAGTAAAGCTATGACCTCAAAACCTTCTTTGAAGGTTCCGTCGACGCCATCAACGAAGGTTCCGTCGACGCCGAGGTCGGTGTCTTCGACGCCGTTGTCGAAGGGACCTTCGACACACGGGTCTGTCGACTCGACGCCATCTTCGACACTGGCGTCGACGCCAAGGAAAGTCACGGTTATGACGCACCCAGTGACTATCCCCAGGTCCTTGATGACGATGGCGTTGAGCTTGTCGACTTCCTCAAGCAGAATCCCAATTCTATCGAGGACCTCGAGGCCTCCGCCTTTGTTTTCGATGCCACGCCCGAAGCCTTTGACGTCGGCGTCAACAACATCGACGTTTTCGAGGCCGATTATGACAAGTTTGGCACCCTCTGCCTTGGAGTTGGGTTTTACACCCTTTGTGAGTTCAGAACAATTGAGAACTATGTCCTCAATTATGGAAGAGGGAGAACTATCTGAACAGGAAGACACATTTGAGTTGCAGGGACCTGCAACCCCAGTTAGAGAGGAGTTATCCTCAGAAGAACGCAGGTTAAAGGATCTTCATGATTCCTTACATGAGGCAAGTGGGTTAGACACTTCCCCTGAGGTGGAGTTTGCTAGGCCAGACCCGGGGGAGCATGCTGAAACCCCCATTAGAGCCTTAATGGCCAGGATCACAGAATTTATGGGGTGGTCAACACCTTCACAGGCTTTCCAACAAGATGACCTCACGGATATTCTTGACAAAGGTCCAGAGGAGGATCCTGTAGTGCCCTTTCATAAAGCTCTTCAGAGGAAGATTATGACAAACTGGGAAACCCCAAATGTCGTCCTGGCAGTAAATAAAAAACTGTCTACAAAATACAGGGTATCTTCTGCAGACCCAGAGTTTTTGTCAAAAGACCCATCCCCGGAAAGTCTGGTGGTACAGGCAGCATCTTCTACTGACGTCAAGACTGCTTACCCTACCGTCCCACAGGACAGGGACGATAAGAAATATGATGCTATGGCAAAGAAAGTTTTTTCGGCATGTAGCATGGCGTTAAAATCTGTTAATGCTACTTGCACCCTTGCTAGATTCAGCCATACACTTTGAGAGTGTGCTTCTACAGCGGCTGACTGCATCCCGGAGGGAGAAGAAAGGGAGGCGTTCCTAAATATCATACAGGACGGTAAAGACGCTATGTGCGAATCCCTCCAGACGGGCATTGATTCGGCTGACAGTATCAGCAGAGCAATGGTGGCAAGTACAGCAACCAGGAGATTCGCTTGGTTGAGAAAGTCTGGTTTTTCCCCAGATGTGCAAGCCAGGCTCTTGAACATGCCATTCGATGGCTCTTCTTTGTTTGGGAAAAAGGCAGATGACAGTTTAGAAAAACTGCAAACATCAAAAGCAGCAGCAAAATCCCTAGGCGCTGCAATCCGTCAGACACCTTTTCGTCCCACAGGAACCTCTGCGAGGGGCAAGTCCTTTCGCTTCTACTCCGCATTCGGAAGAGGTAGAGGACGACCGGCTCACAGCAACAGCAGGTGCCTCTTTACCATCGGCATCTGCATCAGCCGCCCCAAAACCACTCTGAGGACTTCCCTCACAGGACGCCTGTAGGAGGCAGGTTAACTCAACATCTGGCGGAATGGCAGGCTATCACGTCAGATGCTTGGGCATTGGAAACAGTTGCCCAAGGTTACTACCTGCCTCTCCTACGCATACCTCAGAGTCATCCACCGGGGATCAGCTCTCAGAAAGTTCCAGATCCGCTCCTCTTGCAGGAAAGTTTGGACCTGCTAGAGAAAGGTGCCATAGAACCGGTACCTGTAGCAGAGAGGAACAAGTTCTGGTACTCCCCTTACTTTCTCATTCCAAAGAAAGACAGAAGACTGAGACCCACCTTGGACTTGCGAGAATTGAACAAATTCCTCAGGAAAGACAAATTCAAGATGGTAACTCTTTCTCAGATCCTTCAGGCCCTTCAGTTCCAGGACTGGTTGGTATCTCTGGACCTTCAGGATGCTTATTTCCATGTGCCTATCCATCTCGAACACAGGAAATACCTGAGGTTCGCATTTGGCAACTCTCATTATCAATTTCGAGTGCTGCCATTTGGGCTGACCTCCGCCCCGAGGGTCTTCACCAAGTTAATGTCGGTAGTGGCGGCAAGTCTAAGGAGGGAAGGGATTCACGTCTACCCCTACCTGGACGATTGGTTGATTTGGGCTGTATCTTCGGAACAAGCTCGATCCAGCTAAATCACGTTTGCCACTCCCTTCACAGACTGGGCTTCTCCCTCAATTTAAAGAAGTCACAAATGATACCATCGCAGAGACTCCAGTTCATCGGAGCGATCCTGGACACTTCCCTGGGAAAAGCCTTGCCACCAGAGGTGAGGGCTCAAGATATTCTACAGATGGTTACCAAGTTCCAAAATGCCCAACGTCTCCCAGCCTTCGACTTTTTGAGGTTGCTAGGCCTCATGGCATCCTGCATTTTCCTAGTGCCAGAGGCTCGCCTGAAAATGAGATCCCTCCAGTGGGCACTGAGGACTCAGTGGTCACAATTCTCAGGAAGAATGACAGATCTTCTTCCGGTTCCCGACAGGGTGGCTCGAGACCTTCAGTGGTGGGCCTGTCAGGAGAACATTCTGAATGGAGAACAGTTTTGGCAACCCTGGCTGGAGATAACAGTAGTCACGGATGCCTCACTCACGGGGTGGGGAGCCCACGCCAACGACTTGACCATCAGCGGTCGTTGGTCTCCATCGGAGTCCAGACTACATATCAACCTGTTAGAGCTGAGGGCCATCAGACTTGCGCTGAAGGCGTTCCTGCCAGCTGTACAAGGGAAGAATGTCCTGATAATGACGGACAACACAGTGGCCATGCATTACCTCAACAAAAGAGGAGGCGTAGGATCACTACCCCTGTGCAGGCGATGCAGCTCTGGTTTTGGGCAATCCAAGAAGGAATCTCTCTATCGGCAGTTCACCTAGAGAAGAACTTGACAGCGGACGCTCTGAGCAGGCAGAGCACAGTCTCCCACGAGTGGGAACTAGCTCAGGAAGTCCTTCAAGAGATCTTCGCCCTTTGGGGAACCCCTCAGGTGGATCTGTTCGCCACCAGTGTCAACAGGAAGTGCGATGTGTTCTGCTCAAGGGAATTTCCCCCGAGAGGAGCTCTGGGAGACGCGTTCATAGTGGACTGGGAGTTTCCGCTTCTGTACGCGTTCCCACCGATCCCTGTCATTCCTCAAATGATCAGGAGGTTGAGAAGATTCCAGAAAACCATGATCCTAATTGCCCCGGATTGGGCCAGGAGAACGTGGTACCCGGACCTTCTAGACTTGTCCATCTGCCCTCCAATTCGACTTCCATTCAGAGAGAACCTACTCTCACAGAAGGGAGGTCAGGTTCTCCATCCAGACATCAAAACCCTCAACCTTCACGCTTGGCTTCTGAAAGGCTGAGGTACAAGGATTGGGACCACCCTGATGATGTTATGGAGGTGTTGCTTTCGGCAAGGAGGCCAGCAACAAAGTCTTTATACTGCTGCCGTTGGAACAGATTTTGCAGCTGGTGTAGAGAAAAGAATATCGACCCCTTTTCATGTGGTACACCAATGGTTTTGTCCTTCCTACTCTATTTGGCGAATTCAGGCCTTCAAGTTGGCACCATTAAGGGCTATCTCGCAGCGCTATCCATCTTTAAGCGCACTGCGGAAGAACCATCCTATTTCAAGTTACCCTTGGTAATACAGTTTATAAAGGGGTTAACCAACGTTTATCCCCCAAGACCATTCCAGGTTCCCCTATGGGATTTAAACTTAGTCCTAACTTTCCTGATGGGCACACCTTTCGAAACACTCCATTCTTGTTTGTTAAGATTTCTTTCCCTTAAAACTGTTTTATTAATAGCACTTACATCTGCTAGAAGGGTGAGCGAGTTACAAGCTCTTTCTTGTAAACCCCCTCATACAATCTTTCACAAAGACAAAGTTGTCCTGCAAGTGAAGCCTAATTTCCTCCCAAAGGTGGTTTCTGAATTCCATATCACTCAGAAGATTACCCTGCCATCTTTCTATCCTCCTCCTCATCCGGGGAAATAGGAAGAGAGGTTACGCATGCTGGACCCTAGAAGAGCTTTAAGTTTTTACATCAGTAGACTGGCTAGGATAAGACAAGCAGACCAGCTGTTTGTAGGCTACACAGGTCACAAGCGGGGGTTACCGATAATTAAGCAGACCATTTCCAGATGGATCATTCTAGCCATTTTGGAATGTTATAAACTGGCAGGAAAAGAGCCCCCTCAAAACCTTAGGGCTCATTCGACCAGAGGTATTACAGCTTCATCGGCCCTCAAAAGAGGAGTGCCGGTTAAAGACATTTGTGCGGCCGCCACATGGTCGTCCGTCCATACCTTTACACGATTTTACAACTTGGATTCCTCCTCCACTCAAGAGACTAGGTTTGTAAGGGCAGTATTGCACTCTATTCATCAATAGAAAGCAGCATGAAGTCAGTACTCCCACCTCCAATAATAGAATACTGCTATGTGAGCCTATCTAAGATAAGGAATACGTCGGAGGACACAATCCCTTCGAAGAACAAGTTACTTCTTACCTTGTAACGTTCTTTCGATGGGATGTTCCTCCGACGTATTCCTTATCGACCCTCCCATCCATCCCCGCTGTTCTACTTCCCTTGTTGTTGCAGGTTACGCTCCTTCAGGGTGATTAGTCTAGTCCAGACAGATACTGTGGGCTACACAACGGAACTGAGCAACGGACGCTGCGCGCGGCCTTTATAGGCAGGATGACGTCGACGTCGATACGGCGGCTGTCGAGGGACATCGACTCGGCGGACGTCGACACGCAGCGCCCTCTAGAGAAACATTTTCCGAGACCAGCAGAGCTGGAAGGAGATATCTAAGATAAGGAATACGTCGGAGGTACATCCCATCGAAAGAACGTTACAAGGTAAGAAGTAACTTTTTCTTCTTGATTACGGTTTGGAGGTGAGGCTGTGCTCTGGGTGGTTTGAGGTGTGAGAGATGCTTTCTTATGGGCGATTTTGGTCTATAAATTGGCGACCTTATTAGTTAGGGCATGTTGGATACTGGAGCACCACTTTTTATCTTTGATGCAGTTCCCTTGTGGTACAATTGGTGTTTCCAGTTCTTTTAGAATACTGAATAATTCTTAGGTGCCAGATTTGGATTTAGATATTCTGTTATCATATGTCTCCTGTTTGGCTAAAATGATGGGACTCATTACGAGGTAGGAGGTAGCCATGGCGCTGTTAGCGCCATGGCTACCCCCTTACCGCATTCCGGGTCCGGGTTCCCGAAATAGGGACTTACCGGGTCATTCCAACCTTGGAGGACCCGGTAAGTCCCCATTCCGGGAACCATTCCCCATTCCCAATCGAGCCCCCATAGGGCTCAATGGGAATGGAGCTAATAACGGTACCGCAATTTGCAGTACCTTATTAGCTCTGGAGTCCCTTAACGGGTCCCTTCCATAACACCTGATAAGGAAGGGACCCGTTAAGGAACCTCGGAATAGGGTGGTAAGGGATTACCGGCACCGGTGTCCTTACCAGTGCCGGTGATCCCTTACCACCTACCTTGTAATGAGTCCCGATGTCTTTTTTATATTGAGTTGAGACATTTGTGAGATTCAGTTTGTTTTCTGCTGATGGAGAGAGTCTCCATGCAGTTTCGAGCTCTCTTTTGAGTAGACTGAGGTTTTTTAAGTGAGTGGTGAACCAAGAGTTAAGGTGTTCCCAGTCTACCCAGTCTCACTGTGTTTGAGGAGCTGCACGACGTGCCTGCGAGTTTGTGTCCTTTCTTTGTGTTTTCTACAAATACTGCTTGTGGGTGCGGAGCGTGGCGCGGAGTTCCGGCACCGAGTTCCCAGTCTGCCCCAGTCCACCATAGGACGTCATGGATGATAGTCTACCAAAAAAATCTGGTCCTCAGACTCGTCATAAAATGCTACAACAGCGCCGGATTCTGAATCCCTGGATCGCCGCGGCTAAGGCAGAGCCCAGGAATAACAAGGTAAGCAAACAGATTGTTGCCTTACCGGGAGACCTTCCAACTGGGGAGGTGAGCGAATTGGTCGCTGATTCGTCTGTTGCTGTTGCAGCCACCATAGTGGAGCCTGGTTTACAAGCCACCTCGCCTGCTCTGATACTCCCTGATATGCTCTCTATAATTAGCAGCACTATTGATGTCGCTCAGATGCCAGGTGAAAGTTCTAGTGATTCACCTAGGCAACATACGCCACCTGCGCTGCTGCCGCCACAAATCCCGCTATTATCACTAAACAACCTGGAACCAAAATTGATTAGTGAATTTCTCAAGTCTATCTCCAGTCCTGCATCCCCTGAACTCTTCTACTCGCCGTTCGATGTCACTGACGCTGAGTTGATGACAGTTCCTAACACTGAACTTATTGTGTACGATACAGAAAAAACAATTGCGATAAATTCAAATGACTCTATTTTACACACAAACCAAGTTTACCATCTCTGTGTATCTTAGCGGACAGTTCTTCTGCAGTGAAAACAGTACCCGCACGGCCTGACGGATTTAGTGTTTTTTTGTTTGTTTTTAAATTGTCTTTATTATTTTCCAGATATCAACATTCATCGAACATTGTAACAACTCCCCCCCCCCCCCAACCCCCCATCCCCCCGGGGACACACATGTTTTGATTCGGGGATTACATTATGCATTAAAAATGTCCGTGACCTTGATGTTGTGTGGGCACCATTGTTCCATAAAGTCTGACTGGAGATACTCTAGGACTCCTCCACATTCCTTAGCAAACCTGTCCCTCGTTCCTTGGATTGTGTGAGTGACTTTTTCCATTGCCAGCTGCGCCCAGACTTTTTGAAGCCACGTAAAAATCAGAGGGGTGTCTTTCTTTTTCCAATTCTGGGCTATTGTTGTCCATGCCGCAACGAGAAGTCCCATAAAGCTTCTCCATTGTGCTTTTTTGTATCTTCTTGCTGTGTCATCTTATTCCACACAACCAAACGTCCTCTCCCAGTTGTCCCACATCTGGAAATATTTTACCCATTTCTCCCTTAACTTCTTCCCAAAACGGCACTATTCCTTTGCAGGCCCACCAGGTGTTTCCACGTCCCCACCTCTCCACATTCCCTCCAGCATAGATTTTACGCTTTCGGGAACATTGTGTGAAGCCTCTCTGGGGTGTAGTGCCACTGTGTCACAATTTTAATCCACATTTCGAGGGCATTGGGTCCTCCGGCGTATTCCATATCTATGACAGGTAATGTCCACAGCTGTGCTGCTTTGGAAAATCTTTGGCGTCTGCGTCCTGCGTCGATGACGTCGATGCGCCGTCCCCGAGGACCTCCTCTGACGGCCGACATCACCCGATGTGATAAGTAGGACGCACGACGCCCATAGCCTCAGTTCCGTTTTTTCCGCGAACGTGTTCGCTTCGTGAATCTCGGTACGCCTCAACTCGTTGGAGTTGCTGTTTTCTTTCTCGGTTCGTTGAACCTGTTCGGTTGGTGTGAAGCCCTGTTTGTGGCGATGTCTTTTTCATCTTCGACCCCGCGTCCGGGCTTCAAGAACTGCGGAGACTGTGGGTCCAAGATGTCGGTCACGGACTCGCACGACGCCTGCCTCTGGTGACTCGGGTAGGCCCACGATACGGACGACTGTGTCGACTGCCAGTCGCTCACTGCGAAGGCCTTGCGTGAACGCAAGAAGAAACTGTCGGTAGGTCGGGTGTCTAAGCCCCTGAAGTCGAAGTCTGCGGGGCTTTCGACCGATGACTCGAGGGGTGACTCTCCGCGTCGTCGTCGGAAGTCCGGTGGGTCTCCTTCCAGGAGTCGGTCTCACCACTCCGCCTCTTCTAGGCATTCCTCCAGGAAGCACCGGCATAGGTCGCCTTCCCCGTCCTCTTCCGAGGACTCCGCCCGTCGGCCGGTCGCTTATCCCTCCATGCAAGCGACACCGGAGGAATGGGCTTCCTTCGGGAAGCAGATGCTAGCGATTCTGGAATCGCAGGGCACCGGTCCGTGAGTGCCTCCGAGTGGGGTCGGTCGGCACCGGTCGAAAGACACCGCCCGTACGCCTTCGGGTGGTCGGCACAGCACGCGGGAGAGGTCCCGCTCGGACAAGGGTAGCCGTTCTTGCCATGCCCGTTCCAGGTCCTCGGCGCGCTCGAGACCGCGTGATCCTGTGCCGTCTTCGAAGAAGACGTCGACGCCTGTGGCGCCGAGGTCGTCGACGATTTCTCTTGAGGTTCCGTCTTCGAGGGGGTCGTCGGCGCCCAGGTTGTCGAGAGACACGCTCGGAGCTCCGGCTTCGAGGACTGTGTCGACGCCGCAGATGCTGGAGGCGTTGCAGCTGACGTCGACGCCTTTTCTGTCGACGCTGGCGCCGACTCGCTCGGCGGCCTCGACGCCTTTTCTGTCGACGCCGACTCGCTCGGCGCCCTCAATGCCTTTCGAGGCGGTGGTGTCGGAGGGGCCCCGTGGCACGGGGTTTGCCCCTAAAAAGGCTATGGCTAAGGACCGGCACTGCGTTGGTCCGCAGAGATCTTCTTCTCCCCGCCTGGAGTACACTTCAGAGGGTGATGAAGGCTCTGATGGCGGCCTGGTTCCGGTTCCGGATGACCTAATCTCGGGCCATAGTCAGTTTGATGACCTGAGGCAGTCACTGCATGATGCCAGTGGACTGGACACCCATCGGGAGGTGGAGTTTTGTCGACCGGAGCCTGGCACTCATGCCGATTCGTCATATCGGCGCCTTATGTCTCGGGTTACTGAGTACTTGGGTTGGTCAGCTCCCCCAGGGGAGTTCGTTCAGGATGATCTCACGGACATCCTTGATCTCGGTCCACCCAATGACCCGGTTTTGCCTTTTTATATGGCTTTGCAGAGAAGGGTGGTGGCGGCCTGGACTGCTCCGGAGAGTCTCCCGGCAGTGGGCAAGTCTTTGTCGTGAAAATACCGACCAGCCAGTAGCGATCCCTGCTACTTGTCTAGGCACCCCACCCCGGGGAGTTTGGTGGTGCAGGCGGCAATGGCCCCGGCTAAGCAGGCGTCGTATCCTACCATCCCTCCGGATAGGGACGACAAACGTTTTGACGGCTGGGCGAAGAAAGTGTTTTCTTCTGGGGGATGGCGCTTCAGGCGGCCAACTCCATATGTGCCTTGTCTCGTTTCACACACACTCTGTGGAACTGTGTTGCATTAGCGGCTGATCATATTCCCGAAGGGGACGAACGGGATGGTTTCCTTGCTTTGGTTCCGGATGGCAAGGATGCCATGTGTGAGGCCGTTCAGTCGGGTTTGGACTTGGCGGATTGTGTCAGCCGGTCCATGGCTGGCAATGCGCAGGTTTGCGTGGTTGAGGAAGTCTGGGTTTGCTCCTGATGTGCAGTCCCTCCTCCTCAACATGCCCTTTGACGGTGAACACCTTTTTGGCAGCAAGGCTGACGAGAGCCTTGAGAGGTTGCAGACCTCCAAAGCTGCAGCGAAGTCGTTGGGCGCTGCAGTTCGCCAACCTCCGCCTTTTCGTCCTAGGGGACAGCAATGGAGGGGAGGTTCCTTTCGCTATTACTCGTCCTTCAGTAAAGCGAGAGGAGCTAGCAGTGAAAGAGGCCACCGTAAGATTGGCAGAGGTAGAAACAAAGGTACTCGATGTGCCAAGGCCACTCGGGCAGTTGCCTCTTTGCCCTCAGGCAATGCCGCAGCCGCTACCACTCAGTCATGAGGCCAGGTCCCATGGTTCGCCGGTTGGGGGAAGGCTGACGCAGCATCTTGTAGAGTGGCAAGCCATTACTTCGGATGTGTGGGTTCTGGAGATCATAACCCACGGCTACTGTCTTCCTTTTCGGCAGAGGCCTCACGACAATCCACCAGGAAACCTCTCTTTGAAGTGTCCGGATCCGCTCCTTCCGTAGGAAATTCAAGCCCTGCTGGAGAAAGGCGCCATAGAACTGGTGCCTGTAACGGAGAGGAACAAGGGATGGTATTCCCCTTATTTTTTGATTTCAAAGAAAGACGGGGGATTGTGACCCATCATGGACTTGCGCGGTTTGAACAAACTCCTCAGGAAGGACAAGTTCAAGATGGTGATTCTTTCTCAAGCTCTCCAGGCCCTTCAACTTCAGGACTGGTTGGTGTGTCTCGACCTCAAGGATGCTTACTTCCATGTGCCGATCCATCCCAAGCACAAGTACCTGAGGTTCGCGGTTGGCGACTCGCACTTTTAGTTTCGGGTCCTGCCGTTCGGGTTTACCTCCGCCCTGAGGGTTTTCACCAAGCTCGTGGTGGGGCAGCGCATCTCAGGAAAGGGGGGGATTCACGTCTACCCCTACCTGGACGATTGGTTGATCAGGGGGAGCTCGCCCGAGCAAGTCCTGGATCATCTGTCCGTCACCTGCCACTCCCTTCACAGGCTGGGCTTCTCCCTCAATTTAAAGAAGTCCCATTTGACACCAACGCAGCGGCTCCAGTACGTCGGAGCAGTGCTCGACACGTCCCTGGGGCAGTGATTTCCTCCTCAGGTGAGGGCTCTTCACATTCAGCAGGTGGTGCACAAGTTTTAGTTTGCCCAGACTCTCCCAGCGTCCGAGTTCTTGAGACTGCTCGGCCTCATGGCATCCTGCATTCTTCTGGTGCCAGATGCTCGTCTGCGGATGAGATCTTTGAGTGGGCGCTCAAGCTCCAGTGGTCTCAGTCCTCCGGCAGGCTGTCGGACCCTGTTCAGGTGCCGCCCTCGGTAGCCCGGGACCTTCTGTGGTGGGCCGTCGAGGGCAATCTGATGAAGGGTGCTCCATTTTGGCTGCCCTGGCCGGAGGTGACAATCGTGACGGACGCATCCCTCACGGGATGGGGAGCTCATGCGAACGAGCTGACAGTCAGCGGTCGTTGGTCTCCGTCGGAGTCCAGACTCCATATCAATCTGTTGGAGCTGAGGGCCATCAGGCTTGCCCTGAAGGCTTTTCTGACAACTGTGCGAGGAAAGACTGTCCTGATTCTGACGGACAACACAGTGGCCATGCACTACCTCAACAAAAAGGTGGGGCAGGGTCACTTCCTCTGTGCAGGGAGGCGATGCAGCTCTTGTTCTGGGCAATCCTGCAGGAAATTTCGGTCTCGGCCGTTTATCTGGCCGGAGAAGAAAACGAGATGGACGGTCTGAGCAGGCAGAGCACGATCTCTCACGAATGGGAGTTAGCTCAGGAGATTCACCTGGAGATGTTCGCTCTTTGGGGAACCCCTAAGGTAGACCTATTTGCAACCAGTACCAACCGAAAATGCGAAAGGTATTGCTCAAGGGAATTTCCCCCGAGAGGAGCCTTGGGGGACGCATTTGTGGTGGATTAGAATTTCCCACTATTGTACGCGTACCCTCCGATTCCCGTCATTCCTCAGGTCATCAGGAGGCTGAGACACTTCGGGACCGCATGATCCTAATTGCTCCGGATTGGGCCAGGAGAAAGTGGTATCCGGACCTTCTAGGTATGTCCATCTGTCCTCCAGTACGTCTTCCTCAGAGAGAGAACCTTCTCTCTCAAATGGAAGGTCAGGTTCACCACCCAGAGGTCAGAACAAACATATGGTATCTGAAAGGGTGAGATAGAGGGATTGGAACCTTCCAGATGATGATATGGAGGTGTTGCTTTCGGCAAGAAGGCCAGCAACAAAGTCTCTGTGCCGTTGGAAAAAGATTTGCAACTGGTGCAGGGAAAAGAATGTCGATTCTTTTCTATGTTCTATTCCGGAAGTACTATCTTTCCTTCTGACCCTAGCACATAGAGGTCTGAATATCGGAACAATAAAAGGTTACCTTGGAGCGCTTTCCATTTTCAAGCGTTCATCGGAAGAATGCTCCTACTTAAAAATTCCTTTGATAACACAATTCTTAAAAGGTCTCACTAATGTGTTTCCTCCTCACCCATTTCAAGTACCGATTTGGGATCTAAATTTAGTCTTAAAATTCTTAATGTGTGCCCATTTTGAGCCTATGCACACGTGTCCATTAAGATTATTAACATGGAAAACAGCCCTTTTAGTTGCTCTAACATCAGCAAGAAGAGTGAGCGAATTGCAGGCACTGTCTTCTGGGCCACCCTATACTGTGTTCCATAAGGACAGAGTTGTGTTGAGGGTTAAACCATCATTTTTACCAAAGGTAATATCTGATTTTCATTTAAGTCAGAAAATTGTTTTACCCTCATTCTATCCTCCACCTCATCCTTCTAAGGAGGAAGAAAGATTACACAGACTGGACCCAAAAAGAGCTTTAAGCTTCTACATCTCTAGACTTTCTAGGCCTAGAGTGGACAATCAGTTGTTTATAGGCTACACAGGAAGAAAACTGGGTCAATCAGTAAAAAAACAGACAATTTCACGCTGGATCGTGCTTTGCATTTCAGAATGCTACAGACTAGCACGAAAAGACCCACCAGAAGGGTTAAGGGCTCATTCCACCAGAGGCATCGCCTCTTCCACAGCCCTTCAAAGAGGTGTCCCAATAAGGTCCATTTGCGAAGCAGCAACTTGGTCTTCACTTCACACCTTCTCAAAATTCTATAGCCTGGATGCTTCCCAGACTAGGGAGCTAACTTTTGGAAAAGCAGTGCTTTATTCCGCCATCTAAAGGTATTTATGGGAAAAAATCTGACCCCTCCTCCAGAAGAACTATGCAAAATACTGCTTTGGGAGCCGATCTAAGATGAGGAATACGTTGGAGGACACAATCCACTCGAAGAACAAGTTACTTACCAACTGGTAACGTTCTTTCGATTGGATTTTCCTCCAATGTATTCCTCATCGCCCTTCCAACCTACCCCTCTGTAGATTTTTTCCGGGTTATTGCCATCTCAAATTTCGCAAGGCTGATACCTGTCTGCCGGCACAATCTACACAGTACAAGATCACAAATACAAAAGAGGGGAAAAACAGAACTGAGGCCAACGGGCGCTGCGCATGCTACTTATACACCCGATGACGTCGCCCTCGACGGAGGCCTTCGAGGGACCATCGACTCGACGACATTGACGCACGGCGCCCACTGCCAAAAAATGTTCCGAAGAGCAGCAAAGCTGGATGGAATACATCTAAGATGAGGAATACGTTGGAGGAACATGCAATCGAAAGAACGTTACCAGTTGGTAAGTAACTTGTTCTTCTCCATGGTTTAGAAAGTTGGAGTAGGGCCATGTAGTACAGTTCTTTGTGTTGAGGAGTTTTTAATGATCGCTTCATATGATTAATCAGG